>NW_008825532.1:5199784-5199994 GCF_000699105.1 Pygoscelis adeliae
GGGTCTGGAGCACAAGTCTTATGAGGAGCGGCTGAGGGAACTGGGGTTGTTTAGCCTGGAGAAAAGGAGGCTGAGGGGAGACCTCATCGCTCTCTACAACTACCTGAAAGGAGGTTGTAGCGAGGTGGGGGTCGGTCTCTTCTCCCAAGTAACAAGCGATAGGACGAGAAGAAATGGCCTCAAGTTGCGCCAGGGGAGGTTTAGATTGGA
>NW_008825532.1:5200139-5203111 GCF_000699105.1 Pygoscelis adeliae
AGGTGAGGTGCTTAGGGACATGGTTTAGTGGTAGACTTGGCAGTGCTAGATTAATGGTTGGACTTGATGATCTTAAAGGTCTTTTCCAATCTAAACGATTCCATGATTCTAAGAGTCCCCCAGGTCCCCTCTGAGCGACCATGAACCCGGCTGATCCCATGAGCTTGTCAGCACCCATGCTGCTGGTTCACGCTGCCCCCGCAGCCTGGTTCCTTGGTGGGGGTTAAGCTGGATGCAGCGCTTCCCGTGAGCAAGGCTGGCCCTGCAAAGCCCTCGCACCCCGGAAAGCTGGCTGCTTCCCCAACCTCCATCCTCAGCTCTGTGTCCCCATCTCCCCCCATTGCCCTAGCCTGGGCTTTGCAGGCTCTGGGTTTGAGCCTGAGCAGAACAATTTGTGTTTTCCTCATCTCTCTTTCTCCACCTGGCAGATGCTAAGTACAGCACAGGGCAATATAAATATTATCAAGCAGTATTTCATACTGAAATACAACAGTATTTCATCTTCTGCTTACTACCTTTCCACCTGACATAGGGATAAAGTAACAGGTGTCTCCCACAATTAAAATAAAGTTTCTACACTCAGCATTATGACTCACTCACATTAGCTCCTAATACTGTACGGATACCAAAGAGAAGTGTCACTGTAGGTAAATCCCTCTGCCAAATGAAAAAGCAAATTGAGCGGATGGAAGGAAACTGAATGTACTGAACACCCAAAGCGCATCTCTGGTAACTGAGCACAGCCTAAAATATTCCTGTACTGGCTGCCTGTCGCACGCTGTCTCCCCGTGCCTGGACGGCTGTGAGTGACTCCATTGGCAGCAGAGAAGCACCCCCGCACACATGGGCTTCATCTGTTACCCCGCGTTCGTAGGCTCAGACATGGCCCAAGTCTTGCAGGTAACACTGAATGATGTGGTCAAGAGACAACACTTTGTTTTGGTCTTGCAGAAGATCAACCCTTTCTTGGTCTTTAAAGTTCCCAGGAAAGCCTTGAAAGTCTGTTTGTCTCAAAGCTTCGTGGACCCCATCCAGCTACCGGCCTCACAGAGCAGCCCCCGTGTCTGGCTGGCTCTGGTTGCGGCTCCGGAAACCAGGACCTCTAGGTTTGCGTAGGTTGTAGAGCAGTATGGGCTGATGCAGAAAAGCCAGGTTCTCAGGAGGGCAGGGAGGAATGATATTACTTCTTGTGAACTACCCAAATATCATCGTCTCAAGTGTTTGCCAGATAAATGATATTTAACAGAAGTTGCCACGTGCAGCTCACCAGCGTGAGGAACGTTGTGTGCAATCTGGGTACTGTACTCAAATCACTCCAGAGAAAAACACAAGGGCCAATTAAAAATGATGGGCAATTAGAAAAGTCCTCCAGCTGGACTTTTCGATGCATAAAGGAGTTTTTTTAAGGTAGAATAAACAGATTTTAAGGAAAATCTCCTGGCTTTAGTCAAGCTGTCACAAAACTAAGACATTTGAGACATGTGATACTATCACAGTTCCACCTACCAGACGTTGTTTGTTGGTGCTGGATATGTTTTAAGAAAAGATTAACATTGAAATACTCCTTTTGCCCTGCCTAAGGTTGCACCAATAACTGCTGATTGTAAGTGTGCAAAGAGCAGCCAGGCATTATTTTGCTCGTGAATCATAGAGATACTTTGCTAGAACAACAGCATCAAGGACTGCGCCGCGTTAGGGGTTTGCAGCTCCCGAGGTCTCTGTGTAGCACGAAGGTGAGTGATTTACTCTGAGTAAAAGGGCTGGGGCAGGAGGGGCAGGGGGTGTTTCCACTCTGCTCCACGCAGGATCTAAGCACCCTCTTGTTGACCTCTACATTTGCTGACAGAGCATGAAACGATTGCCCAACACCTGCCCTGGGCGATTGGACGGTTTTTCTGGGTTTGTCCAAATATGTAGGACCAGGATCACGGTTGCACTGTTCGTCCCGTTTCTTGCTAAAAAAATATTACAGGGGATTCAGTTTGTTAGATGCATTTAAGACATAAATTCCATATGCATTATCTGTAAGATGGTGTATTGAACAAAGCTGGTCAGCACGTGACTAATGCCTGCCCACACACGGGCAGGGCTGGAGGATAAGCCGGGTCTGATGAGGAGGCTTCTAGGTCTGTCGTTCAAAACACGCTGTTACGGACCTCTTGTCTCACGGGAACACCTGTGGGACGGTGTGATGATGGGGAAGATCAGGAGGCAAAGCAACACTGGAGCTCACAGCCACGGGCAGGCAGCGAGTTGAGGGATGCACCACGCATCGTCATCCCACAAGGCATCCCTGTGCAGCATCCTCCCAGCACAGGCGCAAGCGGTGACCCCCCTCCCTGCATAGAAACCCCATTGTCTGCCCACAGCCTGTGTAGTGGTATCCCAAAAAAGTAGTTTGTTTTTTTTTTTTTTTTTTCCTTGCCTACACAGGAAAGCAGCGTGGAAATACTGGTGAGAAATGACAGTTTGGGAAGCAGGTCTGGCACCATCCCGCAGGGTGCTGGCACTGGCCAGGCTGCAGCAGGCTGCCAGGCTGGTCTTATCATGGGCAGATTTCCCACACTGGCAGGCTGTAGGGCACAAAACAACTGTATGACAGTGACTAATGAGAATTGCTGCCCGTCTCCATGCAGAAATACTTGGGAAGGGAGGGGTTTCAGGGAAATAAGAGCATTCTCTATTGCTCCTCCTTGCCTGGGAAAAATGTTTTCTGTGGCTTTGCAAACTGGGGAGCACGGGAACCTAGAGCAGGTTTACTCCCCTGTGCGTATCCATCCCCCTCATCTCTCATGTACATAGCTGCAGCATGCACAGAAATTTGCTTTAATGCAGACTGAAAACCCCAGGATCTTCTGGCCTGACTCCGGCTTTTATGCTTATGAAGACAGATACACACTTCCTCGCGTGTAGCGGTGCATCACGAGTTTAAGCGGTGGCAGTCCTGCCCGTGCCTCCGACTTTGTTTATGT
>NW_008825532.1:5203127-5213080 GCF_000699105.1 Pygoscelis adeliae
AGGAATGTTGCACATCTCTGCAGGCACAACCAAAGGAAAAAATTAGTGCATCTAGTCAATCTGGCTCAGTTTGAGCGGTTCTGGGATTGTGTTCTGAATCTTTTTTAGCAATCTTGAAAGGAAGGAGAGAAATCTGTAATTAAATCAATACATATGTAAACGAGCATCTGCCACAGAACCAGTTTAACTTCTTTGTGTTAAACATGTATTTCTGTTGATGCGTTATTTGTGACATATTCTTTGTATATAAGGGTGTTATTAAATTGGACTTTGGCTTGACTTAAGCAATTAAATGAGTTAAACCATTCTATGCATTTGCAGGATTTTTTAAGCTGTTATGTTGGCTCTTGATGTGTGTTCTTGAGACTGCCTCTCAGCTGACAGCTACTTTTATGATTTATGATTATTCAGAAGTAGGTTTGGGTAAATCATGCAGCTGATAAACTGTCAGTGTTCAGGTTTTCACTGACCAAATGTGGTTGGATGTGAAACCAAGAGCCCTTCTCGCAAGACTGCGTTTGGATTTGGTTTGCTTCTGTACTTCTCTAACAGCCCTTCTGAAACCTCAGCCAAAACGATGGCTTCAGTAACTTCAGTCTAATTCTTTGGTGGCTCTAAACTCAAGTAGCTCTATTTCAGTCATCTGGCATATAGTAAAAATACTGAGCGCCTGAAGTCTTTATGGCATGAAAGAAGATATTGTTATTTTCCATGTAGGAAATGAGTCTGGTCTTGCATTTCCTGAGCACTCAGTGCTGACATTTACTCCCTGGATAAACAAGATCCATTATTCTTTGTTTCTTTTCAGGGCCTGGTTCAGAGCTTAGACCTCCCTAAATCTCTCTTCAAAAAAATAAATATATTCCTAGCTGCTCTCTTTGAAAAAAACATCATATTGGTGATTTTGCTGTCTGTGATCACTTGTTCTAAAGGGACACTCCACCGTGTGCAGGGCTTGTGCATCGGACTTGGAGACTGCTGGCGTGTGGGTGGCAGGGTCAGAGGATGAGCATCTCTTCTTCCTGAGGTGTATACTCGTTTCTTCCTAAATTGGGAAATCCAGCTGTGTCGGTATGGCTCAGTCAGGAAGGACGCTTGGTCTGGCCTCGTTAGATGGATATTTTTGGCTGCAGCAGGTTTTCACCATGTGTGCATAGTCCCCTGTGTCTTTGGATTATGCAAATGCTGCGTGTGTCCCTTCCCTTTTGCAGGGTATTTCTCTTCTCTCCTGCCTTGCGTTGCTTCCACCGCTGCAGCGGACGGAGAGTGGGAGCAGTCCAAACAGCCAGGGTCACCTCTGGCTGCTTTTGCATCTTAAAGCACTTTGAGATTATTAGTGCTATTAGTGGTACTTTGCATGCCTGAGGATATGCAATGTGTTTGCACCTGTGCAATTAAGTTTGCCACACATTTGTAGGTGGATTCATTGTGCTGCCGGTGATTACGATGGATATGTGGTGCAGCTCCTGGGTGACAAAGGTCATGTCATGATGCTAGTATGGTAATTCCAGGAGGCTCCATCGGGACAAAGATAATCTGCTGTGTAGATGCCCAGAATGAAAAGATGCTCACTGATCCCAAAGACTTTAACATTTATCGTGCTCTGCTGCTGCTGCAGAACTTTGAACATTGGCTGTATAGACAGCAAAAGACACAAGAATAAGAAATGGATTGACACAAGAAGATATTTGGAAAAGCCACCTGCAATGCCCAGTGGAAGAGGGATAATGCAAAGCTCATGCACGCTCCAGGCGCAGTGCTTTGCATACGCCTTACTCCTCAAAAGGAGGCGGTAGCAGACTGCATGCAAGCCAGCTCTTCGTCCAAAGGTCCTGGCTCCCACAGCTACCGCTGCTTCCCGGGGAGCCTCACTGTGTCCCAGAGCTGCTGTCAAACAGCACAGTGTGGGAAGCAAACTTCCCACCAGGTTTAGCTTGAAGAAGTGCATAAAATGAGTGAATTCCCACTGCTAAGGAATGAAAACTGTAGAGCAGCTTGGCAAGGATCAGACAGATAGGTGAAACGCGGGAGAACAAGTGTTTCTATTGCAGCATGTAACCAAACTGTGGTGCTCCCAGCTCAGGGATGCCCTGGGGGACAGCAGTACACACAGGTCTTTCCAAATGCAACCCCCAGTTTAGGAGTTACAAACAAACTTTGATTGGCACGAGGTGGGTCCTTAGTTTCCTTGATTGTCAGCTACTCTTGGAGGTGGGCACTGGATCTTTGATCTTAATGTAGGATGGCTTTTATGCCTGGTGTCTCCTGAGCTCCAGCTGGGCTGGGCTGGCATTGTAACCCAGCCCGCAACCCTTGTGATGATGTGTGCTGAGCATCAGGCAACCCCACCCCGCATCCTCTAACGCCGTGTGGGAACCAAAACTGCCGTAGGTCAATGTGCTGCCAATACAGGTGACACTTTCTGCCCTGCCACCGCCAAACCTTGTAGGGACACATCAATTTAGGAGTCACTTCTGCTGAGTGCTTCCTTTGCCTTAATCATGTCCCAGAGCTGCTGAGTGTTGGGGACTGGTGTTCACCAAGCCTGTATGCTGGGCTGATATATGAACTGCTCAATGGCTCTTCATTAATTTTGTATGTTAATATCCCCAGGACAACTATGTAATTTCAAGAGCGTTTCATTTCCCATGCAGAGCTCTGGCCTTTTTCCTACCTGAGGCATAATTTTATGAATGACTCGCTGGCGCCTTGCCACCCAGCAGGAGCCACCACGTTGCAAAGGATTGTAGCAGCAGCTGTTAGGGAAGAAATTTCCTCCTCTTTCTGGGAAGGAAAAAGTTGTCCCATCCCATGAACACTGGTTATCCACAGGCTGTGAGGAGGATGAGGGAGCAGAGGCTGCAGATGCCCCGTGATCCTCCAGACCATGTTGCTGCTCCTGTGCCATGTAACAAGCAGTGGGCACGTCCTCACCTGTGCAAAGGGGTTGTAAATTGTGGTTCCTCTTGAGTCCTTATACGCAGCTGGAGAGGGATTTCTCAGGGTTTTTGGAAATCTGCTCAGAGGAAGGAATTGGTCACCGCAGTGCTCTTTGGTCTTATCCCTCTTCTGACCTGGAAAAGTGTCCCTGCATCAAGGTGGGCACCATGTCCAGAGCTGGTGTGGTTCCACGATGTGTGCGCCCGGTGGGGTTTTGGCTTGTACACCTCAGTGTACACACAGCCTTGGCCTTGACCATCCCGTACAGGTAGAGATGGTTTCAGCTCCAGATCCCATGGCATGGCCGAGACAGATCACACGTCAGTGCGTCCAGGTGGGCTCCCACACTCCGTTCTTCAGAGAGAGTACTGCAACTTGCTTCTTACCTCGACTTAACTTCAGTGGGGTTTTTAATAAAAGCAGCTAGTTATTTTAGGAGGTTTGTAGAAGAAGGAACATCACATAGGCATTGTGGTAGTGTCTGTGGTTACCCACCTTCTCCTCTGCTGGATGCCATGTGTGATAGTGCCTTTGGCCATGACCAAAGAGAACCTGGAGAACCTGGTCTGGATTTTGGCGCAGTGTTTGACAGCTCCTGAAATGGGCTAAAAGGACATAGCTGGGTCTAAGAGATGCCCATTGTCTACAGTTAATCAGATATGGCCTTTCCATATGGTTCTTTGCAGGCACTGTGAACCTCAAGCGCCATCCTCCTGGGAGATGCCTGTCCATCCTTGCCATGCAGGGAGGAAAACTTGCTTTACATCTTCTCCCTTTGAGCTCAGGTATGTGAGGGAAGGTGGTATGAGAGCTCTGGGTTTGTATGGAAACACTTGCAGGATTATTTGAAGACTGGAGCTCATTCTTAGCGACCTGAATCATGTGCTTCTACCCTCTAGGACAAGCTCAGTGGTTTTTCTGGCAAGAGCAGACCAAGAGGTCATTTCCACCACTAAACTCTTCTGAGGCTGTTTTCAGCAGCAGCTGGTGCTCAGAAAATGAACCTGGTAAACGTTAGAAGAAGATTGTGTAATTGCCTGGTTTTGTGGTTCGTTATAGTTTTGCATGGGTGGGCACTGTGGTGTGAACCTACTTTCAGTTCCATTGATGTTCTTACCTTGCAAAACTAAAGAAAAAGACCTGAGTCCCCTTTTCAAAGATCCTGATGACCGCCCCAGAGGCTGCATGCTCCGCTATTATTTCACGCACCGCAGGAGGGAATCGGGGGAAATTTGCCTTCCTGCACCAAATCCAGGCTGTCTCTGGATCATGTGGCACTGCCACATGTGGCACTGCCGCAGACCTTCACGATCCAGGGGGCCGGTTAGTAGAGGCGGGAGGTGTGTGCTATAGTATTGCACTACGTAATTATTAGCTGTAGTGATTCAACTCAGTTCTTTGAGAATTAGGGTGAATTCACTGGTCAGGAAGCCAGGAAGGGCAGTGATGCTCCTCAGGAACTGCATTGCAGGGAAGTGAATGGGGCTGTGGAAGGGCTGGGACCTTGTGGTGGGTTGACCTTTGCTGGCTGCCAGATGCCCACCCAGCCGCTCTCTCACTCCCCCTCCTCAACAAGACAAGGTGAGAAGATAAGATGAAAAAGCTCATGGGTCGAGATAAGGACAGGCAGATCACTCACCAGTTACCACCACAGGCAAAACAGGCTCAACTTGGGGAAAAAAGGGATTTGCTAATCCTGCAGCCTCACCTCGAGATACAATCCACTCTGAAATAATATTGCTCTGAAGATTAGAGCTGGCATAGTGATTTTTTTCTATATCCACTGAATATATTTGGCTGTTTCCATCTCTGGATGGAACTCTTCCCAGCAACAGAGATGCCTCATTTCACCAGTGATGAAATTGAGACCAGTTGACTTATCTAAGGCATCATAAGCAAACGAACACAGGCAGCAAGAGAAAGCCAGTGTCCTGCCTTCCAGATCTCTCCACCTATATGCCCAGGTGGCAAAGGCCAACAGGATGCACATCGCGGCCGGCTCCTGGCCTGCGGCGGGGTGTGGGGAGGCTGATGCTGAGGGAACCGTCTAGGGTGTGCTCTGGGTTTGTTTTCCTTTCTCTCAGACCACTTAGCCCTGTTTCCAGTACGGTTCCCCCAGCTTACTGTCACCGGGCTGACAACACTCAATACTTACATGGGTAGATTTTCTTGTGGCAAAGAAAAATGGTGATAATTTCTTGACAGCTGCACATTCTTCTTTCCCTCCCTGAATACTGGGGGGAAATGGTCCTTTTTTCTGTCCTTATGGTTAGTGCCATTTGGGTGTTTTCCTTGAACAGGGTCTTGGGGGTTTTTCTTTCACTGTATTTTGCAGCAAGCGGCCATTTCAGCGTGCAAGCCTCTCTGATTGCATCATGTCTGTGTCATAGTTCCCTCCAGGTGTGCAGGGGTTTTTTAGGCCAAAGGTTTTCCACTTTAAAATAAATGTTGCTTTTCTGTTAAAAGGGTATTACAACTTCTGGGTTTTGGTGAATCACTGAAGCAAGAGAGAAGTGTGTCCCCCAGCCTGGGCTTATAAGGAGCTGCTCTGGAAAGAAAAAGGTGTACCCTGAGCAGCTTTTGGGTGTCCCCAGGCCAGCTCTCATCAGCTGACACGGTGGCGAGGTTGGGATGTGCTGCCTTGGACTCCGGCTGAGCCTGGGCATCAGCAGGGGAGTTGAAATCCTATGGCTCTGCAATTTGATGTCGGGATCTGTCCCCTGAACCCATAACCAACACCCACCTGTGAGGCACATAGCTCTGGGTCTGATTTATTATGCATGAGATATGTTTGGAGGAGTCTTTTCCAGATGAAGCTTATTCCTCTGGTGTGACTTGATCCTGAGTGACCTGCATGTGGATAATCATCTTTATTCTAGTTTTTTAGCCCCATCCCCTTCTAAATCAGAGTGCTTGAACAAGCCACGTTTTTCTGTAGTTCTACAGGAACTCTGTCCACACCTTATGGGAAACCTCTGGGAAGGATGAAGAGAGCTGACACACTCAGTGCGCTTCCCAGGTGGTTTCCAGCCACCAGCCCATTGCAGCCCGAGCGTGGTGGGACAGGAGCCGGAGCAGAGCTCCCACATCACGAAACAGCCTGCAAGAGGGGCCGGGGGCAGGTGGGGGGCTCCCAGCACTGCAGCCGTTCTGCGGGAGCCGCCTGGGTGTGCGCCTGGCCCCTGTGGTAAATGTGAGATGAGCTGAGGTCTCTCAGCCCTCTGCAAACAGGCTGCAGGCTGCAAGCTCCGAGAAGCGCCGTGCATCTGCCGGTAAGAGTGACTTGTACCTAGAAACTGCAGCAGATTTGCTCCCAGCGTCAGCGGGATGCAGGGGCCAGGGCTGCGGCACCTTCTGCCATCACGTTCCTGGAAGGACGGGAGATGTCCTGCTTGCGTGTTGGGGTTGTGATCCACCTGGGCTGGAGCCACTTCTTGGAAATGCCTCTCCTCTGTGCTGAAAAGGGCAGAGGGGAATGCTGAAGCTGGCATATCCAATGCCATATCATCACCAGGCACTATGTGGGGCCACGTTTATTGACCTCATTGCTCATTTTCAAGTGGGCAGCACCCTTTGCAGAAAGCATGCTTAGCACAGACAGCTCAGCAGGGTGTTTGGAGACCTGCATCTCTCTGGGCAGTGACCAAAAAAAATTCAAAGCAGGTCTTCCTGGTGACGTGTGTCTGGCTGTGATGGAAATGGTGTGCCAGTGAGCAGGAGAGCTCGAGCTGCAACGCAGCCTTTTGCCACTGGTACCTGTGTTGAAAAGGAAATATCTCCCTTGGGAAAATAAAATATTGGTGGAACATCTCGTCTACACAGTGACCATGGTTTTAGCTTTCTCACTGTTTAGAAAGAGAAACATCTTAAAGACCCTCATGTCGATGCTTCTGGTAGCACCATCCTGCTGCAGCACTGCCATGAGAAGTCTCCATCCTCCATCTGGTACATCCTCAGAGCACTGCAGGGAGAGGCAGTCCCCAACCTCCGAGATGCAAGCTTGACATATGTTATTGTGCTGCCACCATTTTCTTCTGCAGAAGCCCCCTGGGCTGCTGGGACCGCTGGTGTGGAGGTTGGAGTCCGGGGTGGAGGCTGTGGTGCTCCCAGCAGCATGGTGCACTGGCCCATCAGCCACCTCCGGCTGTAGAGGTCCTGCACACGCGGTGCACGCTGGGACTCCGCTGCGGAGGAAAGCAAAAGAGAAAATGAATTTCTGGTGTGTTTAAACACTGCCATTTATCACACACAGCTGCCTCTGCACTGTTTAGGCATGAACTTAGTAAGGCGCAAGCTGGGGCTGGGGTGCCAGTGATATCCTTGTCCTTATGGCCAGGTGTCTCCCCTGATCTCTGCGGCCAAAGCTCCTTTGCTTTGCAGCGCTGGAAAGAGGGAGCAGCCCCAGTGGCCAGGATTCAGTCCAGGAGGTACCTTCCCATGCTGGCAGGATGGTTTCCATAGCACCAGGGATGTCTTTCTTCTATTTCCACTTCTGCATGTGTTGTTTCCTTTTAAATTTACTAGTGAGGCGATGCTGAGCTGATCTTGATGCTCAGGTTTCTGTGCACAGGCGGTAGTTCCTACAAAAGGGGTGCCATCCACCCCTGCCCAGGGGTTGTCCATGCCACTGTGGTGGTCGGTGAGACCAGCCACGTGGGGTCAGAGCTCAGCCTGGGCCCAGGCTTTGCACCGCCTCTGGTCACGGCGTCGGGGCTGCCAGGCTGGCTTGGGGCTGTCATTTGCTCTTCCCCACTGTGGCTGCCAGCGCTTTGGCTGAGCCCACGCTAAGCAGACCTGGGCTCTGCGCTGACCCTGCTCCCATGGACTGTGGGGAAAGCGGAGGTGGCCAGACCTCGAGGAGACACGCACCAGCCACGGGGGGCTGCTTCCTCAGCCATGCAAAGGAAAACCTGCAGCTGAGGTCTGTTCAGAGGGAGAAATTCCTGAAATATCAGTGCTTTATGGAAGTTGGACTTGCTCTCTTCTTTAAGCAGGTCTTGTCCCTGGCCTGAACACTAAGAATATTGTTATGTTGGCAGCAGCTTTTACAGCTTTAGTTTGCTCTTCTCCCCACACAGCCCTTTGCTCTGCAGCCTGAGGACTAGCCTGAGCCGTGCCCACATCCTCGGCGCGCAGGGCAGGCGAGGCTTCATGCGTGCTTGGTTGCAGGGCTCCTCTCTGGCATCGCCTGCGGCATCACGTCCCAGCATGGAGGCCCTTCATTTTTACCAACAACTTTCCAGGTGGCTGTGTGCGGCAGGGATGGAGGGATGGATGGGGCAGGGAGGAGAGCCAGAGAAGTCAGTAGATGGCAGAGTTGTTTTAACATCCACTCTCTGCCCTGTCTCTTGCAGGCTCACAGGGATTTTATGATGGATTTGTTATCAAGATGATACCCCAAAGCTTGGGCCATTGCAGCCTGGCCTAGGAGCAGGCTGGGGCTGGGGCTGCTGCAAACCAGCTGGTCGGGGCAAGCATTCACACCATCATGCTGCAGCAGCAGCAGGGCTGGCACCGTGCAGGGAGAGGGCTTTTTGCGACGCCTACGTGCCTGGTTCAGAGCACCACGGCTTACAGCGCCCAGACGAAAGGGCTGTGGGTTACCATTGCAGTATCTATTGCATGTCATTGAAGGCGACGCTGCTCTGCCTTTGCATCGCTTTGCAAGAGATTCAAGATTGGTTTTGCTGCCTCCGACCGTGTGCGCATCGTCTTGGTTGGGCTCTCAGACTGAGCGTTACTAGAGAGCATGTCTGCATGTGGATTTCCAGCTGAGCACAGATCCCTCCTGCCCCCAAGCGCTGCCTTCTCCATTGGGATGGTTAGTCCCAGGCAGGGGCTGAGGATTTTCTCCCCAAAGCCCTCAGGTTGGAGCAGTGCTCCTTGTCTGCCCCTCACCCCTTTGGCTGCTCACCCTTCCTGGCTGATCACCTGCCATCGCCAGCAGCGTCACTCTCTCTTGCTCACCTTGAGGCTGTGCATGACCCCAAGGGGATCCCAGTGATCCTGAGGGATGAGCACAGCCTCCCAGGGGATTCAAAGGTCAACAGAGGGAGACGGGTGAAATGACAGTGAAGGCTGAAAGGGGATGCAGTGAAGAGCCATGGAGGTGATTCTTGTAGTGGTGAAGAAAGCCCTATGATGAGAGCCTTATGGAGGTTGATGTGTGTAAGGTTTTGAAAAAGATGAATAATTTGTATTAATATTGCCTTGGCAGGGGGATTGTGGTTTAATGCAGGAGAGAAAGACAGAAGATTAAATTGGTGGCTGCCAAATCAACCCTGGAAGATTGCCTATCTCTTGATAATTTCCAATCAGGATCCAGATGATTTGCTGCAAGATGTGTCGGTGCCACGCAGCCCCAGTGGGATAACCAGGCACAGCTAGCCCGGGGCTCAGCCAGCGCGAGGGCTCACTGCAAACCTCCAGCTATGGAGGGAAAGGCTGTGCAGGACCACAGCTGATCCGGGTTGCGTCTCACCCACCTCCCATGACAGAATCCACCCCAAATCCTCGGGGTCCCATTCATCCCAGCGCTGCACGTGGCATCACCTCCTGAACATTGGCCAGGAGCTGTGAAACCCTCCTTAGGGCACAATGCAAACCCTGACCGATGGGCATGTCCCACCCGCGTGGCTGGGGACCCTCGCGGGGCGGTGGGAACCGAGGGCTGGGTGGCTTTGCTGCAGCAAAGCTGGGTTTGGTCCTGTGGAGCCCAGCAAGTGCTTGGAGCCGGCTGCAGCAGCAGCTGCCAGGGGCTCAGCCCCACAGGGTGGGGAGGAATGGCAGCATCCCCCCTCTCCTCCTGAGGCTTTTGTTTTGTTTGCAAGTCCCACACGGATGCAGAAGACACGGTCCCGGCTGCCTTTCGGTCCCGTCTCGATGGGGCGGGTGGGGGAGGAAGGGGCGATGCAAAGGCGATGCCGGGACCCTCCCCACCCACCCCATCACACCGTACCGTGGGAGGCAGCTGCTGGTGTTGGCAGCCCCGCCGCCTCCCGTGGGGTTTGCTT
>NW_008825532.1:5213544-5265611 GCF_000699105.1 Pygoscelis adeliae
AGACACGGGCCCGGCTGCCTTTCGGTCCCGTCTCGATGGGGCGGGTGGGGGAGGAAGGGGCGATGCAAAAAAGGCGATGGGACCCTCCCCACCCACCCCATCACACCGTACCGTGGGAGGCAGCTGCTGGTGTTGGCAGCCCCGCAGCCTCCCGTGGGTTTTGCTTTTCCCCGCTCCTACCCTCTCCTTTCGCAACATGAAAGGGCAGAGCCTCGCCGGAGCGTTTCACTGTGGCTTTGATGGTCGCAGGCCCCCGCACCCCGTGCCGGGGAGAGCTGCTTTCAGCACTTGGCCGAGTGCGGGGGGACACACGGGATGCTCCCGCTCTCTTCCGCTGTGACTCAGGCAGCAGGGGCTTGTTTGGCAGGGCTGGGGACACGGGGCTCCCCGTGCCAGGCTCTATTTTTAGGAAGCCAGGAGAAGTAGGTGCAGCCATCACAGCAAGAAGTTTCTAGTGTGATTTGTGGTTTCACAGCTTTGGTAAGGCTCAGCATCAGCACTTTAGAGTCCAGGTGCTCTCCATGGCTCAGCACAGCAAGCCTGCCGTTGCTGCCCAGATGTGCAGCCCAGATGTGGCACAAGAGCCACGTGCCCTTTGGGGCCCTCCACCCTCTGTGGGGTCACTGGGGCCTACTTCTCTACCTTCCCTGCTCTTCACCCACCTCGATCCCCTTGGGAAAGGCCAGCTTGGGGTGCATCTGTGGGTGGTACAGGAGGGCAGGGAGGTGAGGAAGATGAAGGGAAGGGGTCACGGGGGACGATGGCTCTCGGAGCAGGGCGGCTCAGAGGGACAGCAGCACCCCAGTGCCGTCCACTGCAGCTCTTTCCCATTGCTCGTTGCCGGTCTTCAGGGTGGCAGAGAAGGGGCAGATGTCCCCTCTGGGGGAAAATGCAGTGGAGATGGTGCTCCACACCCTGCTCTGATCTACCTGCTGGGCAGCGGAAGTCTGGAACAGCTCATGCTCACGTCAGCTGGAGCCTGGGACTTTTGCTGACCTCCGCACAGGTGCCTCCATGGCTGAGGGCCACGGCAAGTGATGGGGCTGCAACCTGCCATTACCACCACAGTGGCTACAACTACCATCTTCTGCTCTTTTTTTTTTCACAGAGAGATGTAACCGTCACAAGTATTGATGCCTCCTCCTATCCCTGAGGCTGCTTCTTGCTGCTCTGGACTCCAAGAGCTTTCTCTCATTCATACCAACGTCAAAAATGGACAGAAACAGCAACACAACCTTTCCTTCTCTGGATGCTGGTGATGTTTTCTGTGGTGTTCTGGCTATATCTGTTCCCTCTTCATCTCCAGTGACAGGGTGGTCCTGGAGACACGAGAGCTCAGAGGATGCAGGAGAGGGAAAAACCTAAAGAAGCGACAAAGCAAATGGTGGAAAAGCTCAAATTTCCCTTCTGCCTGTGGCCCTGTGCTGAAGGGACTAATTTAAGTTTCTTTCATAGGTTCCCTTCTGCATCCCTCCCACGGCATCGCAGGCAAACTCCTTTGGTGACTCAGAATAAAAATCTTCTTTTTGAATGTATTGTCCTTAGTACTGCACAGCACCCAGCTTTTGTTAATTGTCAAGAGCATGTGGGGTGAGCAGCACATTTTAAAGAGCTAGTCACAAAACCGCAGCAGGCACCTGAAAAAAAAAAAAGAAATCACTCTCTTCTCATTAGCTTTCACCTTGCTGCCTTCAGAAATGCTCCCAGCCTTTGACAGATCACCAGGGCAGGCAACCGGATATTTTCTCGGCAAACAAAACTCTGAGCGCTGAGTACAAGTGGAGACAATTTGCTGATCAGCGGAAATACCTCAATTAGGTCAATAGGAATGCAAGTGATGGATCACATTTTCCCATCGTCTCACCCGGCGGTTATCTGGCTGGAGGAACCGTGCCAGTTTGGGTTCGCAAGCTGATGGTTATGGTTATGTTCAGAGGGTTTGGGGGGTGAAAGAAAACCCTGTTGGTTTCTTGGTGGTGGGCTCATCACCAGGTGAAGGTGTGACTTCACCTTCCCTGGGGTTATCCCATGCAGGCAGACTCTTCCCTCAGGTGTTGGGTCCTCTCTCTGTTGCCCATTGTCCCTCTGGACCATGCCTCTCTTTCCCCAAGGCTGTGTCCCCTCTCTGCTATGCTCTCCCATGTTCCTACAGCAGCCAAGTGGTCAAGGATGTGCAACCATGATGCCACCTGGCCCCGGCATGGGATAACATGGATTTTGAGGATTTTGAGTCTTTCTCTCCATCCCTACCATCCATGTGAAGCAGTGAGGCAGCAACAGAGCAAGTCCCCAGGGGCCACTGACACAGCACAGCCTGCGGCAGCTTTGTCCTCCCAGGCTGCCTGGCTCTGAATAGTAATGGTGATGGGATGGCCCAACGGGGCTCTACTTTCCCCAGAGCTTGGTCAGCACCTCCTGGTAGAACTGGTGTTACCGGCATTGACTCCTGGCTCGAGCCGGAGCAGCCACAGGACCTGGTGGTGTGGGACAGAGGAGGCGGCTCCCAAGGGCTTGCTCCCCACCAGCCAGGGTGGCGAGGGGCTGGGTTGCCGATATGGAGCAATGGTTTCCTGAAGAAGAGCTGCCAGCCTGCCCTCCCCGCTGACGAACCTCTGCCAGGATCCCCGCCGTCATATTTTCCACCCGTTTCTCCTGTCAGGGTGCCAGTGACTAGCGACTCTCAGTTTCCTGGTTTGCAGCACAAGCCGTCCAACCCTCCAGTGATGTTTTGTGCTGGGTACCCAAAACCAGAGCCTTTCCCCATCCTTCTCACCGAACCCGGCAGCCTCTCCAAGGCTGCCGCTGGCTCCAGCCTCCCCAGCAAGGTGCATGCAATGGGGCCGGCGATGCGCTCAGGGTTTCCGGCGTTACCTAAAGGTTCTTCTCATTTCGGCGAAACAGTGACTGGTGGCTATCCAGAAATGGCTTTGAAAAGGTTTCGTCTGCTGGGGACAGCCAGGGCTCAGGAATAACTGTGCAAAATCTCGCTTGCTGTTCTCTGCAACGCTCATTGCTGTGGTTTCACACGTTGTCGGCTGCATCTCAGTCCTGACAGTCAGGATTCGGGGAAAGTATTAAGTGGTGACTTTTCATGTAATTTTGTTTCTCATGTAGAGACTTCCCCCAAATTTGAGTGAGTGTTAAATTCAGAGGAAACTCTGAAGAGTCCTGGAAAATGCCAGTGAGCGTGATGGGGCTGAGGCATGGAGCGAGGACTTTGGGGACCAGGCGCAGCTCCCCGCCATGGCCTCGTGGCCCTCAGCTGTGTGGGGTGTCTTGGGGATGTCGACCACGAAACGGCTTTTTTGCCTGTGGCAAGCTTGCCGTGGCAGGGACGGTATGTAGGAGCTTGGTGTCAGACCAGACCCCTGTGAGGAGGCCGGGGCTGGCCTTTCCAAAGATAATGCCAATTTTAAGATAAAAAGGAATAAAACCAGTGGCTTGGCAGTGCCCCCAGGCTATGTGTGGGCTTGGTCCCACACATAGCAGGGCTGCAAGCCCGAGGGACCGGGTCCAAAGCCCTGCTGATGCCAAGGGGACCCCCTTTTTGCCACCCAACTCGATGCATCCCCAGCACTGTTTGGTACACCCCACTCCTGCAAGGAGGATGCTCCTGTGGGGGCTGGGAAGCCCCAGCGAGCTGGAGAGCAAGGCAGCCCTTGGATGGTGAGGGTGCGTGGGCAGCCCTCAGAGCACGGGCACCCAAGGGCAGGGACCCCAGGGGCCACTCGCTCCTCTAGAAGGCAAAAGTGACGCTGGGGGGCTGGCCCCGGAGCTGGCAGCCCTGTCCCAAAGCTCCCCTTGTTGCAGAGGGGACAGTCCTGGCATGGCAAGAGGTTACACAGCTCCAAAGCACCAGCCAGGGCCTGAGCCCCGGGCTGTCCTCTGCTCAGCCACTGAATTGCTGCCCACGAAGACCCTGGTGCCATCCTACACTTGTGATTTGGATGCTATATTTAGGAACACGGTGACCTACCAAGGTCAAACACTGACTTGGTTGCAGAGATGTTTGTGCTTTGTTACCAGCTTTTGCATTTGCAGCTCACAGCGCTCTAACCACACAGGACAGGATGCGAGAGTGGGTAGATAGCAAAAGCAAACGCTGGACTCCATCCTGCAACACTCTGAGCAGCCCCGACAAGGCACTGTGTACCCTCCTCTCCTGGGGCTGCTGGAGAGCCGTGCCCTGCTCAGCACCCTGCTGCTTCTGGCAGGATCCGACCCTTTATTTGCTGCATGCACATCTGATAAGAGCATTGCCTTTAGCATGCTACTTTCAAAACAACTTTACATGATGGCTTGATGACTGCCTTCAAACCAGCGCCCCAGCCCTCCTCGCAGTAGAGCCTCGCAGCCCTCCTCCTCTGCGCCCCAACAGAAACCCAGATTTATCCTCTTTACATGGAGAAAAGGAGGTCTGTCCCTTGTTGTAAGCAGTGAGGACCTCTCTGCATTTACCCTAAATTATTGTATCGGTGGTGCGTGGCCACACCAAGTGTTGGATGCCTGAAGAGCTCCGAGTCAGGGCAGGGAAGGCTCAGGGGCAGGACCTCAGCAGAACCTGCTGCTGGCTCGAGAGGCATGGGGACATGGAGGGGACACAGTTGCCCAGAGTTGCATGGAGGTGGTGCTGGGAGGTCAGCAGCTGGCAGGAGTGCTCAGTATCCCCAACAGGCTTTTTCATTCTCAGATATATTAATACAGGTAACATGGCTAGGCGGGGACAGGGTCTAAGCATGCTTGTTCCCTTGGGTGCAGGGTGAGCACCTCACTGGAGTACCGACAAAGCTGCTTAAAACTTCTCTCCAAACTGATGGCCAAGCACCAAGAACCGAAATCCTGCTGTCTGTTGAGGAGCATGAAAGCTGTGCCCATGCTAGGGTCCCAGTGCCCGTAGAGATGGTCATAAGGATCATCCAGCCTACCCAGGCAGAGACTTCACCCATGGGGAGCACGAGGGAAGTCCAGAAACCAGCACAACCGACCTGCCTCAGCCAAGTGTCTTAACTGCAAAATCATTCTTCTCATGAAGGAAACAGAGGGCAAAAAGCCTTTCTTCTCCTTTTGAGAAACAACTGACTTTTTGAGTGCTTCCTAGCCCCTGGAAGCCCACACTGCAGTTCAGCAGCTCTGCCCACAGATTCATGGTCTTCATTTCTTTGAAGATAACTTGCCATGAAGCTTTCATGCACAGCAGGAAAAAACCACTGGGGCATAGTCTGGAGTGTTTCGAGGGTAAATATGAATATATGGAATAAGAACCTCTCTCTGCTTCTGGTAGAACGGTAGGAAAAAGCATGGAAGTGCACCAGAGAAGAAAGTCTAAGCAACCTTTTTTGTTGTGGGAGACAGTAGTGAACAAACCTACCCACTACGAAGAGTTTTTTCCAGGAAGTGTAGGTTGCTGCAACCTGTATCCCTTGAGCAGCGGGTGCTCACACAACAGTTCTCATGCTACTTGCAAGCAGCGCATTTGAAGGAGCCCCAGCAACGTGCACGGAGGATGAACGAACCCTACAGCCCTGCGACGCCCCGACCCATCAGCAGCACCTCACCCAGCACCATGAAAATGTTCATGGGCTTCCTCACTGTATTTATTGTAGCACAGATGATTGGGACCGTACTCTTCTGTTTGTATCTTCACATGAAGATGGATAAGGTAAGTGTAGAATTAAGGTTGTCTCTGCTGGATTGCTAATGTGATTAGCCTTCACCTGTGGCGAGATGTGCTCACCAAAAGGATGAACACGGTAGAACATGATGCTGGCCACTGGATGGATGTGGAAGTAGCCACACTAAGATGTACGCTGAGGAAGAGATCTGTTCCCTTCATTAACAAAATGAGAATGGATCAATGAAGAAGAGCCGTTAATAGCAAACGTGGCAGCTGATGGCCAGTCCGGCGAGAGGACAGTGTGGCTTAAACACACAAGTGGCTATTTTAGGCTCGTTGGCTGTTTTTCTGGTGCCGTAGCACTTGGCAGCACTGTGACGCTAATGGCGAGGATGGGGGGGGGTCCAGAAATGAATTCTTTTTTAGTGTTTGCATGTGTGAATTTTACCAACATCTCACTTCAGATGCTGTCATTCTGTTTAGGGAAGAAAAGAGTGGATCTTACTTTGTCTTTTTTTGAAGAGGCACAGTATCGGTGATCCTGTCCCATACTTGGGACAATATTTACAAAAAAAAAACAACAACTGAAAAGCTGTTTTTGAGGTTGCCATGACTGCAGCCACACTGCGTGATATTTAAAATCACCGATCTAAAGCTACTTTCCTCCAAACCAGAAAAGACTACCAGCTAAAGAAATGAAATGTGTCTAAAACCCAGAATGAGTTCTCCTTACCAGATACAATGATAAGATCATCATTAATGATTTTTAAATGTGTTGTCTCAACTGAAATTGAGTGTGTGTGGGTGACTTCTGATTTTCAAGGGTGGAGAGCAATCCTGAGCTAGAGGGACTTAAAAGTCAGGGGGATGGAAGGGGACTTTGCTGCACGGAGACTGCAGCCTGGGGTGAAGGGGTGAGTAGAGGGTCCCCAGCAGAGCGAAACGTGACTGCACAGGGCCGTGGCAGAGGATCAGAGGCAGCCGAAATGCAGTCACGGGTGGCAGGAGGGTTTCACCTGCCTTTATAGCTCGCGGCAGGGCTTCAAACTTGACCATCCACATCCCAGTGCTACCTGCGCTGAGCGCTCTGCCAGGCTGTGTGTCCTCATGTCTGCCTGCACTTCTCTTTACTGTTTAGCCGAATGTCAGGTTTTTACAAAAAACAGGTATAATTTCAAAAATCAGTGTTTTGGTTTTTTTTTCCCTTTTTTGGCTTTCTGATTTTTTTTTAATCTGAAGCTCTTGGCAGAATTCAGCCCCAACCCACAAGTTGTTTTGCTCTCTTGGCAGCTCTTTTAGTCAATAAGCTAGCCGAAAAAATGAAAAGCCACCCTGCACGGGCAGGGCAGCGCGGGGCTGAGCGAGCGTCCCAGCTGCATGCCGGGGCCACTGGGACAGCAGCAGCGAGCCACTCGCTGAGATTTCTGTGCTGCTGTCTGTAAATGCTGGCAGGTGGATATTTGCCACCTGCCTTTTGGAAAAGGCAGAGTGGGAAATTTAAATTCATTATCAAGGTGATAGGAAATAGGACGGGATCCTGAGCAATCCTCCTCTCATCCAGCGCTGCCAGCCAGGGTCAGTCCCATGGCTGCAATTCCCAGCGGATGCGGGTGCAGATGCTGTGTCAGGCGGCTGGTGGGAGCGGTTGGTACCCGCGGTGTGTCTGCCCGGCTCATCCCGATGCTGAACAACTGACCCTGAGCTTTCCAGGCTGCGATTTATTGCTGGCAGGAATACAGCGTGGCTCCGCTGCCAGCCATTGCAGTTTTCCCACTAACATCCCATTCACACTCTCTTCTCTCCCCCGCCGGCAGATGGAAGAGGTGTTGAGCTTAAATGAAGATTACATCTTCCTGAGGAAAGTACAGAAATGTCAGACGGCAGAAGGTCAGAAGTCGACATTATTGGACTGTGAAAAGATTTTAAAGGGCTTCCAGGACCTCCAGTGCAAGGTACACTGCTGTTAGGCAGATAAAGACCCTGCTGAAGGTGGAGGGGGGCTCCCAGGCACACACACAGCTTCACCCCAAGCTTTTTCTTAAAACCATGGGTGCCCTTTACCTTGGGGCTGCATAGTACATGCCCTTTTTTACACTGTATTCTTTTTACACCATCTTTTTTCATTATATTAATATCATTGAAAAATCTCATCCATTTTTTTCTCAAAACGGTCTTGGTCAGAGCACGCCCAGCTGCAGCATGCCGAGGGTTGCTTGGGGCTTGCAGTGGGAGGGTTGGAGCTGCAGCTGCCCTGGCTCTGCGCTCTGATCCTAGTCTGAAAAATGTTGATTTTTCTGCTGTCTGGCACCTCGCTCCGATCCTGTGCCGGGTGGCTGTGGGGATGCTTGCGGCCACCTGCTGCTGGGAGCACTTTTACGCCAAGTTTGCCCAGGTGTCGCTGACAGTGCAAGGCTTGGGCCAGGCGGTGCGGCACGGCTCCCGGCAGCTGTCGAGGAAGAGGAGGATGCTGTGCAAATGCCACCCTATGGGCTCAGGGATGGCACCTCCAGCCGGTGCAGTGGCTCCTCGCGTTTGGGTGCGAAAGAGCCACCCTGCACCGTGACATCCTCCCGGAGTGGCTGAGGGCTGCCCCGCCAGGGATGAGGTGCTCTCAGCCTGCTCAGCCCTTGAATTTGCTGTTTAGGAGGGGCTGTGCTGGCCAGAGCAGGCAGGAGAGGGACATTTCTTCCACTTTGTCACTGCCCGATGACATCAAATGCCTCAGCTAAACCTTCATGTTTGCATCAGTACCCAACTGACAACGGAAAATTGTGTCTGAGATGCTCAGCAGCCCTGAAAACCCCCTCTTGTAGGGGCAGAGATGTGCCCGGTTTGCTGGGCAGCATGTACAACATGGCTCTCCAACATGGTTTTAAATGAAAAAGAGATACTTTTTTGATTGTTTCTTTTTTTTCAAATAAATTTTCCCCATCACGTCATTTTAATTGCATAAAACCTAAGAGCATAAACCCTACAAACCCCCTGCTGCAAACAGCCGGTCAGCTGTGATGCATGGGGATGTGATGGCCGTATCCCCCGGCCGTATGTGATGCTGGGGAAGGTGCTGGAAGGGTTCTGTGGTTTTGGGTACCCTCCACCAAGAGCTGGTAGGGCTGTCGGGGCCAAACAGCACCAACCTGCGTGATGGCCAGAGCATCCTTTACATAGAGGCTTTCAAAATCCTTGATTTGTACATCTTAAAAAAAAACCCAACATATATTTTTGCTGTTGTTTCAGGACGGGGGAGCCAGTAAAGGGCAGCCCAAGTTTGAAATGCAGAGAGGTGAGTTTCCTGGTGCCACCAGCGCACCCGTCGCTTGCTGGAGGCAGGAGGAGTCGCTTGGCTGGGGAAGGGGTTTCCTTCACCCTCCAACAGCCCACCGGTGCCCCAGGGCACGGCATGGAGGCAGGGGACGGGGTCGGGGTTAGAGCATCCTCATGGGGGTGGGACTGTGCATGGCATGGGACTGGCAGAGGGGGGCACTGGGCATGGCTGTCTCACCAGGGCAGGCAGCTCTGGGTGCCACGTTGCCTGGAGTCGACGAAAATTAATCCAAAGTTAAATCCGTGACCTTTTTGCATTGCAGGCCATGAGCACCGTGAGCATCCCCATTTGATGCACAAGAACGAGACAACTATGGCAGGTAAGGGGCGGGCACGTTCAGGTCCTGTTCCCATGGTGGGCAAGGTAGCATGGTCTTCTCCACGGGCTTTATCCCTCAGGGGCTCCACCTCGAAGGCGACTGAGTGTTGTTGCTGAGCAGAGGCCAGATCCTGCCTCACTCAAACCTGGGGGGGCTTTGGAGACTGTGCCTCTGAACTGGATTTGGCCCATAGAGAAATACCAAGGGTGGGAGGTGCCATGGACCCTGCGAGGAACTGTGCTGCCCGGGGGGGACAGCAGGTGCCAAGGCATCGATAACACCAGGCTTTCCTAATTGCAGTGGAGAAGAGGCAGCCGATCGCAGCCCACCTGGCAGGTCAGAGGAGCAACAAGACAGTCTCAGGTAAGACAGACCCACTCGGCAGTGCCTTGGCCAGAAAGCCAGCGGGGCACAGCAGTGTGCATCCCCGCAGCCGGACCCTGCAATCCTGCCCTGCGGCTCTGTAAGGGCAGGGACCGGGACAATACAACTCCAGCACGAGAGCGTGTCCCCAAAGCACAGGGAACCTCCCAGTGGTGGTGTCACCACGTGGACCTGTGCCACACGGGGCTCGCGCATCCCATGCCAGCTGTCCTCAGTAGCCTTATATATGCCTTCCTAGAAATGCACCACAATGGCTTAATCTTTATGGTGTTTTTTTATGAGAGGAAAACGATTTCTCTTTGTATTTAAGGAAACCAACCTCTCACTTTTCTTTTGGGATCAAAACACAATGCTTTTGCGCTCCTGGCTATGCCTTGCTGGTGTGGCTGCTGCAGGAGGGTTCTGCTGGCATATTGTATCTGCTGATCTAATCATAGGTCCTGGTAGCAATACGGGCTGGCTGACAACTTTACGGTTGCAGTATAGGTAGCTCCAAACTGATTTAGACAAGCTGCTCTTATTCACAGCCATGGCCACGTTGTTAGGTTTGAGAAATGTGTGCGAGTCCTACCTCCATTTGCATTTGTGCATTCCCCTGCATAGACCATGGTTGCTCTCGCAGCTCCACCCCCCAGCGTAGCCTTCGCTAAGGGACACCCTGAAAGAGCAAGGATTACCGAAGTGAGTAAGAGCTTGCAAGGTCAGTCTCTCCATCTGGCAAGGATTTCGCAATCTGAACACTTTTGATATAATTCTGCAGTAACTGCCAGTAATCGGCAACTGCTCTTTCCATCTCTGACGCAGCATTTCACCCAAAGCTCAGTCTACCTGTGGAAAGCTTAGTGTTAGATAAGATCAAAGAAGCAAGAAACTCGCTGCATTTTAAAACTCCCTGCTTAAGCATTTGTTGAGCCTATAAAGCAGGTTGAAATTGCCCAGAGAGCAGCAGCTGCCTGGAGCTCGGCTCTGTGCCTCGGCAGTCGAGAGCAGAGGAAACATCCCTGCGGGATGTATGGGCATGGACCACAGGCTGTGTGGCTTCCCCCAGGGCCACCCGTGCCGCCCCGCTGCGGGGACTGGGACTCGGCTGGGATGGTCGAACCCATTATTCCCCATGGAGCTGGGTTGCTCACCCCTGATCCTCTCACAAGTGTCTCTGTAGGCTGGGAAAGGTGGAGGTCCAAAACCCCTCCCAGATGTCGTGCTGAGCTCAGCCCCTATGACCATGGTTTTCTGGCCTCTGTATTGACTTATCTGTACCGACTCCAGTGGGAGTGCATGTTCTTGAGCTACTCCGATGGCACCGGTAGTGCCCCACAGCCATGCCAGTAGCAGGTCTGCGTGGGCAGTGGTCCTGGTGGTGGGAGGCAGCACTTGCCATGCAAGACCCTTCTAGCTCTGCACCTGCCAGGGACCAAAACTCCGGGACAATCATTTTTGTGCGTCCTTGGTGAAGTCTCGCCTTCTCTGGAGGCCAAGTGGAGGAGGGACTTTGGAGGAAAGGCAGCACCCAGTTTGGAAAAACTATGATGTGCCCTGGGATGGGTGCCTCTGAAGATAGGAGCTGCAGTGTGTTTCGGCAGTGTTCTGAGGGCTCGGAGGCTGTGCCGCTGAAAGTTGTGGAGCCAGCAACCCTACAGGGGTGGACATGGGTGTATTTGGCCCATGGTGGCAACTGTGTGCAATCCTCCACCCTAAGCATTTCCACTTGGTTGGATGAAGGAAGCAAAATGCTCCTCTGCTCGCAAAATGGATTCAAGGGTGTCAAGGCCAGTGACCAGAAACACGGGTTAAACATGTCCTGGCCTTGGGGAAGGGGACCCTGCTCCCCTGGGCTGGGGATGGTGTCCTGGGGTGGGCAGGACCCACCCCCACACCCTGCAGCAGACAGAGGCTGTGATACCAAATGTCTGTGTGGTGTCCCCCCAAAATCAACCTGCCAAACTGGATGTCTCCTTCTCCCAGCTCATCTGCCATGCTTTCCCCCTACAGTGCTAGAGTGGAAGACGACGATGTATGGTCCCATGAACAACAACTCGATATCCTACCAGGACGGGAAACTGAAGGTGAAGGAAGCAGGGCTCTACTACATCTACTCCCAAGTCAGCTTCTGCACCAAGGCAGCAACTTCGGCACCCTTCACCCTCTATATTTATTTGTATCTCCCCATGGAAGAGGACCGTCTCTTGCTGAAGGGACTAGACACACACAGCACCTCCATGTCTTTCTGCGACCTCCAGTCCATCCGGGAGGGAGGCGTCTTCAAGCTCCGGGAAGGCGATATGGTCTTTGTCAATGTGACAGACTCAAGACGAGTGAACTACAGCCGTGGCAGCACTTACTTCGGCATCTTCAAGCTGTAGTGAGGAGGGGGCCGCCCCGAGCTGGGGGTCCAGCCCGACTTTTTTGAGC
Source organism: Pygoscelis adeliae (assembly GCF_000699105.1). Classification (NCBI taxonomy): domain Eukaryota; kingdom Metazoa; phylum Chordata; class Aves; order Sphenisciformes; family Spheniscidae; genus Pygoscelis; species Pygoscelis adeliae. The sequence continues at coordinate 5,225,599 of NW_008825532.1, forward strand.
AAAGTGGCTTTCCCTGTTTCCCGTATTTATGTTCCTCTGCCTCTTTGGTTTTCTTGTTTCTTAATTTGTATATTTTGTTATTTATTAATGAGGGCCAAGGGGCCCTGAGAACACAAATGGAACAAAGTTTGAAGCTGTTGTTGTTTGCGCTTTGCTTTTTTCTTTCGTTGCCAACGGTTTGGTACGTACTGGTGTTGTGTGTCTGGGTCCACCGTGCCCCGCGCGCCTGGCAGGGTGGATGTCCCCGTTATGTCACAAGAGCTTTATTTAGCAAACTCTACCATCAACGTTTCTTTCCTAACAACGTAGGATGGCTCAGGGCGCTCCAGCCAAGTTAGGTTCATACATATCTCCCATACCAATCTGGTTACAAAACATCAACGGAAAAACATTAAAAGGCTTAGGAACGTCTCTTCTAAAGGAATCAATCAGCCAAGTGCTGTCCTTAGGTGCTAGCTGCTGGTGATGCATCATTGCCACCCTAACTGTCTGCTTTATCTTGAGAACCCCTTTTTTTCCACCCATGCCTACCTACAAAACTCAACCAGACTTCTTGCTTAGGGTGACACTGCCTTGGCCGGATTCACACGTGGTGACAATCACCCCGCATCAGAGGGGCAATCGGTGGCCAAGCGGGGACTGTTGATTTCAAGCCAAAGTGCAGGTAAGGCACCAGCGGTGCCCTGCTCTCGGTGACCCGAATCTGCGCGGCAGACTGTCCTCCTCCCATCTTTGCAGGTAGAGGACCCTCTGCCTGTGGACCATTTCACTCCCCTGTGGAAGGGGTGTTGGCCACACCATCAAATTTGGACCTGCCTCCTCTCCTGAGACCCCTCCTACCCTAGGAGGAGGACCAGAAAAGCACAGGGGTGGCAGGACCAACTGCTTCTTCCCAAGCCCTCCAAGATGCATGTGCAGAGCAGCTTCTGGCTGTCCTCAGTGAGGATGTGCCCACAGCGGCACTTTTCCTGGAGCTCCAAGAGAGCAGGACTGTGCAGATGGGCAAGACCCCCTCTTGGGCAGGGGGTACCTGGGTGACACTGCACACTGGGGTCTCCCTGACCCTGTTCTCCAGCTTGGCCCACAGGGAAGGTGAGCTGAGAAACAGCAGGGCACAAGGATGTTGCTGCAGCATTTTTTAAAAGCATCTAAAGATAAGATGCCAAAGGCAGCAAGCTTGGAGCACTTGGTGATACAGGCCACGCTTGTCGGAGTGCAAAAGTTTGGAAATACTCCTGGAAGCCAACAGAATTGCAAGTGGATTAGCTTTCAGATTTGGGCAGTCCTTAGGATTTGCTTGGCTGGAGGCTGCAGGTCTGGTCCTAACACAGTGCCCGAGTGCCACCACTGCCGGGACGGACAGGGCAGTCTTTGCACAGCTCAGTGCAGTGCTGGGTGCCCGGCATGGCCCCCTCCCAAAGTCAGTAGAGGAGAGCTCAGAGCCAGTCTGGTTTTACTATAATTTAATATGTATTTGTTGGCTGTTCTCCAAAACTGCCTAACTTCATCAGGGAATGGACCGCTCTTGTCTGACACCATGTATAAAAATTCTTTATTTAACTAAAATGGTCTTATATTGGTAAACAGAGAGGGACTGTGTGCCAAGGGACTGTGCGTGGCCGTAGCTGTGTTTTGCAGCGTATTTCAGCATCCATGGTTCCCCCTTCCCAAGTGTGGGGTTTTGTCCACTGTCACCCTACAACTAATACAATTTATGAATTAAGAGACAGGGTGCTTTGTATGCTTTGAACGCCGCTCACCCTTCTCAGCCCCAGGGTAGGATTTCCTGGGGTCCTGCTTGGGGTCTGGGGACCGAGAGGGCAGTGGGGTGGCACTGAGGGGCACAGTGGGGACAGACAGTCCCAAAAGCCTCCAGGGTCAGTCATCCCACCCTGCTCCTTGGGGCATGTTGGGGTGCCAGGGCCAGGCAGTTCTGGAAGGCAACCGGGCACCGGGGCTGGAGCCCCTGGCACAGCTGTGGAGCAGAGGGGTGGGGGCTAATTTAAGGGGATTTAGGACACCTGGCTGGAAAAGGACTATTCCTGCCTGCCCTAAGGTCACGGAGCCTGCAGGAATGTCTCCACTTTAGAGCAGAGGGACAAGGTGGGATGCTGTGCGTGGAGTGGCAGGGGCTGGGAGGCCACTGCCTCCTGCGGTGGCATGGATCCCACCACCTCCTGCAGTGGTGTGGGTCCGACCACATCCCTGCCGCTGCCAAAACCCACCTAGCCCCTGTGGGCCGGGCTCATGGAGGCAGCGCTGGTATGGCTGGGGGGGCCCAAACCTCCATGGGGGATGGAGGTGCCCGGCCGTGGTGGGAGTGTGGGTGGGAGCCACAGGAGAAACCGAAGACTGTGCCAACTGGCATGGTCTGAGAAAGGGGAAAAAGCCAGCAGGGAGGGAGTGGCGGGGGGGAGAGCTCAGGGGAGCGCATGCGTGGCTGCTCTCAGGTGCCCAAAATCTTTAGGGAGCAGAAATGCTGTTAGTCATGGATGAGGGGAAAACAAGATCAGTACATAGCCCTGAACCCCCCCGTGGTCCCCCAGCTTTGGTGGCCGGGAGCACCGGCCAGAGGGTTTGGGCTGGGCTGCAATCCCCAGCCCAAATCTCTGAGAGAGGATTCGGGAGCTGCAAATTGCAGGAGAAATAGATTTTCATGTATCATTGGGGGAAACAATTAAAAAGGGGAGAAGAAAACAAACAAACAAAAAAGGCATAAAACAGCTCAATAAATTCTGCAGCAAGAGGAGCAGATGCCAGCTGCCGCCTCCCCTGCCCGTGCTGCTGCCTTTCCTGGGGCTTTTGTTTTTTGCCTCTGTTTCTTCGCTTGCCAAAAATAGCCCGTGGGATTCAGACATGAGGTAGCGTGTGGGAGGGGAGGAGATGCGATTGCTACCATCGAGCTGTGGCCTTCTCCTGAGCGGCTTTGTTCTCCTCCCTGGCCCCTGCCCGGTGCCGTGGCGGGCACAGGTTTCCTCTCCCCGTGGAAAGTTTGAAGGTCATCAATACATTGATTTTTCCCTTGACGTGGGGCCTCTCTGTCACTCCTTGGGCTGTGGATTTCACAGTGTCTGAAATGATTTTTTTTTTTCTTCTTTCTGAGCAAAGAAGGGAGAAGGGGATGTGAGGGTGATGAGTACGTGGGGCACATCAGCAGGACTGGCACGGGGAATGGGGTCATGGGTGAGCAGCAACAGGAGTGAGCAGTGGCACGGTCGTCTGCTGGAAAAGGTGCTTGCACGGCTCAAGACACACTGAACTCACTGGGAAATTTTTTTTTTTTTTTTTCAGTTTTGTATAAGAAAGGAGATTTTGATTTTTTGTTTTCCTCAAAAAAAGGTTGTGATACTGGTTTCCAAGCAGGGTCTCGCCAGCTTGTGCCACTGAGCTCAGGGCTGCCGGACAGCATGAGCTGGAGGACGGCCGTCCACATGCTGCATGGCTGTGCATGGTGGCTGCTCGGGTGACAAGTCTGTCCTGGCATCTCTGTGCACTAGTTTGGGGTCTTTTTTTTTCTTTTTTAATCCCACTCCCCAGTTAGGCACTATGTGCCTGGGTGCCAGCCTTGCCTCGGCACCCCTTGCTCAGCGCCAGCTCCCCCCAGCCCTTTCTCTTGGTTGGGGCAGGGTCTCCATGTCTTTCAAGGAGCTGCCTCCATCTCTTCCAGGAGGCCAAATCTGTTGCGTGCACCCCTACTGGGGTGCAATGGAGACTTCTCCCCCTCCTTTCAGTTTGGGCTTGGGGGCACTCGTGCTGTGGAGCGATGCTGTACTGGGGTGGCCAGTGGGAGCAGCCCCCTGCAAGCAGGCACCTCCAGGGCATCCCCAACCATGGCAGTGGTTTGGGCTGCGCAGATTAAGCTGTTGGGGTTTTTTTTTTTCTGTTTTTTCACATTGATGGTCATTTGGAGCCAAACCCCATTGCTTGGAGGATGCTGGTGCTGCCTGTGTTGGAGATGGGTCATGCAAAGGGGCCATTTGGAAGCTGGCATAAGAGAAGGGGCCAAATACCCCATATTCAGTAGGAGAGCAGGACAGAGGGTCTCTGGTTAAGGCCTGAATCTGGCCTCATGGGACCCAGGAGTGGAGATGCTCCCTCCAAAATGAGCCTGGGGGATGCCTCCTCCTTGCTCTTCTGCCCAGTGCAGGCTCTGGGGTGCCTGGGTCTGGATGCAGCTCTGCAATAATTCCCCAAAACATCACTTGTGCCCAAGGCCGGTGTTCCCTTTTTTTGCTTGCTCTTCTTCCCGCTCCGACCGATGTGTTTGGGGAGGGAGAGCAGGATCCGGCCCTCCTGCCTTCGATCCTCCCACTTCAGCTGCAGGCTGAGAGTGAGGCATGGCTCTACCAAAGAGTTAAAAATACCAGTGTGCAGGAGAGGTCTTGTCCAAGCGGTAGACCAAAGGAAATCCTGTCACCACACCTAATCTCCAGAAAAAAAATACTACTAACTAAAAAAAAAATCTCAAGCAGGAAGTCACTTATCTACAGCAACCCACCGGTGCAGCGGAGAGCAGCTAGTTCTCCATAAAGCATCCTTGTTAGCAGAGTGCAAGCAGGGCTTGAGGGATGGAAATGCATCTCCTTCCCCGGGGACCAGGTGCCCTCCCTGCTGCAGGGCCGGGTGATGGTGGGAGCAACAGCCCAAGTGCCAGCATCACCATTCGCACCAGCATCCAGTAAATCGGAGGGTGGATGATGCAGCCATGGGCATTTTGAGAAAATCAGGGAAGCCCAGAGCAAGCACTGGCTTTGCTTTTGTGGTGGAAACAAATGAAGCAGCACCGAGTGCTAAGAAGCAATTTTTATCCTTCTTTATTTGTTGAAAATGTCAATTAAAAAACTGTTCAAAATAAAAACATGTTAGAAAAGTTGAACTTGCATAAGTAGTTACAGTAAATAAACCTACATGACAAAGATAAACTGGAAGGCAGCTGACACAACATCCACCTAAAGACAGACTCACTGGAACCTATTTACAAAGCACTGTAAACAAAGTAAATATGGAAACATTGCTGTCCATCTGGCATGGCTTCTTTTCCTTTTTATTTTCTTGTCTTTTTTGGCTTCTAGCTCTTGACAAACGCTTGATCCAAAATGTCCCAGTGTGCCCTCCATCACATTACATCTTACAAACATGCATATGTACACAGCACGGGTTTCAACTAAACTGGGGGGCAGCAGGGAAACATTTCTACCCTCTCCTCGGAGTGTAAACGGCCCTTGGTTTGCTTCCTTGCACTGGCTGTATGTCGCGAGCCCGGTCCCCAGCCCGCCTTCGGGCAGGCAGCAGGACCGATCAATGCCGGGCTGTCTGGGCATGGCATCCCAGAACAGCAGCGTGAGCTGCTCGGTGTGCAGCAAAGGTCGTTATCCTGGAAAACAATTAACGAGCACAGTAGGGCTTAACTGCTGACCAAACTGCTCAACTGCATGCTGGGCGGGGATGCAGGGAGCTGCCATCCAGCTGGGATGCTCTGGAGATGGCAAATGTAGCCAGAGCAAAAAAGACCTCTGATTTGTCCTAGAAACAGCTTAGATTTAAAGAGAGTTTCTTTCTACACTCCTTGTGATGTTTTGGAGTCTAGCTCTCCCCAAACTGGCTAAATTTTAATTGCAAGGAGGCACTTGTAATTATTGCCTCTATTATGTCCTTCATGACCAACGTAACGGTATGACTGTAATGAGCTGCGGTGTGTCTGCACACCCTGGGACCATGCTGCCCTGGGATATACATAAGACTTATCATTAACTTTAACAGAAGGTTACTTTTATAATGCTGCTAAGGAAGGAAGGAAAACACCAGTTCTAAACTAGGGTATAACACCAAATAAGATGAAGATAGCCGATACATATGCATGTTGCCTGTGTGCTGTGTTCGAGGAGCTGTGCAGGGATCTGGAAGGGTGTTGCACGTCCTTGCCCTAGGAGCGTTCCAGCCCTATCCCAAGAGAAAGTTCCTTTTTCCTAGCAGAAAGCCCCTTTGGGGCCATGTGGGAGATGTGGCCGTTGGCTACATTCCCAGCCTTTGGGAAGGAGTGATGGAGAGCCTAACGTGGGCAGAAGGGAGCAGGGAACCAGCACATTTGGGGGTTGTTGTTGTTGTCAAGCGGTGTTTACATTTCATACAGAGAGAAGCATGTCCTGCAAGGGGAAGCACAGCAAAACTATAAACTCATACGATACCTGGACACTCAATGTGAAAACAAAGCAGGGGGTAGGAGTTATAGGTCATGCATAAGAAAAGGGATGGGGGGGCAGAACAGCAGTTACCTGTTGTGCTAATCACGAGCTGTTAGGAGGCAGTACTGTGCAACATACCTTCCCATGCGCTCTGACAGGTGCTCCAGATCTGACTTCCCCAAGGAGTTCAAATGTCTTCATGTTAATTGCACGTTTTAATCAGTATCAAGGCCACACGGGAACCACAGTATTGCTGGGCTCTAGTTCGCTACAGTCAACTAATGGGGAAAAAGAAGGTGGATGGGAAAAGCTTCCCCAGTTGTGATTATCTGAAAAGAGGAGCACGGTGCTTTTTGGTTTCTGCTCAATGCCACCTAATGCCTAATGTTTTCATTCAATAAATAGGTACCGGTGCTTTTGAAAAGAATGAAAGCATTAAAAAGTGCTTAAGCTTCCTCTAGGAAACTGCTGCCAAACCCTTTGTGAGCGGCAGTCATTAGCAGAGTTTGTATTTGCTCCCAGTAGCAGGTACGATGAGGTATTAGTTGCTGCAGATGAATTGTGAATCATGGACCGCTTGCTTACTGGTTTAATTGTGATGGATTGTTTCTGGTTTATTTTCTTACTGGATGGAAGAAAAACTATTTTTTTTCTCTATGACTTTTTTTTTGGTAACAAAATTCCCCAAACCAACAAAATAAGGAGCAAGAAGAGGCAAAGGATCCAGTTCCGCTTCCCAAGAAACACCTGAGGTCACACACCACTGCCAGCAGCTTCTCCCCGAATTCAGGCGATCAGGGACGACTTGCGCCCCGTGTCCTCCCTGCCACACTCGTCCGTCTGTTTCAGCAGCCTTCTAACCAGCTTCTCCAAATCCTTCCTGGATTTAAGCTCTTCCTCCAAACACTGTTTCATCCTTTTGTTCTCCTGCGAGGGGAAAAATAAAGGAATAAAGATGCAGTTAATGCCCATGCACTTTATGCAGTGAGGTACTTCCACACGCCTGGCTGCCCGGCGGCTCAGAGGTGATGACATCCCACAGACATTTGACAGGTCACTGCCTGCTTGTGAGGATGAACAACACGGGTTACTTGTGGTCCGATCTGCTCAAGCAGACCCTTACTACCTTACAGACCTGCACCAAAGTCCCAGTGACTTTGAGCAGGCAGAAGCATCCTCCCGGAAACCTAACTTGAGCCTGGGTTGGAGGACCCTGTTCTCCTGGGATGGTCTCTCCCACCTCCAGGCTTGCGGCTGGAGGGAGGACGTACTTCCTCCGAGTCTACAAGAATTGGGATCCACCAGACCCCAATAAAATGAACAGTCAAGTTCAGCTTTTAGAGTAGGGGGAAAGTTTCATGTTACGACAAAGACCAACTACTCCTTCCCTCCTGCTGGCTCTGGTGCCCAAGGGACTGCGTGGTGAGCTGATTCAGGGAGCGAAATAAAAAGAAAACTAATGCTGATTCAGGGAGCTGCAGGATTGCACCAGCATCAGCAAGACTCTTCCTGGGCACCGACCAGTTGAAGTCAACGACCCAGAACAGCCAGCACAAACAAAACCGCTCAAATTACCTGCTTCAGTTCTTTGACTTCATCTTTCAGTGCATAAACCGTGTCAACAAGGCTCCTGCAAAGAGTAATGCAAAAAAAAAAAAAAAAGAAATAAAAAGAGCTGGAGTGCAGCAAAACAGCAACAGCATGGGAGCTTTTGTGAGCGAGGCGCTGATGGGAAGGTGCTTCCAGCTTCTGCTTTGCAAGCATCAGGTTGCAGCTATTGCTGCTGCCCCTGAGAGGACTCTGGAAACACAGCCCAGGAGCATTTATAGGCCACCGGTCCAAAATTCAGGGCTCTCTTCTCAAAACTCAAGAAAAATACCTTGTTCTGCTATCTTTAAGTTATCAACAAATATCTGTGGCTTTGGCTTCCTTGTTTACACTACTGCAATAAATAACAATTATTTTAAAACTGGAAATGCCTGAGCGTCTTTTGTAAAACGGCCTTGATTCCTTGAGGTTATGCTGCAAAAAAACAAGCATGAAAGGAATGCACTGTCTGGGTTAGAAAAGGAGAGGATCAACGCAGCCACCCAGATGCTGAAGCTACGTAACAGGCCGGGAGCACTCACAGACAGCATCACCCAGCAGGCTCCTGAGGGGCAGCAGCAGCCCAGTATGTCAGTAGTTAAAAAAAAAAGCCACTTGTTTGGTTCTGTCCTCCCTGACCCCATTAGCTACATCCGGATAAGCTCTGGGACTTGATAAACTGGCTCTTGGGACCCGGCACACAGACTCCCAGAGGGCTACAGTCACGTCAGAGCAGCTGGGAAGGCAGCTCTGCTCTTAAAAAGGGACAAAAAAGCAACTGAAATAGCCCAGTGGTTCTCGCCAGGACTAAGGCAGCGGTCAGTGACACCAGCCCCGCTCCTCTGCAGAGATGCAGAAGGAGAGCGCGTTAGTTTTTAACGTCCTTCCAAAAAGCGACAAGGGAATCTGCAAGTGAAAAGCAGCTGCACTTACTTTTCCTCTGTGACAGTCTGGCCATTGCTTCGTGTTTCCTCTATGATGATTTTCTCTTCCTCAGGAAGAAGGACTTGGGGGATGGAGTCTTTACGGGAGCCTGTGTACAAGAATTACTCATCAGGAAGATAAAGAGAGACTTTCTCTGATGCCCACGCCGCTCTGGAGACAGCGGCCTCGTTCTCCCTGCTCCTCTGCAAGCCTGGGGCAGGCTGGGGACACGGGGGCTTGAGCAGCCGCCGGCTATCTGCCACAGTTAAAATACGAGCTTATACCTACCGCTACCCTAGAGCTAAAGCAGCAAGTGGAAAGTTTTCAAGAGTGCTCACTGCACCTAAAGCTACATCATGACTTATAAATGACATAACTCCATTAGGCTGAAGAGCTCTCTTAAGTACCACGGCCCCTTTTTTAAATGTACCATTATTTGATAGTTCAGTGATTTAATTTGACATCTCACCAGCAATGATAAATAGTTATATTTCCAGAGTTGAAGATGTTAGATAGGTTCTTATGAAACAACTTGTTCTTAAACACGCAGCTGATTGAGAGATAATATTCATGCTTCCTTTCTAAAGCTATATGCAACCTGAGATTACCATCAGGTTTTCAGTGCTGACAGCCACAAGGCACTGACTAGGTTTGCTTAATTCCTAACAAGTGCTGGTGAAATAGCTGTGTCTCATCTGCCCTCCTACCTGCTTCATTCTCTGTGTTTAGAAGAAAAACAATGGCAACTAAACCACTAGGTAGATGAAGCTCCCTTATCTTGAAGATTGAACACCACACAGTTTCCTAGCATGAGTCTCGTTGCTGTATGATGCAACCATCTGTTTTTTCCCAGAGGGGTTATCAGTGTTGCAGGCAGAGTAAGAAGTAAATAATCTGGTTGTGTGCCCACCTGAGCTGAGAGCTTGCTGGAAGCCTGCCCCGGTACAGTATGCCTCAATCACCTTCAGGATCTGAGCATCTTCTTCCAGCGCAGCTGTACCTGTAAAATATTGCAAATAACAGCTATCACAAAAAACAAAGTGCTCTGGCTTCATCTCTCCCAGCCTTCGCTCCCAAGTCCCTTAAGAGAAGAGCGTGTTGTTTCCTTGGCTGACACTGTCTCTGGGACTTTGCCTAATTCCTTTCTGAGGTCCTTTCTGTTTTCTGGCCTTTGCAACATAACGTGGCATTGAGCACCATGATTAAACGGTACAAAAATGCACTTCCAGCTGCTCATCTCAGCAAAACTTGGGGGGGTGATGCCTGGCTTTGGGTGCAGGGAGCACCGTGAGATGGGTAGCCAGAGCAGCCCTGCTAGGAGGGGTCCCGTACAGGCGCATCAGAGCAGACTTGGAAACGTGAAGTCTTCATTTCCAGCCCTAGCTCAGCGCTGTCTTCTCGAGGGAGACAACTGACCTTCAGGCTGTACACCGTAGCAGCTCACTGCCGGGTGACATGGCCTTTCATGTAAAACCCTGAGGAGCATCCCAAGTGGACTTCAGGGAGCTGTCAGAACGTCCCTCTTTGCAGGTGAACACCCCTGCAGGGATGGGGTCTTTTTTTGTTCCTTGGTCCCCCATGGAAACTGTTCCAGGACCTGCTGGCATGGTCAGGTGAGGGTTTGTTCCAGCTCTCAGATATATTTTGATGACTGTTGATGTGCAGTTTTACTGCAGCTTTTAACTACTTTGAAGTAGTTCCTTGGCTTCGTAGGCAGAACAAGACCACCCACAACCACATGATCTTGTGCTAGCAATCACGAGGAGGGTGGTAGCATGCCTGGTAGTTGTGACTGGGAGGGGATCTGTCAGAGGCTGAGGACCAGTGCGCTTCCAGAAGCCTCCCGTGCTCAGCAGCACATAGGCTTGCTCACAACGTGAGCATCCTGTCGCATCCTGCACTGTAAGAAAGGCTGTTCTCAAAGTCCCGTGGAGATCACCGAGCATGCAGAAACCTCCAAAAAGAAGAGAAAAATACACCACTTACTTTTCCGAATAACAAACTCTTCATCAGATGGTTTTCTTTCAGTTTTCCTTTTTGGAAGAAACTTCTTCATTGTTTTTGGACTTTTGCTGGAATCCTACAGAGAAACAGACTCTTGTGTTTAACCAGAACCAAAGGCAGCTCAAACAGGAGAGCAGCACAGCTGAATGCAGCTATCCACGTTTCGCACAACACATTAGAGAACTACAAAGCAGACAATGACAAAATTGGGGAAAATTATAGTTTTTGCTTTTCCCAGTTGTGGCCCACTGCTCCCTGGCACAGCAGTGGGAATTGCACCTGCAAGTCTGGGACAGGACAAGCTCCTTTAGTGAATTCAACCCTTGGCTAAGACCCTTCAGCCAAAGAATTGAAACACATTCACAGCACTTTTAGTCTCCTCACCAACTCTGTGGTCTTTATTAAGAAACCCTGTAACGTTGTTTATTTCCTTGACTCAATTTGACTTCTAATATAAAACAGTCGGCAAATGACGCTGTTTCCAAATGATTCGTTTGAGAGTATAAATCCCCCACACACATACACAGAGAACAAACAAATACACACAAAGTTAGTGTTTGCTATGACTCCACAAGTAAGAAACACAAGCTTTTATCTCCTTCACAGAGTTACAAGTCTTGCTGATATGGAGAGAATTAGTGTATTAGTAGGTTACATGCAAGATGGATTTTAAGCAGGAGAAGAGGCATGCCAGGAAGTTTAAGTACCATAATACTAAATCCTTCTTGAGACTTATCTCAAAATATATTTGCCAGTCGCCACTGACTCTCACAATAACTTACCAATACAGACAGGCAAAATTAGGGTCATGCAAGCACAAGAAGGGTGAAGAGGAACAAGCATTCTTTGCCATGATAAGCCAAAGAGATGTATCTACCCTTACCTTTAAGATATAAGACATCCTCTACAATGAATATGCAAAGAAAGAGAAGATGAGTGTGAGAGATTGATGATTGTATTGACCAAGTCCATTAAATCCACAATTCTAAAACACATTTAAATGTTAGTCTTGTGATTAATGTGGCACACCCTCCGTACTGGTTTTAGAGCACTATCAACATGCAAAGGAGCACGGTGTCATGCAAAACTGAAAAAATTACATGTGAAACGCATGGTAAGTGGGCATTAATACACTCTAAACACATCAAAATAGAGAACATGCTTCCTCGGTTAGTAGTAGGTTTCTGCAGATGTTGGCTGTCTAAAACGGTGCTTAAAAAGGCAGGACCCATTGACGCTAGCCAATGCTGCAGCCACCCCAGGCGCCCGGCTCCATCCGAGCCCCGGGGAGCAGCTTGGGGTCTGGCCCCGTGCTCAACACCAGTCCTGCGGTCTTCAACCCAACCCTGCCAGGACAATGGGATGCTCTGCCCACCCTGGTGACAATCTCCCAGAACTGCATCTTCTCAAAGGGGACCTGCCATCCTCACTGGAGACCTGACAGCGTCAGGCATCAGCGCAGCTGATGCCAGCTCTGCTGGCAGGACGGGGAGCTCCCTGCACACCCCGCGGAGGGTCCCATCCCTGGGATGCTCGGCACAGGGAGCCATGCGGCTCTCCTGCAGGTCTGGCCAGCAAAGTCCTGAATCCTGACGTTATAAACCCTTACCTAATGCAAAGCAGGCCACTTGGAAAAAAAAAAAAAAAAAAAAAAAAGAAAAAATCTGTAAATCTTTTTCACTTCGCTAACCTGAATCCAGACACACCGCTTTACCCACAGCACCTGCTCTGTCATTTCAAATGATTACTGGCAACAGAACAGGAAAAATGACCCAATTTCAATGGAAAAAACAAGGGTACTGTGCAGTACGCAAGCAGGTTCTGGGGTTTCCTGAGCACAGCTAGGTACAAGGAAATGCACAAGACTGTGCCATCCCGTCCTACACTACCAGAAGCCAATTAAAGTAACACTGGATGTCTGAAAATCTCTAATCTTTTAATCAAACTCCCCCACTCCCTTCCCTGCAAATAACCTTTGAAATTTGTATTCCTTCATTATATCTTCATTATAGGAAGGTGACTTGCACCGAGCTGTTAGCATAGTTTATTTTGTGCCCTACTTTAAATTAAAAAATAAAAATAAAAATACAGTGAAATAGGAGTTCTGCTTAGTGATTGAGCACCCCAGACAGAGGGACGAGGCAGATGCAGACCTGCTTGGGCCAACAACTGAACTTATTTCACATTTGTCATCGCAGGCTCGTGTCCACGAGTCCCTCCCCTGGGAGGGGAGCTGCCCCCCAGGCTCAGGCTGGACTGACTGGGTACCAGACTGTGCCTGCCCAGCTCCGCTCCAGCTCTGGTAGACCCGTTGGCTTTTGGGTTTCCATCAGCGTGGCCAGCACAGCCCATTCCCATGCAAACCACATTTTCGGTCCTTTGACACCTTGCACGCTACCATCCCACCTGCAGCAGCATCCCACCCCTTGGGGCTCCCCGCCTGCTCGGCCTCTGTGGCAAAAGCCTCTGGCCCGGTTTCGATGCAGAGAGTTTAACTCCTGCTGTGCATGGCAGGGGACAACTGAGAAACTGCAGAGGACTGTGGTATTAATGATATCACTCAATCTGTGGTTTTGGCCTCCCTTATAAACAAATATCAGCCTTGCACTTTCACGCAGAAAAATTTCTCCTGTAATTCAAGCCTCTTCCTATATTTTAATTCACCACGCAAGCAAGAAATGGTTTAACCTACATTAGGGATTTGGACCATGCAAAGATTAAGGGCTGTTTCCAGTCTGCTTGGTTGTTTTTTGAACAATTTAATTCCCGAACTGAAATGCATTGTTTTACAAATTCTAAGAAATAAATGTAACAAAATGCCGTGAGGCTACCTAAAATCTCTACCTGGAATAGCGGACCCACAGCTCCCCCGGCTGCTGGGCTCTTCATCCCTGAGTGCTGGGGAGCTGAGGGGGTGCAAGCCCCCTCCTCGTCCCTGTCCGCACTGGGAGCCCGGGCAGTGACGCTCCCAGGGCTGCGGTACCAAGAAGGGTGGCTGACTCAGAACCGGAGTGCTCATTCAGTAAGAGGAACGTTACCCGAGTTACTGGTGAGTAATCCCAGAAGTTTAACGTGAGGTAGGGAAGGAGAGCACTGCATTTACAGCAGGGGGTGAGAATCAGAGCTGGGTTGTATTTTGGGTTTCCCCACGCCGCCTCCTACCTCCCAGGCTTGGGGTTTCTGTGGGGGAAGCGATCCCTCGGGCTGCTGCCTCCCAGCAGGCTACGGCTGTGTAAAACTCTCGGGTGGGCGGCAAAGGAGGGTTGAGCCCCACAGCTGTTGCAGGGAGCCCTGCTCCAGCCACCAAAACCCAGGGTGGAAGACACAAGAAATATCAACAGGCCTTTTTCCTCTTCCTCTTGGTGCAGTATTGCTGCTCGATCCTGCAGCGCCGGTCAGGGCAACGCTGAGCCACCGCTACGGCTCCTCTTGACACAGTATGTCCCGGCAGGGAGCCCAGCTCCCACCCACGGCTCAGACCAAGGCAGGAGGAGGAGGAGGAGGAGGGGAGGCAGCTCCACCACAACACCAACGGGACACACAAGGCTGTGGGACACCCCACCACAGGACCGGTGACATCCAGCAGCTGAGGGCGCTGGCTACAGCAGCCAACAGCAAACGTCGGGAATGGGGCTGAGCCTGCAAACACATGTGCTCGTGCTTCACTTGTAGCACAAAGTCAGCCGCAGCGACAAGCAGGACTGGGGCAGAGTCATGTCTCTCAACATCCCCATTAACCTAAGCTTCTGTGCCCTCGCTATGGGATAAGAACCCCGGATACAAGCACTAGGGATTGCCATGAAACCACGGTCCTCTGCAGGCACACGGGATGATTACCTCTTTGTAACTCAGTGCTGCCGACGGTCTGAGTGGAGGAGCAGGACGGAGGCAGCTCAAGCTCCAGGGCTTGAGGATTTTGGGGGGTTCCAGAGGCCCACGGATCTGTCCGGCTGAACTAAATGTCTGAGAAAATAGATGAGAAGCAAATGAAGACTGTTAGCCACCAAACAATGTAGAGAAGCAGAGGGGGATAGACGAGAGTTCACTGTGAACTCCTTTGAGACATCTAGGTTGCAACAAAAATAGGGCAGGATACATGTAAAATGGTACAAGCACGACATGGTTACAAGCAAAACTGCAGGCTGTGTCTTACAGCTGTACACATTACCTCAGTATCAAGGTGCGTTGCTGAAACAGAGAGATCAGGCAGTGCTGAGGAACCCTAGGCAGCAGAGCGGCTGGGGAGGCGAGACGCTTACCGAATGAGCGCTCCAGGACTGCGTTTTGGATACGGTGTTGCATGTCCCTTTGGTCAGCCTTTGCAAGTGGTCAAGCCATTCGTGCAAGTCCTGGCTGGTGCTGCAGGACACAGTGATCCGCTCCATCATGTTCCCTGCGGCAGAGCATACGGTCTTTAGCACATGGTAGAGACCCAGAAGAAACACAGGGTGAGCTCAACTCGGCACAGCAGCAAATGGCTCCTCGGCTGACAAAGTCCAGTGACTACAAAAGGCCAGTGCAAAGATGTGACTGCCCGTCGTGCTCCGGGCACCCAGTGCCAGCCAGAGTGGGAACAGCACAGAAAAGCTAAGGGAACTGGCAAGATGAATGTGTGAGGAATTATTTAAAGTTAAAAGCAAGCAAATGCAACATTTCCATGATTAATAGGACCCTGATGACAAATACCACCAGCACAAATAGCTACACTGCAGCCAAGTCACTGAGCATGACAACCGTGTATAGCTGCAAGTAATGAGATAAATTGAAGGGGAAAATTGGGAGGAACATTAGGAAAGCTACCTGATGACCAGAGATGTTAATCTGTCAATAAATGAGGCACTCACAGCTGCACGGGATGGACCCTGGACAGACAGGGCACGCACGGCACAGAGCAATGCTACGGGGGTCACAACCAGCCCTAGCAGGAGATTTGTCCCATACGAAACACTATGGTCTCCAAAAGCAGCCCAGAGACAGAGCTCAAGGGCCCTGGGAGGAGGTTGCCTCAACCAGGCGGGAGATGCTCAGGAACTCAGACTTCTAACACATGGTAAAAGAGCAAAAAGAAGAGCGTGGGTGTGTGGGAGGAGGAGGAGGAGGAGGACCCGTACCTCCAGTGGCAGCTGCTGTTTGGACTGGGAGGATGTCCCCAGGCAGGGGCCACACTGACCTGCGATTTCAAACATGTGCTCGTTCCCTTCGGCATCTTCCAGCTTCGTCAGCGTCATTCCCGTCAAAGGCAGCTTTCCCTAGGAGAATTGAGGAGGAGTCAATGTCTGCATCTGCTTCCCAGCGGGCGCTGTTCTGCTGATTCCTTTCTCTTTGGGAAATGCCATTAAAAACTAATCTGTGAAGGCTTCAGACTGCAGAAGAGTCTCCTCTAATGTATGGATCCAGATTTCCCTGCGCAACTAGGTCAAACCCCTGAGAAGAGGCTCCCACGACAGCTGAGTCACCTCCGGCTCATCTGCCGTCCTTTTCCTTCACTAGGTGCAAACCCTTTTTACAACCAAGTCAGGAGGATGAACTTCCCCTGGTTTTTCTGAAAGCCTTCCCTGTCCCTCTGTTTGGCATGCTGAACTGCCTGCTCACCCTACTCCCGCTGGTGGGTAAAAACTAAAAACCCAGCCAAATCCTTCCCAAATCTTTCCCGTCCCCCTCATCACCCTTGCATAAGACAAACGACACATCCACAGGACAGCATCCTTTTCCTGGAGGGTACTGATGGTTTCAGGCAACTGGAGAAAAGCCAAGCTCCCAACAGCCTGATTGCAGCCGTTCAATTGGTAAAACACAAGAAATGCAGTGTTTTGGGGTGCCTCATGGAGTGGAAATTTTGGGCTTTTTACAGTGGGCTTTATAATAGTGAAGCCTTTTCCAGAGATGGCTCAACCCTGAGAGCCGGCTGGCGGGTCATGTGGGGCAAAACCCTACAGCTGGGTCAGGACACCTTACACACACACACACAGTTCTTGAGAACAGCATGTAGGACAACATGCTGCGAGGTTTGGGGTTTTTTTTTTCTAATTTCACAGCATTCACACTTACCAAATGGTGTTTAACCAGTTGGCAGGACAAAGGCACTAAGAGTCCTGGCAGGCATGGTAAAACCAAGCCCTGGTTCCCAGCCTGGGGCATTTGTATCACAACAGAGAGGTTTAAGGAAACAGAGGATTTGAATTTGATAAGAGCTATCTGATTTCCTTTTTCACACCTAACGCCTTGCAACTTCAAATTAAGCATGTCTACCTGATAGATGAACCCACTCATCCGTGGGCTTGCAGACAGCATCAGCAAAACGTTTGAAAACAACAAGAAATATCGCTCTTCTTTCTCCTGCAGGGATAAGAATTTAGGTTAGTCCAGTCTGCAATGCATCACAAGCACTTTCCTCCAGCAAACCGAACCTGTTGCAGCTGGAATCACCAAGCTCCCAACAGCCTGATTGCAGCCGTTCAATTGGTAAAACACAAGAAATGCAGTGTTTTGGGGTGCCTCATGGAGTGGAAATTTTGGGCTTTTTACAGTGGGCTTTATAATAGTGAAGCCTTTTCCAGAGATGGCTCAACCCTGAGAGCCGGCTGGCGGGTCATGTGGGGCAAAACCCTACAGCTGGGTCAGGACACCTTACACACACACACACACACAATTCTTGAGAACAGCATGTAGGACAACATGCTGGGAGGTTTGGGGTTTTTTTTTCTAATTTCACAGCATTCACACTTACCAAATGGTGTTTAACCAGTTGGCAGGACAAAGGCACTAAGAGTCCTGGCAGGCATGGTAAAACCAAGCCCTGGTTCCCAGCCTGGGGCATTTGCATCACAACAGAGAGGTTTAAGGAAACAGAGGATTTGAATTTGATAAGAGCTATCTGATTTCCTTTTTCACACCTAACGCCTTGCAACTTCAAATTAAGCATGTCTACCTGATAGATGAACCCACTCATCCGTGGGCTTGCAGACAGCATCAGCAAAACGTTTGAAAACAACAAGAAATATCGCTCTTCTTTCTCCTGCAGGGATAAGAATTTAGGTTAGTCCAGTCTGCAATGCATCACAAGCACTTTCCTCCAGCAAACCGAACCTGTTGCAGCTGGAATCACAGCCTGCGAGAGATCACCCCCAAACCAATTATTTTGGCTTTTTTTCTTCACAGCATCTCATTCCTATACTAGTTTTTCCTGCATACATTTTGCCTGCATCCTGCTAATTCTCTTCCAATCATTTCAGAGTGCCTCAGAAGACCAAGACTTTATGTCCCCCAGCATCTCACATCCCAAACAAGACTCTGGGACTAGACTCTACAGGGCTTTGTTTTACAGGTCTTCCCTTCCCAAGGAAAAGTTGCTACAGCAAGCAAGCAATTCGGTGATAACACCAAACATGCCGTATGCGTGGCTTTAGCAACACTGGTGAAGGTCTGTGGCAAGCACTGGTGCAATGCTTTAGGACCAGTAGCACAGGAATCCCTCCAGTTATTTCCAAAGCGCAGTCAGCTCTGGACGTCACAGCAGCCGCCGCGCTGTGCACAGGACGTGGCAAAATGGTTACGCTAATGCACACTTTCAAGTCACTCTCATTTCTGACTAAGTCACAGGGGGGAAGGAGGGAAAATAATGTGCTATATGACACTGAGAGGCTTCTTTTGCTTGAAAAGTGTGTCACCAAAGGCCTGAAGCTAAGCTCCCGCGGCGTGACGCAGTGCCTGACTCCAAAGATGTGCACACTGCACAGCTCTTGTTCAGGTAAAATTATTTATCAGCATTATTTGGCAGCACTTTGCTGGCCTGGGGTGAGAGTAGCTGCCGCCTTGCATCGCTGAACCCGTGAGCAAGGGGGTATTTGGACACAATGTCTTTAGCCAGGAGAAAGACCACTGCACTCACCTCACTTCCCCCACACTGTACCATAACCTGGGACATGTAGATGATGTTTCCCATCGTTTTTATGTCCTCTCCTTCCCAGCGCTGGATGGATTCAGAAAGGATCTGCAGTTCGAGTTGTTTCCTCTTCCTCAGCTCTTGGCATTGTGACTGGGAATCACAGCGGGGTGCTTCGTTAGCCGAAGGGCTGGCGCAAACCCAAACCATCCCAACGAAGATGGTTCCACCAGCAATGCTCCCACAGCCACGTGGGCTCAGGGCTGGTCACGTCAAGGGATCAGGA
Organism: Pygoscelis adeliae; assembly: GCF_000699105.1. Taxonomy (NCBI): domain Eukaryota; kingdom Metazoa; phylum Chordata; class Aves; order Sphenisciformes; family Spheniscidae; genus Pygoscelis; species Pygoscelis adeliae. The sequence goes on from NW_008825532.1 coordinate 5,244,464, forward strand.
AAGCCTGCTTTGGCTCTATTACACAAAGTTGGTTAAAAAAATCACACCCTAGCAATTTATGAAGTAATGAATACATTAAAATGTCAAAGAAATTGCGAACTGCACTGAGCAAACTTTTCTTTCCAAACCAGTCCTACCTCTGAGAGTACAGGGTCACATTTTCCAAACCAAGACAGACACAGAGTTAAATGTCTCTAATTTTGCTGCTGCTTAGGGAGACTGTGCCCATTTTGCCCAAACAGCAGAGAGTTGTACTTGCAGCAATGCAAAGCCCCCACAAATCAGATGGGTGGATATTTTCTAACCAAAATTTGCAAACCCAAAAGCAGGACTTGGCGCAATATTTCAGCGGTGCAGTAGAGTAGCACAAAAAGACGCTTTTGAAGGTGCCATAATTGAAAAGATTGCACTGATGCTCAGCAGCTGGGGACTGGTAGAGCTCCACGGAGCGGCCAGTCCTTCAGCAGCTTTCAGCAAGGAGAGGACAACGCTGACTGAGCAATGACAGCCCCGCAAATCCAGGCAAAACTTGCTTTAACTGACCCCTCCGCCAATGGGGAAAGTTGCTGCAAAGCCAAACCCAGGCTCAGTTTTCACCAGCTGCTTGTTTTTTTCCAAACCCCTGTTTCTGACAGAGATTTTCCTCCTTTCCAGCTCAGTTTCACACAAACTCTTTGACTATTCAGATCTTCAAAGAGAGAGGCTGCACTGGGTCTAGTCTGAAAACACACAATTTTGAACCAGACTGTGGGGGCTTCCTTTGGTTTTACAACTGTTGTCTGCTTTGATGGGTGTCCAAATCCAGTGTTCCCAGGACGCAAATCCACATAAAATCCACAGCAATCCATCACAGTCTGCGCAGATGCGATGTGGCTCCACGATCCCTGCCCTGCCGTTGCTTGGGAGCATCCCTGGTCCTACCACGGGACCACGTGTCTGTCGCAAGGGGCATCTCTACCCATCTAACCTCAAATCTGCACTGAACCTTTGCAGTCATAATGTAATTACATTAAATTGCTCAGCGCCCAAGTACACATTTCAAGTAACACTGTCCATGACTTATGAGCATTCCTAAAGATTAATGACACCTTGTAATTGAACTGAATTATTCCCCTATTATCTGCTAGAAAAAATGGAAAGGGAGCTGAGTTTCTAAGTAAATGTAACATGATCGCCCTTTCCTGTTTTCTATGAACTTTCTCCTCCCCATCTTTTATCTGCACTGCTAAGCATCGAAAACTTGCATCTGCTGTGCTAAGGAAGGAAGTTGGACCACATCTGGAGTGGTTATAGTGAAAGGTATTCGGTGGCTACAAAGCGAGAGAGACTATAGCTTTTTTAATAACCGAAAAAAGCTTTGCCGGGTAAAACCTTTGTGCACGTGGATGGCTTTCCCCCCTCTTTTTCATCTCAGTGCAGTGGGAGTTTGAGGGGTGTCGGTAACACAGCTCACAGAAATAGGTTTGTTATCTCTGACTCATCCCTTCGCTGCCGCTTGCTCTGCTCCCCACCGATGGCCACGGTACCCGGTGCCACACATTACCTGCAATATGGTCAAAGCCTCCTGATGCCCAGGGAGCAAACCTCAACAAAACCAAGAGTCGCTCAACGGGCTCAGAGGGGTTGAGTCAGACACCCGTGTTAACCTTTCACAGCTCATCTGAACGAGCAAGGGGTGGTCTAGTTTCAGGTGGCAAATGATTAGGGTATGGAGGCAAAAGGAGATGAAAGGGACCCCACCGCCACCACTACCCACACATGGCTTTCTGCAGCGGAGGAGAAAGTTGGAGATCCTCCGTTTCTGCTGCTGGGACCACAGAGCCAGCGTGTAACTGCTGAAACACACAGCCAGAGGGGCAGCTCTAGGCTTGAAACTTGAAATTAAGATTCTTTATAACCCATCTTTTCCATTCCAAAAGACCTTTTTTTCTAATGAGGAGACAAATGTCAGGCTTGACTCACTCTTCGTGAAATGCAGCTCTGAAATGGAGTGTTCTATTTTAAGAATTGCCACCTACCACAAGGGACTTGAAGGATGTGATGGCTTTCAAAACCTCTTCGTGATCTGCATGCGCCTCCTAGCGAAGGGAGAGAAAAATCCCTCAGCCACCAGCAGCAGCAGCCGCCCTGCGCAGCACCCACTGCCCCGGCGCACCCAGGGCTGCAGAGCTCACAGGGTGCTGGGGGATGCGGGGCTCAGGCAGCATGGGCTGCAGGAGCGGGCCAAAATCCCCCAGGTATCTTCCTCACCACCCTGTTCAATGTGCCACGCAGCTATGTAATTCATGCATACCAATTTAATGACTGTAAAGTGGCCAGAGCGAGAGCAGATATGATTTTACTTCGAACAAACTCGGCTTGCAAAGACAATTAACCAAAACAGGCAGAGGTGCAGGGTGGATTTCTGGTTTCACCTTCGGGAAGGAAGCTTCCATTGGCATGCAAGGTATTCCAGCCATTGCCCCATCAAGGGTACAGTTTCCATGAGCATCAATGGGAGCCTCACCTCTGGGTTTAAGGGAGGGCACGTCTGAGCAGAGAGCTCTTGAGCCAGGGAGGGGAAAATGGGATGCTGCCCCTTATCTCTGACTGCAGCTGCCTTCTGGTACTCTCCCAGCACCTCCTCCTGGGCATCTAAGGCCCTACATCATAAGCTCTTCACCATCCAGACCTCATGCCAAGCAAATCCTAAGGTCTCTAGGTTGTGATGGAGCTGTCCCTGCGGCTGTCAGAGGCTGCCTGGGATTGCTCACCTCTGAATCCAGGACGAGGGCTGCCCTGAACATACCTGCCCTGTCTCCAGCTGCACAGCAGTGCAGGGAAAGCTATGGCATATATCCACACTGCGTACATCTATATTGCATACATCCATACTGCATACATCCATACTCTTCCCACGGCATCGCAGCTTAAACCTCAACCCTACTGATTCATGCAACAAAACCCCCACACTCGGCTTAGAAACTAAGAAATAGCTGATGTGTGTCCCCCCGAATCCACTGCTGACCCCATACAGCATCCTGCAAAGAGCACGCTGTCTCTGTACGGGCATGGTGGCTGCAGCCAAGCTCAGCTCAGTCCCTGCAGCTCAGCTAAGCCAGGTGAGAGCAGGACAGGTCAGGTCTGTAGTGTGCCTACAGTGCAGGCTCTTATGCCCCCCCCATGCAGAAAAACCCCTGGCTCAAGCACAGAGGTTTTAATCCTCTGGCTGGGATGTGGATTTGAATGATCATGGCTAAGTGTGCTGAGTAATTAACAGGTAATTAATACTGGAAGAGGGAAAAAGCAAACCTAGTTAAAAATAGACTGTTACTTCTGTTTTCTTCACCTCCTTGCACCACCCCTGAGGTTTGCATCCCCGCGGCTGGAGTGCACCAGCAGGCAAGTAGCAGAGCTCCAACAGCAGAGATCTTTACAGTCCCCGGGGGGAGAAATGTCCTAAAGCAGATCTGCCACCTGCCGAGGAAGTCTCTGTCCCCCCTTGCTGCTCTCCCTGCTCCCCGGCACTCGCTCCTCCGCCCCCGTGTCTGCACTGGCTGCCAGATCGATGTCTGCCTGTGCGGCTCTGCCTCCACCCAGGAGCACAAGCCTCGGGCGAGGGGTGGGGATGTGCCTGCGAGCTGCAGGAGCGAGCAGCCGGGGATAGGAATCTCATAAAATGATAATAAAAACACCGATTTATTACCCGCTGTCCAAATAAATACCAGCTGTAGCCTGACCCTGAACTCTACTTTTACTTGTGCTGGAAATGGCCCATCTTTGAGGAAGGGCTGGGGCGAAGAGCAGACAATGCCTTCCCACAACATCCCCCAGACTCCACCGCTTTCCCACTTTTAATCTGAACGGTAGATAATGTCCCATGGAGGTGGAACACCTCCTTGGATGGGTGGTAAGTACTTTTAGCAATGTGGTGCTCAAATACCAATGGGCAGAGGTACCTCTTGCAGCTCGGGGGGGCAGCTCTTGCAGCATCAAGGGGCACAGCCTGCCCAGCAGTCCCACATCCCACCTACCTCCATGTGCCGCTCCAGCTCCTGCAGCAGCGTCACATATTTATCCAGCCTCAGGAAGGGTTTGCTAAGGCTCGTGGTTAAGATGAGAATGCCTGGGTTGGCCGCACCCTGGCTCTCCATGAACTTCTCCAGCTCATCACTATAAATAGAGACAACAACAAAAAGGAGGGCTCGCCACCACTCAAGGCTGTGTTTTGCTGCCTCCCACACTCTCCTGATGGCTGGGGCTCTGCTCCGAGCTGCGCCTTTTAAAGGCAGCCCAGCCTCCCCTCCAGCAAACCTGGCAGGGCAGGCAGGGAGCTGCGAGCTTCCAGCCAGGCAAGACCCCACTCCCCGGGGACGCAGGAGAGGATGCTGCGTGGCGGCAGGTGTTGGTGTGCACAGCCTCTGGGGTACATCGGTGCCAGCAGCTGGTCCCCTGGCACAGCGAGGTGGCACAGGGCCCGGCGTCTGGTGGGCAGCGGGGGCTGCAGAGGCTGATGCTGTGCTGGAGGACGCCGCAGCAACGTGCCGTGACCCTGCTGGGAGCTGTGCTGCTGCTGTGAGCTCATACATCGCTCCGGAAAACATGGCTTGTGCATGTCAGCACATTTGTCAAAGCTGATTCTTCGACTGATCGAAGAAAAGGGTTCAGACTGAGGAACCACATGAATGAGTCATTTACAGGAGCCAGGCTTTTCGTTAGGCTGAATTAAAGCTGGATTTCAGCAGTTAAGTAAATATATGGTGAGTTCCCCTTACAGAATGGGAAGACTTAAACAGTATAGCCGGGGTCCTGGCTTTCCCATCACTGCAGGGAGGACAGCTAAACTGCATTAGGGATGACACAGTTGTAGCCTTTTGGCTTGGCATTCTCTTTAGCATGACATTACACAGATTCAAGTGTCTACTCAGGTGGGACATGTTGAAGGAAGATGTTATTACCGTGATCTACCAATGACCCTGCAAATCAACCATTTGGTTGAACAGCAGCTCAATCATTAAATTGGGTAATTCCGGGTGACTTGATGACCGCCCTCCTTTTGCAACGATGTGCCCCACACCGTGGTGCCACAGGGAAACACAATCCCATCTGCCGATGTGTGAGCACTTCAGCAGTGGGTCTGAAACAGCGTCTGGGTCCTTCAGCAAGTAAGAATCACAGGAGATGCTACTGCAAGGGCTGAGGTTGCCTCTGTTTTACCCAAGAGTCCTGTATGTGCAGACAGGACCTGTGAGACCAGCTCTGAAGACAAGCAGCATGACTTGTCTCCGTGCTGGAGCTGAGACGCTATGCTGAAGAGCCCAAAGCCCCAGCAGTTTTCCCAGCAGCAGGATCCCATGTTATTCCCCTCGCCCTATTGTCAAAATTCAGGTCAAAAGCCATGCCAGGCCAAGTATTAATAATAAAAGTAACTTTTAAAAGGAGGGATTTCAGTCTGAATCTCCTCTTCCATCACTCACCTGTGTTGCGTGAGGACGTTGACTGCGGACGGGTGGTTAGCACAGTACGTCAGGTACAGGGACCTGAACTGGGGCATCAGGTTCATGAAACAGCCTCCCACGCGCTGCTGGTTCTCGGGGAGCCTACAGACGCCAACACACCAGCCACAACGTTAAGCCTCTTGATCTGCACCCTGCAGCTACGGCACTCTCAGGTGTCTGCCCAGGAACCACCCGCTGCAGGGGGACATTCCCAGGTCACCGCATAACTGCAGCACCGAGCAAAATACCCACGCCTGCCACTTGGGAAGGAGGCAGACGGAGGTCCTCAGATGGGACTGGGTTTCTGTGGTGCAGACAGTGAGTACAACAACCCATTATCAACCCGTCCTGTCCTACCAGCAGAGCTGCAGCTGGGATGCCGTAGCCCACTGCAGCTGATGAGGATGTGCTGGAAAGCACTGGGTGCAATGGAGGGGTGGTCCCACTGTCTGGGCTGCCCATGAATATGAGAGAGGAGATGGAGAGAGAAAGGGAAGCCACAGCCTGAATACATTTCCAATATTCAGTCTTTTCCCCATCTCTTTTCAGCCCTTCCAAAGAAGAGGCTGGGCTAAGGCTGAACATGTGTGCCAGCCTCCCCGCGGGAAATTACTACCTCTAATAATTTGCTGTTTGCTCCCTGGCAATCCCCATCTTCATGCCTGCCAGATCTCCCACCCTGCATGTGTCTGCATCTTTGGTCTAGTGACACTTTCATGTTAGGTCTAGTGACACTCTCGTTCAGCAGATGCCTTAACAGTAGAAATGTCAGAGTTTCTTCTACCTTCCCTCCTGCCAAAGCATTACCTGCTGCCTTTCTTCAATCCTGTTATTTTCTTCTATATTTAACAAGTCTAAGACAGCAGCCAGGAGGAACTTTAATGACCGTGTCTTTCTATTATTTTTAGTTGCAGTTTAGTAGCTTAATACCCTCAGCGCTATGGCACGAGCTTACTTTGCAACTTCTTCCAAGGCTTGGTTCAGTGTTTGCTGAAATGCAGAGATTTCCTCCACGTTCCCCAGCAATGACGCGATGTCCACAGCGCTGAGCCTAGAAGAGTCAAATAGCTGATTAGCATCCAAGAGATGTTGCTTTCAGGAGTATCCCCATGGTATCTGTAAGCAGTCCTTCCAAAAAGACCCAAGAACTTCTCTTTCCCCAGATACACCATCAGACATGGGAAAACACAAAATCCATGATCTGTGAGCTACATACCACAGCCTCCCGGAGAAGATGTCTGCTGTCAAGGATTATCTTAATTGGATTTTAATCACTTAATCACACTAATCTTCTCAGACATTTAGCTGTCTAACAGACACAGACAGATGGGATTTCAGCCAGGGGTGGGGAGGGAGGTGTGTGCAGACACAGAGACAGCTTTGTCTTCAGGGATTCATGCTGTGGGTTTCCCTACGGGAGGAGGGTCCTACAGAGCAGCCCCTCGGGTAGGGGTTGCTTGGTTCCTTGAGCAAGGTTGGATTTTTCCTAGCCAAAACTAATGCAATCTGCTTCTGTCATCCTCAGAGCAATCCTCAGAGTCACTCTCGTACCACCCTCATTTAAGCCATTTGCTTAATGCCAAGGCTGAGAGCATGAGAAATTTTCACAGTTGAATATATCCCACGTGAAGATAGGAGGAAGGAAGGAGAGATTTAAATACAAAGGCCTTAAGACACCACTCTCCCATCTCTCCGAACTGGACAATATCTAAACATCTGCCCTCTGCCCACGATGCCCCGGGCCTGCCCGGTCCTCCTGCAGCGTGCTCAGCCGGAGGGACCCTGGCCCCAAACGCAGCTGCATGGACGGGGTCGCCAAGCCAGCACCATTCGGAAGAGACAACTGTAAAGCTGAAGCAATAAGCAGGAGGTGAAGTTAACTGCACTGGGTCTTTTGTGCAGGGTGAAACTATCTACAGGAGTCTGCTGAGAGGCACCAGTGTGCTGCCTGTCACTGCCTGGGTAAGGACAGGACGGCACGTGCTGCCTCTGGCACCACTCTCGCCGGCACAGATGGAAAACACATCGGCTTATTTCCGCAGGTAAGCCCTGACAAAGTCCCCCAGTCTCCCTGGCGTTGCTCAGGCCGTAAGGGATGGCAGCATGCTCTTCCTGAGCATGGAGGTACTTAAAGCCGATGGCTGCACAGACGGGGAGACAGGGGAGCCACTTCTTGCTCAGCAGCCGTTCGGATTTAGCAAGAGGCAATCTAACCGCAGAGAATACGTGTCGTCGTGCGCGAAATGAAGAGATGACTTAGGAGATGCCGCTTGGGACTGAGAAGTCACAGCAAGGCAAATTACAAGGGGAGAAGCCATGCAAGGCATACCGCCAGCAAACATGCATGCCAGGAGAGCCACACACGAGCTTGCAGATGGGTTGTTACAGCCAGCCCTCTACCAGATGGAAATGCCCATCTCTACCACAGCCGAATGCCTGCACGACCACTGAGGAATAGGAATGAGCAGAAACCTGTACAACATGGGGTTTTTTTCTGGTTCACAGGGAAGCTGTGAGGCTTTACAAGAAGAGCAGTAACAGTCCCTAAACATTCCAAAGCAGGAAAGTAACGAACTATGATCGATTTTACAGGGTTCTCTCCACCTCAGATGCCCTTATATCTTACTTATCATAAGACTGGAGGGGTCTTAAGTAAGTTCCCAGAAGTGACTGTAGTTCCTTCGCATAATCTCGTTCTGTTTCCAGAATATTTTGCAACACCTAGGGTGAGAGACAGAGCACTGAGTAGATCTTAGTACTAGCGACTAGTCAAAGGAACATGACATCAGCTTCCAAGTGTGGAAAAGCATGGAAGTGTATTTTAAGTCCATAAATTACATTTGTTAATACAGAACCCAGAACGCTCAGGAAAGCCCTGGGGGGTCCAATTTCGGGATTTTACGTTGCAAACTGGGGGAGGCCTGGAAAGCAGATGTTAAGGGCTGCTCCTTCTTCTCTGGCAAAGCATGAAGACAACATCAGTTCAGACCTGAGTTTAGTATTTGACCCCCGAGAGGCTCATGCCTAACCCTGCATGCATAACTGGCTGCCAAGGTATGCAAACAAATGATTTGTGCATGCATCCTGGGAGCACCGTTTGCACGAAGGCAGGCAACAATTTAAATGCAACAGTGGCCAGACCAAGGACGGCTCCTGTGGCAGCTCAAGCCAGGGCACAGCTCACTTGCCACTTCAAGGACATGCTGAGCTGGGTTTGGTCCTGCTAATCCATCTCAGCAGCCAATTTGTCTCTGGCAGCAGGGTAGGCAAACCCACTGCCTGCACACTCCCAGTTAGCACTCAAGTTTCTCAGTGCGATGAGCTTTAGAGACAGTGGAGGTGGTTCCCAACTCTCTGGACATATTGTTTCTGCTTTGCTTTGGTTGAAATATATTTAGACATGCTGATGTCTAAGCATGTTTCACCGCCGGCACCAAGAGCCAGGGACGTTCACATGCAGACATTTTAACTCTCTTATACCACAGGGCTCACTCTAGCCTAGACACAGCAGGAAGGTTCCTGCCCCCGTTTGCCGGACATCATCGCTCCAGTAGCAAGGTGGTAGAGGTGGTGATGTTTCTCCACCCCTTCTGCAGCCACAGTTGATAGCCTGGCATGCTGACCTGCTCCAAAGCCAAGCCCAGTTAACAAGCCAGGCTGTGAGCTGCGGCGGCTGCCCCTTCTCCGAGGGCTGCAGCTGCTGGCACGGGCACAGGGCAGGCAGCTCGGGGTGTAACATCTCCAGCCAAACCCGAGAAAGGGATCATGGATCAGAGCCCTAATTTAGCTTGCGTCACACCGTGACATTATCTCCTCATCTTTTCAACGGGAGATAGCCGGCAGTCAATGGCAAGGACTGGACCGGAGACATTGTGCCTTATTCCCCAACACTGATCTCAAAGCTGCCACCTCTGCTATGTTATCTCAGTCGCCTACTTTGATTCTCTCCTTTTGACATCTTGCAGCAACTTCCATTTGTGGTTTATTGTCTCGACAGCCCTGAACCAAGGAAACGGCAGCAGCAGCATTTAAATACAGAGTCGCATCCCCAATTGTTACAAATTGCTTCAATGATTTCTAAGGGAAGGAGCCAGTTCAGAAGATTAATAATATGCTACTCATTAAAATGTATGATCAGCACTTTAAAACTTACCACAGGGTAATAATTCTTTGTCAGCTGAGTGCTTTCAAGTCCTTTTAATGCTTTGGGAGAGAGCGGTTTATCTGTACAAAAAAATACATCAATAAATTACAGTGCACAGCTCTCATTATTCCAGCAGGAAAAGTCACTGCCACATCATGTCCAGCAAACATAACTTCACCGCTGTGAACACAAAACTTCAATTGCAGGGCTTTTTTGCCTGTTTCAGAAAAACCAGGAGCAAACCAAAGGCGTGCATGACGCCGAAGGCAGCCGAGCGAGTTGCACCAGAAGCACAGCACAGCCTCTGTCAACTAACGTACAGGTTTGCTCTGAAATCCCTGGCAGCAGCCCAGTGTCTGGCACTGTTTGGAGCTACAGTGTGGCTTCACCCGGCCCACAAAATTTTAAAACTGAGTGTCTATCAGAAATGCTGGATACAGCGATTTGTTCCAGGTGATTCACAGGGCACTTGAAGCCAACACCGATCAATATGCTGAACCCCGACCCCCACTGTCATTTGTGATGCAAAATCCTTCTCTGAATGAAGGTAGATTTGAATAAAAAGCTCTCACAAACCTGGAAGTCAATTCTCTTCTGCATTTGCTAAATCCCTGCGGATGCCTCCAGCGTGGTATGCACGCGCACACACACACACGCACGCACGCACGCACGTCTCTGCTCCATTTTTCCTTCCCTAGAGAAGCCCATTCCCTGCCAGCAGCATGGCTTTGCCAGCTCTCCCAGCACTGCAGCGGCACCATTACCCCTCCGGACTGGGACAGGTCAGCAGCGCAAGGCTGCACCGCCAGCCCTGGCCACGCTGCACACCTTGTACTGAAACGCCTCTGTGCCGTGCGGAGCAGCCAGTCTCTCTTTTCTCCCTGCAATCACTCACAGAAGGCAATTACTTTCACACTGATAGTAGGAGAGAAGCTTGAAATTGATAAATTTAGCCCCTGGAAACCACAGCTTGATGTATTGTCTAATTATTGCCCTTGCAGAGTTTCCTGTCACTTCCAGCCAGGAGCTCTGTGCCTCATTTAAAGGCTCGGAGGAGCTTTGCTCTACGCAGCTAGTTATTTCCACCCAAAGGGCGCGCTTAGGACACGGTGGAAGTACAGACACTGCTGAAAAACAACCAACTCCATTTAGAGTGACAAGTCTCACACTTTGGAGGCGAGGAAAGCAGCTCCTGCTGGCTGGCAGTGAGGGATGCCCCCGGGCTGCAGCCCCCAGGCAGCGGTCCTGGGGCAGGAGAGGGTTAGCTGATGGTCCCTGCATCCATCATTTGCAATACAGCCACGTGTCCTGAGCAAGCAGAGACCCGGGGAATGAACCCTCCTCCCATGTGAAATGGGTGCTGAGAGAGGATCTGGAGGGAAAAGCTCTGCAGATAAAAAAATTGGATGGGGTCCTACATCAGGATCAATGGGAGACTCGTCATTCGCTTCCATGAGGTGCCGTTATTTCATGCAGCTCCCATGTGATTTTCCCCATGGGACCGAAGTTTGCTCTCCTTTTTTAAAAAACATTTCTCTTCTCCACTCGCTGACTTAATTAGTGATCCCTGGGTTGTGCCAGACAAGCCTTCAATCTCTGCTGCAACGTCCTGCTCCAGCTCAGACATCATTTCCCAGAGGGAAATAGTGGGAGATGAGATATCCTAACAATGATTTTTTCATTTAGAATTAAATAAAAACTGGCCTAATTCTGAACACTCACTCGTTAATTTTATTCTTCCCTCCTTTGCTTTTTTTGCTTGCAAGTGTGGTGGGAGTAAGGATGTCTAACAGGGGTTGTACACTTTGCAGCCACTTTGCAGGCCACCCTTGATGTCTCACAGCATTTAAGGCCAGCGCTGATCCTAAGCCATAAAACCAACACCGAGCACAAAACAGGTCTCTGTCTAGGGTAAGCCCTCAAGGCACATTAAGGAATTAAAAATTGGATTTTGTAAAAAAGCAAGTTTACTGTCACACAATGGCCTCAGAAGCACAAGGGGATGAGCTGCTTGAACGGATGTGTAACACTTACAGGGCAGTTAGCCAGGGGCACGCTTCGTGTGTCACCACCCCATATCTGGTTAAAATCACATCACAGAAAATGTTAAGGACACTCAAGACAAAGCTCAATAAAGGCAGATGTCATCAGGTGGATCGTCCCCTCCCTTCTCCTTTCTCAATATCACAGCAGAAGATGCATCTGGGGGAAAATGTACTATGTGAAATCAGCCATCACTACAGACAAAACCAGGGGACCGTTCCCTGCAGCCATATAGTTTTTGTTGGTTTCCTCACCGCGTTCATGAGCATCCATTCCACCACTGCCAGAAATGGCAGGATGAAACGCAAATACATTGCCTGACCCAGGTCTCTAACAAAAAGCTAATCCTGTGCTCAGACACCGGAACGACCTGGCAGCTCCCCAGGACAAAAGGGAACCACGCAGCCATCTCTGGCCTCGTCCTCTGGCGATGTCCCCGCTCCCCCACTGCTGGGGCTTGAGGGGGCAGTAGAAAAGCACGATGCGCTGGGAAGAGGGCAAAGCAGCTCTCAAACAACTCATGCGAAAGACTAGGCTTTACCCGTCTGGCCTTGTTCATCCTTCCATTAGCCCTGCTGCTTTAAGGACACAAATGGTCCTTAATAAATAGCAGCAATTTCCCAAAGGCACAAGGATCTACACTGCATTACACCGCTGTCATTCAATCAGCCCTTGAAAGCAATTTGCTTACCGGTGGATTTGATTTCTCTGACGTAGTTGCTTGGGAACCAGCCTGTTTTTCCATTCAAGGTCCCTTCCCACCAGCCCCCTTCTTCAACCCGGGTGACATAAATAATGTCTCCTTTGTTAACGGAGAGTTCATCTTCATTGGTCTGCTTAAAATTGAACCTGGCCTTTACCACCAGCTGATGACTGCCATTCTCGGTCATCTCCTAAGGAAAGAAACATGGAAAAACACCAGTAAATAGGCCAAAAAAGCAGAAGCCACTAGGACAAGCTATTGTTCTTCTTTGTTGTGACAGCTGTTTTTTCAGTACCGCTCATTATAACAGCAATAATGTCTTGCTTTTGTGTAAGCACTCCTGCCAGAGGACCACAAGGTCCCTCCCAAGCATTAATTTAGTTTCACAGTGCAATGGAGGGCAGATAAGAATCGCTGTTCTCATGTCACAGAGAGGAGCACCGCAGTTTGGAGAAGCCATGAGACTCTCTCCAGCCAGGGCAGCAAAGCCAATGTGGAGATCGGGGGAGAAAAAGCCCCTCTGGCATGCTCGACCCAGAGGTACCACTCATACCCCTCTACCCCCCCAGCCATCAAACCCTTGATGAGATGTTAAATAAAGGATACCACAGGCTTGGACTGCCTCCTTAACACCCTCGCTGACTGCGACGCTGTGCCGTTGGAGTCAGTGTGGGGACCTCCGGCCGCAGAGCTAAGGGACGACAGATGTGAACATGGCCCTTTTGATGGCTGATCTGGTGAGGCAAAAACAACATCTGAGTTTTACCCAACTGCCCACCTGCATCACAGCAAAGCAGAGTAAAGCCAGTAAAGAAAACAAGAACAGGGCACAACAGTTGAAGGAGCATCTATCAGAGCAGAATAGCAAGTGCACTGCATCTCCAGTGTGGGTACTCCTAGTCAACAGTGAGGATGGTTTTGCTGGGCTGGGTTAACCCCTCCATGATGGAAGAAGTCGAACTGCATCCCAAGGCACTCCTAGGTTATGCCAGCTCTGCAGCCACACAGCCGATCGCAGCATATTTTTGAAATCCCCCTTAAAACTGTAGAAAAATAGAACAACACTCAGCCCAATGCTGCCCGACTGGGAATGTTTCTGGGATCTGAGTAAGGCGTTTCAAAGTTTAGCTCGCAAGTGAGCGCTCTTAGGTCACCTCCGCAGCTGCATTGTGGGCTTCCCTGCTGAGTGGGGAAGAATGCTGAACAGCTGGTCAACACAATCGCTTCTCTATTTAGGTAAGTCCTTCTGGGTTCATTATACAGCTGAAAGAGGCTAGGCACAATTTTGATTACTGTTCGTGGATCGTTGCCATTACCATGTGAGAGAGGTACCATTTAGACCACGCTGAGGAAGGACGGGAACGTCACCCCCAGGAGACTGGCGGCCCACGGAAAGGCTCACACCGTCCCCGCAGCTCTTGGAGTTGCCTCCTTCTCATGCTTGAAGCTCCTTGCTTTGCAAACTAGTCTCTGGGTTTATTCCTGACACCACCTGCCTGATGCTGGACATAATGCTGCTGCTCTGGCACATATCTGTTTTTGACAATTAGTGATTTGTTTCTATATTAATACCGAAAAACTTGCCGGGGGGTAAAAGGTTTCCTGGTCACAACTGCCCTGTGCTGAGACAGAGTCAGTGGCCTCGTCATCAAGAGCAGTCCTGGCTCCTGCAGGACCTGGCAGCGCTCAGCCCCAGAATCCTGCTTGGATGCTGCAGAGCAGTAAAAACATGGGTTTCAAGCCACCCAGTAATTCCCAGTACTTCTCTGCTACTGTATCTCATACCACACCGTGGGACAACCCTCAGATCACCTCCTTTCTATGTGCCATGGTGCTCAAATGAACCAATGGCAGACATTATCATTTCAGTAAACTGTAAAGTACTTTTGAGATTTGCCTTGTAGCTTCTTTTTAGATTTAAGAACATTTCTGTATCCCAGAGCTGTTGTTTTCCACCTGCGGTGTGGACCTAACACGCCCACAGACCTCAAAAGGAGGACTGAGAAGAGCAATCTGAGGTCTGCAGGCATCACTGTGCTGGGTGTGCAAGTCCCCTGGATAACACTTGGAGTTCTTCTTTGAAAGAAAACACTGCAAGAGGAGAGGGTGATCAAGCCACCAAGCATGTGCAGAAATCAGAAAACACAAACTCTAAGACTGCTGAGCCCCCATTCTCCTCCAGTCTGAATGTCAACATGGAAAAATCATTCTGAAGGGGAAGTTTGATGGGAATTACAGGAACTCAGCTGGGCTTTTATTCTCCCCAGAGGATTTTTGTTTCAATAGAAAACCACCTCATCCTTAGATTGGACCTGGAGCAACACAAACTGTGAGCTCTTGGAGAACGGACTTGCTTTGTCTTTCTCCAGCGCCTTGCACAATGGGGACCAGGTCCGTGACTACGACTTCCAGGCGCCGCCGCCTGACAAACCCCCGACCATACCATACACATGCCCCGGTCAGCCCGGTCCATGCTCCAGCGATGGACAACATTCACAGTAAATCTCGTGTGCTGTCAGTGAGTCTGTTTTCTCTCTTGCCCTGCTCGTTACACAACTGCCTGATGACCGCACAGTGAATTCCCAGCTCCCTGGGCTGCAGCAACAGCAAAACCCCTCCGCATGGAAAACACACTTTGCAAACACAGAGTGGTTTTTTTTCTCTGAAGCATCCTGATACTTGAGCAGGAGCGGTTTCGGCTGCTCCCGGCGACTCACAGGCCAGGAGGGGTGGCCGGCTGCCAGCATGAGATGTTCATCCCCTGATTCCTTCTAAAAAGGGAGGGCGTAAACCGCGAGTCCAGACTTCTCCGCTTATTCAAGCCATCAGCAACAGTCCCACGGAAATGACTTGGTTACTGTAGATTTTATGCTTCTCCCTGCCCCTCCCAATCTTCCAAAGCCTTTATAAATATCCACAGCAACCTAGAAACAAATGTAAAACTGACTTTGACAGTTTGGCAGGGAAGTGTATCATTTATATTGCATCATGACAGCGTCCTATTTTATGCCTGGTCCGGCATGGAACACTGCTGCCATATGTTGCTTAAACTATGGTTAAAATAGCTGAGTTTTCTGCTCACATTCCTACACTATTTTTGGCAGATGAGCCTCGCCTGATCCAGCACAGCTGGTTTTCCTCCCCTGCCCTCTCTTTCAGATAAAAGCATCAAGCTCTGTATTGCTGTTATTTGATGGACAGCTGCTGAACTCTGAGTTTATCCGCTACAAACGATGCCTTTAGTTATTTGCATAACAAGATCCACGAAGACAGGAGGATTTGGACTTCAGATGGATGCTCAGAAACATTCCCACGGCGTTTTCTTAGCTGTCACCTACTTCCCTCTGCCTCCGACAAGGGTGTCGGGATGCAGCAGCTCTGCGGGTGTCAGGATGCGCAGGCATGCTGGAGCCCTGGCCACAGCAGGAACTGCAGTAGCTGGTACCAGGCTTGTCCTGATGCTCCATTCAGCCCTTGGCCTCTGGTCTGGCGAGACGGACAAACCGGACCATCTGCAGTGGCGGTTTGTAGGACACAGGCTCTTGCTTCTCAGGAACTTGGCCAAGCCACCAAAAAGCAAACATTTTAGACATGTATTTATTTTACCCTGTACTTTTCCCAAGGGTGCTCTCTGCCTGAGCAGCTAATTATATCGCAGGCATTGCGCTTTTTAACATTTACACAGAGAAAGCATATGTTCAAACAGATGTTTGCGATGAAACCAAGAGGATTCCAGCTTCCCTATAGCCCCGTCAGAAACGTGTGATAGAAACTATTCCACAGCAAAGCCCTGTCCCGAGCCTCACCCAGTGACTGCATGGACTGAGCTGGGACACGGGTGGCTGCAAGAACCGAGTTGGGGCTGTAGATAAGGGGACTGCTGGGACAACAGCCCTGCAGCCTCGCCACCTCATCGGCACACACCCCATCACACCCCTCCAGCCCAGCAACAGGCAAGCACCGAGGCAGGAAAGTTTCTCTCTCTTTTTGCTTTCAGAATAATGATGCTAATGTCAATCATAATGACAACGTTTGCAAAGGCTACTCCTGGTCTAAATAACGCGCATTTTATATCCCCCATCATACTGAAATGCAAGAGCTTTCTACATGGGGTCACCGGGTGCTGTCGTTTAATGGAGCGGTAAGAGGCTGTAAGGAGATGTGCTGATCCTGAATTACCATCGCTGACTTCTAGGGAGCTCTGGCGGCAGAGCTGAGTGCCGGCTGCAGAAAGGCAGCCTAAGAACCTGAATTTCTTCAGAGCAACGTTATACACACATACACACACACATATGTGTGTGGGTACACATATATATATTATTATACATTATATATTATTCTAATATATATGTTGCTGTTTATATAATATATACATTATAATAAATATACAATAATTTATATAACGTATAAATATCGTATATATTTTATCTATATGATTTTATAAAGCCTTGCATCAGAACAGAACAGAGAAGAGGAAATAAGGAGGAAAGGGTCCAGTCCCAGCAATGAGGTTCTTTCATTGAACACCCGAGCCACTTCTGTACTAGCAGAAGAGAACCCAAAAGCAAAAACTCAGTTGAAAGAGAAATGAAACAACTGAGAAAACGACTGCAAACCAGATCTAGGCAAAATGCAGTAAGTCAACAGAAAAACCTTCCCGTGAAAGGAAAATTGTGGGTTTGGGTTTTGATTTTTCTCCTTTTAATCACCTAAAATGTAATCTGCAACAGAGAAATCAAACTCTCCTCCTGGTGCTGGACTTTGGTGGGTGTGTAGGACGCTGTGCAAATCTGCTTGCATGACAGGGGGCCATAAATGCTTTCCACCCTGCAAACTCTTTCCAGCTCAGCACAGACCTGCTCCTCAGCCCCTCAGCAAAGAGACCCTGGTCCTCTCACTCCTCCCCAGAGCACCACGCCATAATCGTCCTCCCCGCTGAACTTCTCCTTTCACAGCCTATGTGACTAAACATCAGTTTAAAGCAGCCCATAGGGAACAGCTACGTATTTGGGATGGCAACAAGAGGACCTGATTTGCTCTGCTTCTGCAGCCCGCTCCTGCACCCAGGGAGGCAGGACAAGCCATCAGCTTGATTCCCAAATCCGGGAGCCTACTCCATGGACCCAGGGAGAGGAGAGAGAGAAACATCAATGCAATTGACTGAGTGTCTGGCAACAATGTTTGTTTTGACTTTCAGTAAAATATTATGCAGATGGATCTGTTTTTCTCTTCGGCTTTAAAACACGCTCTTTAAAATCTGACATTGGGAGGCAGAACAAGCCATCAGCTTGATTCCCAAATCCCAAATTTCCATGGGAGGCTACTCCATGGTCCCAGGGAGGGGAGAGAGAGAAACATCAATGCAATTGACTGAGTATCTGGCAACAATGTTTGTTTGACTTTCAGTAAAATATTATGCAGATGGATCTGTTTTTCTCTTCGGCTTTAAAACACGCTCTTTAAAATCTGACATTTGCATTTTGGGAGGTGTATGCTCATTTACATCGAGGCTCCTTTACGATGACCTAATTTGAGGTCCCTTAGTACTGTCAAAACTGAGCAGAGGTTCCTTAGTGTAAAGTGATAATCAAGCTCTGCAAAGTGCATACAGCAACTCTGTAATGCCACATCTAAACCCAGAGTTGGTAGAAGCACGAAATGTCAATTCCACCATCCAGCATCAGGCATCGGTGCTGGCGGCACAATTTGCCAAGCCTCCAAAAATCATCATAAACTAGGAATTACTAAAAAAAAAACCCCACTCCAGCATACATACGAGACAGAATTTGAAAAGATGACAGAAAAACCCCTTTTTTCTTACCTTCGGTAGCTTTATTGACAGCTGTTAATGTGCTCAGGACCTTGGAGAACTGTTCTCCGGTGTACAAATCATGTGGATCAAATACCTGCGAAAGAGGAACGTGGTCAGTTGAGCCCAAAACATCTCGCTCCAGCCATCTGAGCAGCCCACGTTGCTCGAGGGTGACAGCGAGGATTAAGTAACCCATATGTCTCTGCAGGGGCAGGGTATTTATTCCGGGGTGATGAGTCCCATTTCCTTTATAGCGAGTGAACTCCTGGGGCGCCGGTGGCAGGCTGCGCGGGAAGGGCAAGGGACCCACCAGCATTTGGAGCGCAATACTGGGGACAGGGAAGGAAGAAATCAGTGCTGCCTGCAGAGAAGAGACTCCTCAGAAAATCACAGAGAAGGTTATTGCTTGCCTTGAGGGAAGGAAAGATTTTGCTGCTATTTTTGTTATCAAAAGCTGAAGAGATTGAGGCTGTACATATATATGTATATATACACACACATATTTTCCACAGCAGAAGAAACAAACACACAGAATTTTCTGCTATTGCAATATGGCATATATAATACACTTACATTTTTTTACAGGAAGCCAAAACCAGTTATTTTATGTGCAAAAATTCCAGTCTAAAGATTTTGTGTTGCTAAGCCTCAACAGCAAAACAGATATACATAGTTAGCAAGGGCTTGTTTTCTATGAGTGGTAACCTGGACCTTGTACACCCAGCCCTTCAGAAATCACCACCAGCACAATGAGGGGCAATCTGAGTTTCCAAAACACTGCAATCCCCTTTAACACCTGAGAAATGCCCTCAAGTTCATACAGACCATACAAATCCTACCATTAATGAAGCAAAGATAAGCAATACAAAAAGCCCCTGTTATTGGTACCACCAAGGCACCATCTGCTAATCCCCAAATACACGTCTTGCAGATGGATACCACAGATCCACGAATCCGATGAACAGGAAAGATGATTTTAAAGCTCTCCTGGCAGACACCATCTACTTACAAACACTTCCAATGCACTAAGGAGTGTATCCTGCTAAACAAGTACACGAGCCTTAATTGCCTTTAGGGTAGTACTGCCCTTTAAAATGGACCTTTCTTGCTTTCCACATATAGCTCCTTGAGAACGCTTGGCATATTTCAAATAGGAAGGGGACTGGCCTCTTCCGCAGCCCTGGATGCTTGCGGCATCTCTTCCTCTCGACAGACACATCAGTACAGCAACAAAGTCCAACACGGGCAGTACAAAGGCAGCTCTTTGTTGAGAATATATTTAAAAATTGACTCAGCCACTCAATACTGGGAGAAAGTCTTTACGCTAAAGAAATTTAATCCACGCTCAGAGGGGAAACAGCCTGCCGTCATTACAAATATTAAAATCAGTAGCCCCGCAGCTCCGATTCCATCTACTGCTCTGCACATTTCAGGGACATCCCCACCTACCCTGGGCTTTTCCGAGCTGATCTATCGCCCGCGCTCGCTTGGGTTTGCTCCTTTGGACCACGCGGACCCCATCCCCTCTGCCAACTGGTGCGTGAACTAGTTTTCCTGCCTTGCAATTGCAGCCACTGCTATCTGAGCATCGCCTCCAGCCCTAAGCAGCGACGTTAGCGTCTCCGTGGAAAGGGAGACGGTAACGGAGAGCCCGGGCGTGCGCTGACCCTGTTGGCAGCCGCTGGAGGATGCAACATTACAGTAACGCGCCTTCACCCTCCTGCCAAGCAGAAGAGGAAAGTAAACAGTGAGGCTGGGATGTTTGCATGAATGTCTCTGGTGTGTCACTTTCTCAGTCATACCCATTTTCTTCCACTTCAGTAAGTCCAGAAAAACAAGTCCTGTCTTGAATGAATGGCATCTTTTTTTTTTTTTTTTTTGAAGGACCAAAGTAGTGAAATACATCCCTGATCCTTCAATGCACAGAATAATGCCGCAAGCTCAGAGTCATCATCAGACTGACAAGGTCCAGAGGAATTTGGTGGCAGGAGGGATATGCAAAAAATTCTAGCACAAAAGCAAGCAATAACTTTTAGGACTTTTCTTCATGGAGAAATTGTCTGGAATAGCTACTACGGAACAACAGCTATGTGGAAAACTCTTCTGGATCAGCTACTACAATGTAAATATACTCTGCAGCTTGTTCCAGAATAAATTCATCATACAGAAAAGTCCTCATTTATAAGCTAAAAATTACTTTTTCCAGCACAATCCATCCATAATTCCATTCCTAACTAAAAGACAAGCTGCAAGGCTAGAAGAAAAATAGAGGGGAGAAAGGCTTTTTTGCTCTCAGCTCATGGAAGATCTGGTGGAAAGTAAGTAAAACCCCACTTAAATCCATGGCTCTCATCTGAGGATCTACATTAAAATGGAGATTCTGACTTTCAGAATCACAGACTGCAGCTGCCCTTGGTGAAACACTCCAGCTGCTCCATCAGGCATCACACCGGGAGAGAGAAAACCTGCACTGCTGCACCACCAGTCCTCCTCGGAAAGACAGCAAGAAGGTGAGGAGGGGCCGGTGCTCGCAGGGCAGTGACCAGAAGAGCACCCAGCTTTTCGGGAAGGATGAAAATCAAACCCAGGGGCATCTAGCAAGTTATCAGCCCCCAAAATCCTTGGAGCGGGATGGAAGCTGCAGAAAAGTTAGGGGAAGCCGGGTTGTGTTTCGAACCTGAGCTGTTTTATCTGCACAAACTATTTCCACAGTTAGGCAAAACCCCGGCAAACCTCAAGCTGGGTGCAAAGCCCAAAGCTCGGCGCGACCGCGACCCTTCATCCAAACCCGAGGACGAGGGCTGGAGCCGGATCGTCCCACGCCCGCTCCGACTGCCAGCGATGCCGGCGTTCCGGGCGCTCGCTAACCCCAGCTGCCAGACGTGCCTCTTGCCTTCCGCGGGAGCGGCGGCACGGCCGGACTCCGCCGGCTCTGCGAAAACCGGCGAGACGGAGACAGGCAGGCGGCC
>NW_008825532.1:5266108-5290813 GCF_000699105.1 Pygoscelis adeliae
CTGGGGGGGAGAGGGGGGAAAGAGGGCGGCAAAGGGGAAGGGATAAAGGGAAGGGAAAAGGGGGGGAGGGAAAGGGGAAAAGTAAATCAGGAAAGAGGGGTAAGAGGAGAGGAAAGAAGGGAAAGGAAAGAAGGGAAAGGAAAGAAGGGAAAGGAAAGAAGGGAAAGGAAAGAAGGGAAAGGAAAGAAGGGAAAGGAAAGAAGGGAAAGGAAAGAAGGGAAAGGAAAGAAGGGAAAGGAAAGAAGGGAAAGGAAAGAAGGGAAAGGAAAGAAGGGAAAGGAAAGAAGGGAAAGGAAAGAAGGGAAAGGAAAGAAGGGAAAGGAAAGAAGGGAAAGGAAAGAAGGGAAAGGAAAGAAGGGAAAGGAAAAATGAGGGGGAAAGGATAGGAAAAGAGGAAAATCCAGACTATTGAAATGGTAATTACAGCGTTTGCACCACTGAGAAGGGAAATGCTGCAGAAAGGCCTGTAGATGAGGCACAGTTCAGTGGAGGCAGTGAATTCTCAGAGACAGCATGTCCTCGCCACAGCAAGCACGGCGCCTCTGCTGCGTGTGCCCATATGTTCAGGGAACACTCTCCTGCAGGGAGTACGAAAATCCCCGGACACTTCAGTACCACAGCAGGCTGCAGCGTGGAGAGGGAGCAAAGCACTCTACTGACATCCAGGGTGAAGCCCGGCTGTAGGTCCCAACCCCGTGCAGGGACACAGGGTATCGGAGACACCCCGTACACCTACGAGCCAGAGGTCTCTGGAACACTGGGTCACTCTGAATTCAGACATACCCATTCCCCAGTGCTTGCACTGGTCAGTGCTGGGCTGAAGCTTTTGCTTTCGACATTACCCATCTAGGAAACCAGGAGGGAAGCCAAAGCACAGCAGGCTTTGGGAGCAAATGGATGGGGAGCCAAGGGGTGATGATTTTTCCTCTGCCTTCCCAAGCCCTCAGTCCAAGTAGAAACGGATTGGTGAACGTTGCAAGCACCTCCAACTGCAGAAATAGCTTCAGTTCTGCCCACGACGGTAATGACGCGCTGCATGCTCTATGATTGTCCTGGACAGTCAGGTTTAATCCAGCTATTGATTTATCTTGCAGATACCGTTCTTAGTTCACAAAATTCAGCCCCTTGCCAGAAGTTTTGTGGTCGTATTAGCAATAAAATGCTGCTGCTGAATGAAGGTCTTGTGCTTCTTCAGCTGTAAATGATGCTCAGCTATTGAGCTGCTGTTATTATATGCACAGTGGTGTCAACAGCCAAAGCGAAGACTAACAGTTCCCATTTGTGCCCTCAAGAACAAGTTAGGCCAGGAGCTTTCTACCTGATTTTTTTTCTTTCCTCATTATCTTTTCCCTGTGTCTTCTAAACTAGACTCCACCTGGCCATCAGGACAGAACCTCTTGCCTTCCACTTTCTACCTCAAGCCGCTTGCAACCGGCTGTCACTGCCTTAGCAGTACTCACTCACTGGACCAGATCTTGGGTCATATGCACAGCCCGGAGGCTGAAGCCACAGCCTAAATGAAGCACAATCAGGTTATCTGCACTGTTCCTCAGTCCAAACCATCAAAGAATCCCCCAAGGACAGTTAAGCTCCAAAGAGGTGCCTGCGTCCTCTGCCCAGTCCTCTGTCTCAGCAGAGCTGGCTGATAGACGTTCTTATGACTTGGATCAAATTCCAGCACTGAAAAGCAGTCAGAAAATTTTAGACACAGTCTCATTCTTTCACCTAATTACAGCACTTGTCTAGTTAGAAGGTGTTGATTCCCCTGCTTGCCTTCTTTTTTAGGACTAACACATTTGAAGCAGCAAATCTTTGCAGGCTTCAGTCCTGGGCTGAAGCTAAGAAAGAGTTTGGTTATTTATACCCTGCAATGAGATGGACTCTTCCAGCTCACACCACCAGCCTGTAGAGCTGCTGCAACTTAACATAGCCACCTCAAAGCAGGAAGGTCACAGAGTGTCCTTCTCCCTCCCTTCCACTACATCCAAATGTTTCACTGTTCCTGTAAAATGGGAGAAGGTGCTGTTTGCCTTGCTGTGTCTTTCTTCCACTTCTTAAAATTGAGTTACCAGGACAACAAAGAAGAAGGGTAGGAGGGAAGTGCATATGTGTAGCTCTGCAGGAGTAACCTCTTTGCATGCCCTCCCACTGGAAGAGATTGGCAAGCAGTATCCGTTCAGTGGAAGGTGGGACTTGGGTTTCAACCAAATGCTGTTGGAAACCCTACCTTCCACACTGATCACCTTCCCTGCACGCTAGCAATGCTCAGTGATGTATTCAGCTCCAAATGGCAGCTATACAAACATCTATGACAGAAACAAAAACAAATTTAAGGCAGAGTATGAGGGTAGCCACTGCTTTGGCAAAGTACAATGAAGCCATGGGATGCTAGGATGGGATGCTCATGTCACGTATGAAGTTTCTCATGCTTGAGGTTTCCCAGGATGAGGGCTTTTGTACAAGTCAGTATCCAGAGTAGAAGTTGTGAGCTCTGAATTTCCTCAGAACATCCTCTTTTGCTCACATCTGCAACAGGAACAGAATCTCTGACTTTAACATACACTTGTCGGTCTCAAGACAGGAGAAGTGGCTCAGACCCAGTCCCAGGCTACTTCTTCATATCTAAGGAACAGGAGTTCTCTGTGGCACTTGGAGAAGGGCAGAATTTGACAGAGCCACTAGGGTTTTCTTATCAAATCCAAAGTCTGGGTAAGCAGCAGGATGGCAGTCAGGGAATTCAAACCTATTAAAAGCAAGGAGCTTTCCTGATGTCACTCCTTTCTCAAGCTAGGTTACTGGAGCAGAACAGGTTTTCTATCCTATGCTCATCTTCCTTAGACATAACACCAGATCACTGCAACTTCCTTGCTGACAGACCTTGGAACCAGAAGGTTCCCTGCCTGTTCTGATGCTCCAAACATGCCTTCAGAGTAAATGTGCTGCAGAGAAACCCCTCTGAAGGGCACTGGTCCTTCCCAAGGCAAACTAAGCATCAGACACGAGGGAGGACCACCTATAGGTATGCCTTCTCAGAGTCTCTTTGCCAAGAGGGTCCAAACAGGGCAGCATTTAGAAGGAACAGATGGCAGAGGGTTTTCATGTCTCCTCTGGCTTTGCCTTCAGAGCACTCAGAAAAGCTGGTGATACGGGAGGAGAAGAGCCAGAGGGAAGCATAAGCACTCTGACTTGTGCCATATCTTGCCCACCATCTCAGCTGTCCTACCTCGAGCGTTCCTCTGCCTGAGGCTACAGAGAGGAGCCAGGAAGAAGCAAAATTCCTGTCTTCACTTGGCGTTCTAATGTGACTTAGTATTTTGGAAAAAAATAAGAAGAAATCATTTTCATTTTGCTGCAAAATTTAAACTCGAGCTCGAGAGATTTGAGCTTTTATTCAGCTTTTAAGGTCTCCTTTCACAGAAACCAAGACAGGGGCAACCACATGAGAACTAAGGGAGTTACTGAAGGGTCAGAATATTTCAAAGATTAAGGGGGTTATAAATCAGAAGAAAAAAGAAGTCAGAAACCTTTTCTTAAATTAAAACCAAGGAAGAAAAGGCACAGGGAGGATCAGAGCAACACCCAGAGCTGGACACACAATGTTTGCTAGTTCCTAGTATCTGAAAACTGTGGAGTGTGACTGCAATATCACAGAACTGGCTTTCAAAACTGTGTGTTAAAGCACAACAGTTGAAGTCTGTTCCCTTGTCCTATCTTTTAGCTGTTTAAGACTCCTATTTTTTAATATTTTCTACCACAACCATTATGATTAGTTTTCAAATAGAAAAATAAACTCTCTAAAAAACTGAGGAAATCACATGGTCAGTACTAGGAGACTGGCAACAACTGATTTCTGATGCGATAGGCCTTCGGTGATTCTATATATATCTGCTCTTAAAACTGGGCTGCTGCAGCAGGCTCTGAGAAGTGCATTACTGGGAAACAACAGGCTAGTGAAACAGTTCTGGAATGAGCAAATTTTCATGCTGGTTAGCTAAAAAACTCTGAAGAGAAGAAAGGCTCTTTGCTTGTTTAGACCTTCAAAGGAAAAGCGCAGGAACAGATCTACCACGGGTTGGACTTTTCTCACTGTGGTGCATGAATATTCTGTGTAATGCCCAAGGATGCTGTCCCTGCTTCTGGCAGAATTTGTCTTCGGAATGTATTTTTTTCCACAATGTTGAGCATATTTCAAATGAGACAGTGACGACTCTGGTTTCTTTTTTACTGTAGGAATTTAAATGTAATACAGAAGTCTTTACATTTTAAATCCATATGCACTTGGTAAAAAATTTGATAGCAAAATTAGCTGAACTCTTAAGTGATTCATTTAGACTCTGATCTTGCAAATATGAGCTATGCTTAAGCGTAAGAATCAGCATACAGATAGGATCAGGAATAGCCACTGAAAAGGTGTCTTTTGTCTTCATTAGGATTATTTTTATGTGTAAGGATCAATTTAATAGTATGTCTTTGGCAGAATCCCACGCAAGTTGCAAGGGGATGAAAAATACTGCAGTATTAAAAATATTTCACCTTCATATTAAAGCAAGGCTGAAACCTGCAGTCCCTTCTCTCTAATAATGAAAAAAAAAGTAAACAGGTCCACACTGCTTACCCCTGTTTAGACAGACCTCCTGTCGTTGCTGCACGTATTTCTACCTGACCATTTAGGTTTGTCTCAAAAGACGAGAAGGAATCTGTTAAGCTCACAGTCAATACACTCCGTTTCCAAATTCTCCAGACAGAATACTAAATTACCCATGCTCTAATTTATGTTATTAATACAAAAGATGAGCAATGACCACCGATTTCATCCCTCTGGTACCTGACTTCCTTTCAGAAGGCTGATAAAACAAGCATGTTACGACAGTAAAAGCAAGGATCCAATTTAACTTACCTCCACTTTAAGGAGTGCACAGCCTTTCAAGAACTCTTGAATATTACTGATGCAATCAGCTTCATTTTTAGGCTCCAGGCAATACTAAAGAAAGAAAATCCACTGAGATCATTGCATTACCTTCCGTATAGCCTCTATTCAGAAGGCCTGCACGAATATTGACATGTGCGTTTCATACTGAATTAGGGAAGCTTCTTAAGGGGGCGGATGGGGGTGGCAGGCAAGCTGTCGACGCAGGAAGAGCGAGCCACTGGAGGAAGTGATGCATACATCGAAATGGTCGGCATCTTGTTTTGAATGTCAACATATGACAGTGCCCTAAGTGACAGTGGGAAATTGATGACCTTTCAGAACACACTGCCCCCAACCATCACATACAAGCAAAAGATAAGGAGCTCGCAAAACCGATTTTTGCATAATAAATAAAGGCTCCTGTTTTACAGGGCGGAGAACCTGTTTGGGTTTGGTTTTTTTTTAATTAAACAGCTTCTCTTCTGTGTTGCCATTTCCTCTCTCTCATTGGACTCCTTCCCTTTTTTTCTCCTGCAGTTACTTACCACACTTTTGGACTGTCTGAATATATGCCTCGTAAAACTGTAATAGGAGGTACTTACATGGCTTAAATAGCTTCAGTACCAATGGATTTGCTGGCCTTGGGACAGTTCAAAATGGCATGGATGCAAGGTTTGTTATTTATTCCTAACCTGATCTGCTTCTCTAGTGTATTTCCGGACTAACAAGTAAAAACTAACAAAGTAACAGTAAGAGTTCTGAAAGTGAATATATTTAGTTGTAATTAATGATATTTACGTAAATAGACAAACTGCATATCCTTCTATTCAAAACCAAGGTATTTTGATCTCTGGTAGGCCCGGTATTTCCTGCCACTGAATGAACACGCGTAACTCAGCCAACTGCAACCTTTCAGGGTTTTTTCTGGATGTAGAGACAAAAATCAAAGAACTAAAGCTACAATCGTACTTTGCCCTCAATTAGATACAACTAGTATCTGAAACTTATTAAAACGTTCATCTCTCTGATGCTCCTTGCTCATCTCACTTACCAAAGAAAACCTTACCTCGAAATGATCGGGGCAGTATTTTACCAAGCAGTGCTCCGTTTCAGGCTAGCAAAATACATCTGAAAGTGTTACCTTTTCTGCGGATCCCGGAAGAAGCCGATTAATGAGTTTACAAAGCACAGTTCCATCTTTCAGAGAAGTTTTCAGGAACTCCTCCGGATCATCTACTATTTTCTTAGGGGAATTTAAAACTCCTAATGAAATAAGCCACGTTACGATTTGTTCTTCTGGATTCATCGCGGACAGTTCTGCCGCCAGCGCAGTTCTCCTGTGCAGCAGCTTGCTGGAACCCACATCCGTGATTACATCTTCCTGCCTCTGCTGCTGCTCGCAGAGCCCAACTGCGAAACTTTTTTGCTCAGCACAGAAGCTCACCAAATCTGAAGAACCAGAAGTGCTGTTACTCTAAGGTAAGAAACTTTTTAATAAAATAGTTTCTAGCGCTCTGTTACTTTAAAGAGAGGCAGTGAAAGCAGACCTTCCACTGCACATTTTCAACATTATTGAAAATAGAAGTATTTTATGTGGATATTTTTTCCACCAAAAAGATCTTACCTAGTGACTTCCTCCTTGTGGCAGCTGGCATCCTATCATCTGGTAAACTTGGTCGTAACTTGTGGCTATTGCCCAAAGAAGTAAATTTGTCTTTAGTACTGTAAATAATGAGGTATTTGCAGCATTAAAATTGAACTTCACACTAAAGATGCTTGGGGATAAATGTCACACTAAATAATAAAAATTTTTCAACTTTATGTGGCAAACCTACTTCACTAGAATTGCCTTTTATAGTAGTTTTCTAAGATCTGATTTTTGAAAATAAATTCTGATCATGCACTTTATGCAGAAAAATATTATTTTTTCAACTATCTTACACAAGAAGTGAACATATAATCCAAAATGGTTTTTTGGAAGATGATAAGATCTCTCAAAACAAACATCTGGATAACTTTTCAAAGTTCATAAATTTAAAGTCATCCAAAGGTGAGAATGAAACTTCCCAACTATTTTACTTGTCCTATTAAAACACCCCTTTCCACCAGCTCCTCAGGATCCATTGTATGGAGTAGTATCAGTCTCTCACCCTGCCCTGGGACAGTACTAACCATCACTTATTGAGCATAGCAATTTAGAGAACTCCGGTCATCTTGCCGTTTTCTTCTCCTTTTTAACTGTCATTTCACCAGAACAGATGGAAAATGAAGCAATTCTCTGTTTATGATGCCAAGGAACTTGGAGCATCATGGATTGAAGCAATACAACAGGAAACACATTATCCTAGAGACCAGAGTTTCCCAGTGACAATATTCTGAGCCCATTCCTAACCCTGTTACTTGAAGCAACTGTTTTCAAGACATCAGTGCTCTCAGACTGCTTAGGCTAGTCATTTAAGGGGTAGGGAGAAACAGAACAGCGAAAGGGTGAATTATATACAATAAATATGCATGGTTTTGTGTCTCCACTTTCCAGATCCTACGACTGGTAGTGGGACCTACGTAAGGAGCATTTCTAACAGCCACCGTTAAGGAATCAGAATTGCCCTTTTAGGGTTACAGACTTTTGACCTTTAAGAGGACGTGGGGATGAGTTCCAGGTCTCTGTTGTATGGAAATACTAGCAACAAGCTGCAGCCAGTGTGAACGATAAAGCTGGCTGAAGCTGAATCACAAACTCATCACCATCTGGTGAAGTACATTTACAACTATCCATATGTGTGCAAAACATTTCGAATTTATGACTAATTACAAGAACTTTAGGGTTTTTTTTTTCTTTTTCCAGTTCTCAGGAGCACTACTATTTTGTATCAGTGAGTACTTGCAGTCTCCACTTTTGTAGCTTGCCTTTTCTTTTTCCAAATCTGTAGTAGGCAAGACAACTGCTAATGCTTATTCATCTACCGGGGACAACCGTTTGTATATGGAGGACATCCACTTCAGTCATCTCATCAGAACATACCAGTTTCTGATGTAAAGAGCAAGAGAAATATTTCAACACAGGGAAAATTAGACACCTGCTTCATTAAACTCAGTGTTACAAACCTGAACACAGAAGAGGACTTCACCCACTCCCTCCTCTAAAGCAAACCTTTTTTTGTGTAGATAGGCAGGTTTAGTTTCACGACTATTTCACATGCAGCTGTTGCAGCCAAGCAGATGTTAATGGTTGCAACTACAATTAAATGAAAGTACTTCCCACATCTTGAACACTTACCAACTGCTTGAAAGACCCGGAGACGTATGCATGTTCAGAAAGCCCAAAAATTTAAGGCACTTCTGAT
Source organism: Pygoscelis adeliae (assembly GCF_000699105.1). Lineage (NCBI taxonomy): Eukaryota > Metazoa > Chordata > Aves > Sphenisciformes > Spheniscidae > Pygoscelis > Pygoscelis adeliae. The sequence goes on from NW_008825532.1 coordinate 5,274,362, forward strand.
TAGCCACCTCAAGGCCAACCTTACATCCTTCAGAAAGGACCCATCTGGCAGTGTTCCAGCTTGTTCACCCACCCCACCCCATTCTGTGGCAAATCCAGGGTATGAAGGTATAGCCACCAAGCAAGGAACAGCTTCTGATATCTTTGGAAAAGACTTCAACTTTGGCTATTTGCTGACAGGGACAAATCAAATTGTCAATCATCTCTTGCAGAGTCAACCTCCACCCCGAAGTTACAAATAAACTTTTATTTGCAGCCTGATTTAGACCAGTGATGACTATATAGCACAGTATTATTTAAAAAATAAAAAGGGAGGCGGGGGGTGGTCTATACCCAGTGATCAAAGGACTGATGGCGTAGACATCACTAACAGCATGGTAGCAGGAGCAAGTTAAGAATAGCATTCAGGTGTTCAGAAAACATTCTAGAGCGATTCTCCTCAGTCACTCACTTTTATCTAACTTGCTCTTTTTTTCAGCATAGAGGGAAAACACCCAATACAAAGAACAATGCTAGAGTATTTTTCTGCTGCAGAATCTACTGATGCCTTACATTTAAAGTAGGGACTTTCAGTGATGAAGTTTGAGTCAGCGCACGAGCTAATTTACATTGGTGGTACATTCTCGTTATTTAGCATTTTAGGCAGGTATCATTCATCATTCTTTTTTCTGTACGAGAGCTCATACGTTGGCATTAGATTTTAGTCAGGATGATCTGTTTTAGCCTACACAGCAGTACCCAGACTATAAGCTACTGCTGAAAAAGGAGTTTCTTAATACTACAGCATATTATTCTTTCTTGCAGAACATACACTTCTCTGAGACCACCTTGTAACAATATACCGCCATCAGTATGTAACACTAGTAATCTTTTTTACCATGCAAGTGTTGCTAAGTAACAGGTATTTTATTTTAATTAAAAAAAAACAAAACCCATAATGCTTTTGTTTAACAGTAAATTTATTAGCCCTGGGAAATACTGCAATTCTACCCATCTGCTACATACAGGCAGACTTACTCCTAGAATCTGCAGTGATATTCTTGTCCCAAAACCCAAAGGTAGTTTTAAATCCCTAGACAAGGTACGCATGCTTTTTCTTCTTTAGCTACTCATTATAAACTGAGTGTTAGTTGTTTAAATGAGATCAGTTTATATCTACCACAGAAAAAGTCAATATAAACTTTATTAGCCATGACTGTTTAAGTACTTCAGTCAATCTGAAGTTAGTTTTCTACATGAAATACCGGTGCCTGAGGATTCTCCTCTCATATGTTGGCACATCAACATATAGGCAAGATAAAAATGCATTAAAACCAAGGCAAAGTTTTGAAGAAAGCATCTTGTTGCAAGAGATGCAGTGCTGTCTGGAGTTTTGCAAGAAGCTAGTACACACAAGAACACTAATTATTCGGGGGATTTATCACTAATATCATCTCCATACATCAACGCTTCCTTCCTCCCATCTAGAAGGCCCGGACAATTATAAAACTGTTAATGTAAGAATATCGTAAAACTTTTCATGGTTTCTTGATGAAGAATTTGTAACAATTTAGTCCTCTGTATTTGAGAGGATTAAAACTCACTTTTATGTAACTTGCTCTTTTTTTCAGCACAAACGGAAAGCACCCTATGTAAAGGGCAACCCTGGAGTATTTTTCTGCTGCAGAATCTGCGGATGCATGTATACTGACTAAAAAAAAGGCTCACTCTTGGAAGATGCTGGCTACAGCAGGCAGCAACTGACTTCCAACTGAGAATTTTTTTTATATCCAAGAGATTAGTAGTGCTACTTTCAAAGGCAATTCCTGAATGATAACACAACCCTCTAAAACAAATACTGGGTAACACCACACTCAAAAGCCAAGCTTTATCAGTTGCATTTTGTTATCCTTCGATTTTCCAATGCATATCCACTGCTGCACTGCATTCTTCTAGTCACCGTAACTGAAAAAAGGAAAAGCAAGTTAGTACACTCTCAGAAACCAAGAGACAGACAAAAAAGCTAAATGATCGAGTTGATTTTTTTTATGTACACAATGTATACATTTGGATTATATTCAATCTGTCCCAACAGTACGAAAATACATCAATAGCTAAATACAATAATCAAAATTATCTGAGGACTACTTGTATTAATGCACACTTCTTGTACAACACTGTCTCCGGAGCAAGTACTAAGTGAAGCCTCTCTAATTCCTGCGCGTATCCCCCTCCAAACTCTTGCCTACCACAAAATCCCACTAGCTCTTGACCACCTCAGCATGATACTCAGAGTCCTGTAATAAACTGGCATACCCACTGGTACTAATCTGTAAGTAATGATGTGCTAGAAATTAAATAAAACTTGTGATCAAGAAAAGGTGAACAGCTTGCTGAATGAGTACAATTACGTTGTTATTTTTTTACAGAGTTAGTATTACCTTTCCTGCCATGTAGTCGGTTAAGTTCTATTTACTGCTCCCTAAACCAACATTCTCACCATGCCTGTTAGGAATCTGGAAATGTTTATAAGCTGCAGAGTAGGCTGAGAAAGTGTACTTTTATCTTTAATATATTTATTAATTACAACATGGCCCACTACCACCAGTAAGTGACAAAACATATCTAGTGAATTGAGAAAAAGCACACTTAATTTTTCCAGAAGAGAGAAGCTTTTTCACTTGCCAAGAGTAATTAACCTTCAGCTTTCCAACTAATAGAGAATTGAAGCTAACATGGCACATACATATAAAAAAGTTGAAAACTTTCTGACACAACCTATATGATGATTTGGCAAAACCTTTTAAGATCGCCTAAGATGCTGCATATTAAAGACAGTATTCCATCTCTTTATTAGAGGATTCATGATCTGGATCAGCCTTAAACTGTAAATTTAAAAATCAACTCCTGCTCATTTTTTGCAGGTTGGTAGGGGAGCAAGGGAGAAGAGCTCACTTTTAGACTATTTCCCTAGTCCACTTCGGTGCCATACTACTGACATCAGTCATTTTTGAATGAAAAGTGATTTTTGAGTGAAAAAAAGGTTAGGTTTTTTAATCTTTAAGACGACACCTACAGTTCAAATGGTGTCCTTTCCAGTAGGATTTGTGATTTAAATATTTCAACAGTCACGCTTAAGAGGACCACGAAGACAAGGAAAGTAACACTTTTTTGTTGGTTGAAATTTTATCAAGTAACAGAATAATAAAAAGCTGGTCAGGTAGCAGCTTTTACTTTATTTAACTACATGCTTCCTTTGACTCAAAACAGAAAACACCCATGATGCTTCTGTATTTGATCTGAAATACAATCCAGTACCCTGAAATAAAAATGTATTTTTAATTCATTATCAAGGTAACAGTAGCAATTTATCAGGAGCATTTACAAAGTATTACTGGCATATCCTGACAAAAGCATTGCACAGGTATTTATGCTGAGCCTCTAAAAAGAATAAACTGTAAGCCAACTGAGATGACAAACATCACACAGTATTCAACAGAACCTATCCTTCACACAACATGAACTTCCCTGAAATCAGTGACCATGTGTCAGATGAACAACACTGCACTGACTACAGCTTTTTCACCATTTCCAAGTTGGTTCTCAAAAGCAGTATTTGAAACTAATAGCAAAATATGTTCTTACGTTTACCGAGTACTTTGCAAACTAATTAAAAAAATACATAAAAAGTACACACACTTCTTATAAATACTTCCCTTGGAAAAGGGATTTGTGCTTATCCTTCACTCTATGCTAGTTTTAACAGACTTTGCACACATTAAAAGTTATTTCCTTTTAATAACAATTATTTCATAGAAAAGTTCTGAAAAGCTGTATTAGCGTGACAGCCAGTACCGCTTTTTTTCTTCTCCTAGTGAGCTATCAGAGAAACAGAAGAAACAGTCACTTTTCCACATACAAGTCTTGGAGACAGTTGCTCCTACATCTACTTGAGAAATAATTTTAATAGGGTAGGCTTCAAAATCATGAAACACAGCTGACCTACAAAGTTTTAAACCATTCTGGAGATGCCTGGAGGTTTGCAATTTAATCCAAGGACCTCTGCAGAGATCAATTCCTAATCAAAGATTATACTCAGTATAATCATTAAATTGCATGTTCCGCACATTTAACAAGACTGATTAAATGTCTGTACTGGCATTTATTATTTCAATTCAGATTTGTATGGTCTGGTCTCATGAAGATTCCTAGACTAAGTACTCTCTGCAGCATGATTTGAAGTGTATTTATGATCAGATTTTATGTTCAGCCATACCCAAATTGGACCAATTTCCGCACATGAGAAGTCTCTCACTGTCATTCCTAACTTGGTAGGCTTAAAAAGCCTACTTAAATCTCCTCCTCCAAAATTCAAACAGCAAATTGAAAGCATTATTTAGCCACCAAGAATGTCTATCCAAATCTGTAAACACAAAACCACCAGAGATCTTCCTTCCAGCTATTATACTAGTATAATATTTACCTTATGTATTGGTACAGGCACCACCCATCTCTGCCATCAACACAGATGAACCAGAATTACTTCAGTGGTGTCTTCTAGAAGTTATCATCCTGCAATCAAGAGAAGATACGACAAATTGAGAAAAGTACATTTTATGGCACAAGTCAACCTATAGTGCTTCCCCCCATTTCAAAAAAGTCACAAGCTTGGGTTTGCAGATTATTCTGTTGCAAGTTTTACTGCCTCTCTTTTAAGTGGTGGAGTATTCACTGGCTTGGAATGGACTGGAATGGCTTAGTGACAGGTTGCATGGCTTATGGATTCTCATTCCTTTTCAATGGTGCACTGCCATGTTAAATCCATAAATTGCACGACAAAATTTACTGAGGACTAAACAGTAGTACAAAGCTTTTGGGTTTGTGCTTTTTTTTTTTTAGTTGGAGGTCTTCATGTCTACTATATTCAAGAGCATCTTTTGAACTTCATGGCTTTACCTGAGTCATAACAACTTGCCACAGGTTCTGCCACATGTACTAGATATCCCTGTAACGCAGTGTCAAACTAAACAGAGTCAGGCATCCAACTAAACGTCAAGTTTGCAATGGCTTGCTTCAAACTCCCAATAGCCGAGCTGGTATTTGTCAATCTAATTCCTTATTTCACAAGGCTTTAATTTTGTTTAATATAGTATATGCAGCCTCTTTAAGCATCTTCACTGAAAGATACTGGGCACAAATTACCCCCTCCCAACCCTACTTGGCAATATTCTGTCTACAGTGAGCTGCATTATGTCTTTAGTTTCAAAATTGGTGCCATAAATGCTTTTATCCAAGAAGAAATGTTGAATTTTGAGAACTTCCAATGTACTGAAGTATTTCTTTTCCTTTTTTTTTTTAATCTAGACAGCACTTCCATTGCCATAATGTGCAGCTTGTCTCACTGTACTAGAAGAAGGTAACTTGGTTTAATTTTGACTTAGACTGAAAAACTAGTTTGCTTTGCTTACCATCTTTGCTGTTTCACAGGCATTTGATGCTTTAAATCAGCTGTGGAATGCTGAAAGATTCACTTGTTTTTATGAAGCCATAAGCCTTTGAGAAGTTGGAGAGAAAGACTTCTTTGCTTATCTTATTTTCTCCTTTGGAATCAAAGATGTTCCTTTAAAAGTGAAACACTACAGAGTTGCAAAAATTTGAAACAGTATGAGTAAGCATCGTTTTGCAGCTTCTTTGATGGAATTGGTCAATTTTTTTTTATTTTTACAGTATTCTGTAGCTGACTTACATGTACATGATTTATTTGGAGGGGAGATCTTTGCAAACTCCCCTTGAAACAGTAGGAAGGCAGAAAATAGTATTATCCACTTGCTTTTTCGGGTTAAGCGAATGATATCCTCTATTTTTCTTTACACAAGGATCTGAAGGCATTTTGTACTGGGAACACTGTGACTTCAAATTCTAGGCAAAACTGAACTTTGTGTGGAATATCCCCACCACCCTCCATATCACAAGCAATACTTTGTTTAAGAATGAGATGCTGAACATGTAGAACAATCCATCTCCATGTTAGATGGTTGGATGTTGTGTGGAAGATCTTAAGGACTGCTTGTTCCATTCATGAGGAAAATCAGATGGGAAGTGTGGCATTTCAGGGAAACTTTACTTTGAAAATTACAACACTAGTACACAGCTCAAGTTTTATACATTTAACATCTGCTTTTTGAAAGAAATGTTAACAATTTTGAAATGAAATTAAACATTGGTTTAACTTTTCCTCACAAAAGCATAAAAGTCATGGAGGGGAAAACTTAACAGGCAACAATAAAAAAAAAGGTAAAAACAACTTTTCCTTTTAGTAGTCCTCTGGTAGTAAAGATAGAACAACTTCCACTTTTCTTTTTTTTTTTTTTGAGAAGCAATCTGTCTTGGTCCAAAAGTTTAAAGAGTGTTTTTAGTATCTGCTTCTGCCTCCACCTCTATCAGATCTGCTTCCACCACGGCCACCACCTCTGGGTGCTCCGCGGCTCGAACTACTGTAAGAATCACGAGGAGGAGGATAGCCCCTTTCCATGGATGGGGGAAGACCCCTGTCTTGTCTTCCAACACGATCACGGCCACTTGAGTAGACATCACTTCTGCTGCTTGAGTAACTTTCTCGGCTTCCATATCCATCTCGTGTGCTGCCGTAATCATCATATCGACTGCTTCCACCATAAGATGGCGGGGGCCCTCGTGCAGGTGGAGCACTACGTGAGTTACCTGCAGGGTCAATGGTCAGGTAATATGGCAACACCATAAGTTATATATAACAATTTCAATCTGAATTTACAGAATTGCTGTTATTAAATGTTTACTGCTACTCTTTTGTATGTATTGAGATGTTCTTAATATAATCTGCCACGTTAATGGTATTTAAAGTGGGGATTGCATATCAGGCAGTGAGTGGATTTAAAGACTCTGAAGGAATGAAGACGGTGTTTATTCAGGCAGGCTCTTTACTGGGTATTCCAGAACAGCTTGTTATTTTAGAGAAGAAACTCAGCCATATTTTCCAGAGATAGTTGCAATTCTGAACTGTAGACTTTGCTTCTTTAGCTTATAGCTTATTTAACAAGATGATCAAATGATAACCAACAACTGCACTTTCACTGTAAGGGGAAAAAAAAAGTGTGCCACTTCCCCCTAAAACACAAGCAACCTAGTAAAAGTCATGTTTTATAAGACACCTGCACAAATTACATGATCCTCAAAATGGATTCTTACCATAACTCTCATATGAATCTCTGTAGGAGCCTCCACTTGGATGATCCGAGTAGTCTCTGTCACGTCCACCACCGTATCCATCACGATCACTATAGGAGGAAAGACTACTAAGACTTAGTACAAATCAGTGGGATCATAGCAAGAATAAAGTGACAGGAAGAAAAATCCAACAGTAGGTACCTATATCCCCTAGAGGGGTATTCGTCACGTGAACTGGAATGACCGTAATCACGATATGCGTAGTCTCGTGGAGGTGGCGCGTAGTCCCGTGTATCCCTGGAACTGGGATAATCTCTGCTTGAATAACTACAAAGAACAAGAATTGAGATGTTAGCTGTATGTCACACCTCAAAAATCAGGGATAAAATCCTTCTCTGAACAAAAAAAAAACACAACCACTAAACTAGTAAAAGAATTTACCCATCTTTAGTGCTATAGCCATCATCTCTTGGAGACATGTAGACATCTCTTCGTGATGGCATCGGTTCTCTGCGTGGAGGACCACCGTAACTGTCTCTTCCACGTGACACAGGAGCTTAAGAGAAACAGTCCAAATTTTTTAACTTAATTAGCATTTAGCCACAAAGAAAACTCCAAGGCAAGTAAGTATTAGCAGACTGTTTATAGCAATTTAAACACATCTCTGTAGCCTGCATATGTAATACTTTACATTTCTGCTTATACAGTTTTAAAGCAGCACTAGAAGGAACATATCAAATCACACCAAATTGTTCCAAACAGCTACAAAATGATACAGGTATGAAGACAACTGATAGATTAGAAAAACAGTACTATCCCACAGCAGATTTAAGTTAGAATCAATGATTTGCAACAGGTCCTGAAGAAAGACTAAGGTGCTACAGCTGACTAAGCAACAAAGTAATTCAGAAAGTCCTTACCTCTTCCTCCCATACTACTGCTACGCACTGGTCCTGAAGGTGCAGATCTTTTAGGTGGAGGGCCTCCACTTCGTGGAGGTGGACCTCTCTTCATGGGAAGTGGCCCACGCGAAGACCCTAGAAGGATAAGCCATGAACCAACTTGTTATTTCTGTGATATCCACCTGTATGCCCCTAAAGCCTGAACTACAGTAATATTACCACTATGTGATCAACACTAAACCTCTGAAATTAGACCTCAAAGCCTTCTCTTGTGTTTTTGGCCACTACTAGATGCTACTGGCAGAATTGAGAGCCCACCACATTAACTTTTCCACAGCCTGAATTCCTGTCAAGAACTGTCTTTTAGAACTTATTCAAAAGCCACAGGGTGTGACACAAGGGAGAAGGACAGCTGGTATCTGTAATCAGTCACAACTTAAATGCTCAACAAGTTACTATTCTCAAAAGACAAGAGCCACCTGGGAAGATGTACTAGAGAAGATCTACAGAGAGGGAACAGAGGCACTACAGAGTCTGTAGAACCTACTACACAGACTCTTCAAGACAAGAGAGTCTCAAGACAAACTTTGAGACTGTTTCGGGGGGGGTGGGGGGTGTCTGCATTATAGCTTTTACTGTTTTACCTCAGATGCTGCTTGCTTTTTCTTTTAAGCGACAGTTTTGATACTGAAAAGTCTCTGAATAAATAGCTGTATCTTAAATTAAAGAATATCCAGTATCAAGTAATGTACTATCCTTCCACTTCAGAAAGCTTCAACTCAACACACTACTATTTTGTAACAACAAACAAGGCTTAGCTTCCCTAACTCCCACTATGATCTGGAAGGATCAGTCCTAGAATTTACTAAGCTGAGACCTCTTGCTAGTAAGAATGAAGGGCAGTTCCCTTTCCCTGGTGGAAGAGAATCGCTTTTTCAACTTGAATACCAGAAAGCTTCCTTTCTCACGTGCAGGGCAGGAGTTTTGCTTTTCTTTCATAGCCAAAAGTCAAGTGGAGTGTTAGTTGTAGAAGGGAATCTTCATATTTGAAAGCCTTTTCTTAAGGTGTACTTGCCTAATCAAAAATTGACTATACTGCCGAGATCATATTTCATCATTTTAATAAAGAACAAGGAGTGCACTATTCGGCTGTTTGACTTTTTTTTCCAGTAGGATTATTGTCATCTTCCAATGGGATTGTCTTGTATGTTGTCCAAGTATATAATGAGAGAGGTAAATACATACCCAAGTGACTCCCTCTTGAAGGTGGTCCTCTCGCGCCACTTCCGCCTCTTCCACCTCTAAGGCCCCTGGGAGGACCTCTGCTTCGTGGAGGGGGTGGCGGCCCACGCCTACCACCACTTTCAAAGGATGGCTTGGTTGCTTGTTCCACTTTAATTGCTTTCCCATCTAATGACTAAAGAAGAAGCTGCTTTACTTACTGCTCAGTCATGTTTGTATTTCTTAAATTAAGCCCCTCTTGCTTCACTATTATAGGGCTTCCATTTTATAAAGTTAGAGCAACTCTAGAACTGATTTCAGTCTTCAGTATTAGTCCCCATGTACTCAGCGGCACGTTGGGCCTAATTTCTACAGTACTTCATTCTTGTGGTATTGATGAAAAAAAAATACAGAGCAGCATCAGAAAGGACTTTCAGTGAAAACACAAGCGTCCAATGATTACGGCAGCCCCATGTCATTTATTCTGTAAATGAAACACGATTTATGATCTCCAATTTACTTTCAATTGCCACGGACTTTTGTACCAAACTAGGACTGCACCAGTAGTTACAGGATTAAGCTGAAGATATCTTAGCTTCAGTTGGGATTTCTGGCAATGGGGAGGCCGTTTAGTACATTTTCTTGATGTCCTGATAAAACGGTGATCACTGAAGTATTTAGAAGTAATTTCAGCATCTACAAAGCAGACTGAGTATGATAATTCACCCCTCTTTTCTACTGTTTCAAGCTGGGTTTTCAAAAAAGGTGACTGTCACAATTTACTTTATTACTTGCTTTTCCAAAGTGGAGGTGCTTTGTGGTTTTTTTTGATTGTTTGTTTGTTTGGGGGGTTTGTTGTTTGGAGGGGAGGGTGTTTGTGGGGGAAAAGAGTGGAAGCTTTTTCTGGAATATAGACCTGCAATAACAGGAACTCTGCAGTCTATTATTGTACTTCAAACATGAGCAAGTGGTAACACATATTGAGTAACTCAACCTAATTAATCAAATTTCTGTATAATCCTTCAGAAACCACACATTTGGTTATTATAGCAGAGCCAAGATCACACACTCTACTGAAGTTAGGTTACTGCACATCTATCCTGGCAAACGGTTTATTTGCCTTTTTTAGCAGTTAAATATTAACTCTGCTATGACAATTAATGAATTCTGCATGCAGGAAGTGTTTATTGCACTTCGTTGCTGCAATAAATGAACAAGAACATGACTGCTCGTAATGGCTTACTCTGAACTGCTTACAGTCGTTTACCGATGTACTCAATCTTTTTGTTCTCCACAGAAATCTAGCCCTCTCTGAAAGCATCACTTTAGTAGCTCATGTATTCTGCCACCATATGTAGTTGTAGCTACTGTTTGAAAAACCAATGTGTATATCCACAGGTCCAACTTGATCCATTGTGAGGAAAAAAATACTAGCAAAATCATATTGGTCTTGGCTTTGACTTAATAGAAGTATTTTACTTATGGAAGGTTCCTCTAAAAGCCTTTTGGCATGACAAGCTGAAACATTCCAGGAGTGAGCATTAGTACCTCTAATCACTGGAACTTCTCAGTTTGTGTCGTATTATTTTGCCATCATCATTCATCTGTCTCAGTCATCCTTCTCAAAACAGGAACAGTAGGCTTGAAGCCTTAAGCTTTGCCATCATGACCACTGCTGTCCTCAATTTCACGGCAGATTCTTGACAGCTTATTTCGAGTTTGGAAACCAAACACCATCCCCTTCTGCTAGCATCAGTTCTGAAAACATGGATGCTAGGTCCAAGTTCTTTCCTTTTTTATGTAGGAGGTACAGTTTTCCTCATAATTTCTCCTGCTATTTCCTTCTGCCTGGCACTTATGCATCTTACCTAGGCAAAAGATAGGTTTCTTTTCAAACTGCTTTATGCAAGCAGTCTTAAAAAGCTATGCCTAAGTTCCAAAAAGACCTTTCATTAGGTCCAAGAAGATTTTTTTTTTTCCTCTCTAACCAGGAGAAGATATTTGTCACAGTTTGTTCTGTTTTAAAGCAGAAGGGACAACTTCATTTTATAGGTTCTTAGGTCAAAGAAGAAAGGTCTCATCTCACTGAACAGGTAAAACTCAGACAAGCCATCTCAGAATAAGGAATTTTTTTCAATGAGCCCAAAGCACCAGCTGTCAACACAAACACTCATTAGTTGGTGTTTATAACCTTGATTCAGAGTGTTACAGTATCATTTTTAGTATGATATGGCCACCATAAAGTGCAGTCACCTTGGTGCTAAAAAGCAGGAAAGTAATTTAAGATATGAGTCATTTAAGGATAATAATAGATTGGCAATCATAAAAACTCCTATAAGTGGAATGAACAATCTATACAGATTTGCAAGGTGAGCCAGGGAACCTTAACCAAACAGAATTAGAGAACTGTCCTGCAAACTGTTCCATGTTCGAACAGAAAAGATGAATGAAATTTGGAGTTTTGGGTGTGGGGCAGAAATCAAATACTCTGAAGAAACTGTTACAGAAACTTGCATGAAACTGCATCCTAACACCACATAGGGCTTTCCTCTCCAATGGATCGTTTTACTGTTGATGCTGCAGTGACTCCACCATTTCTGCATGTTCCTTGATGGCACATCAAGCGGGCTTCCTTTCACCAAATATATTCAAGAACTGAAGATCATTTCTTATTAGGCTGAGCTTCTACATATTGTATCACTTCTTCACCAACAGAACTGGAAATGCTTTCTATTGATTAGAGGAAGACAACCTTCTGCAGTGCTGAGTACAGTTTAGACTGTCGTTTGGATTGTAGTATTTGCTTCCAACCTCTTAACACAGTCCAGCTGGTTTGACAGGTCTACACTGGAATTAAATCACTGGCTTGTCCTGGATGTTTCCTTTAAGGTCACATTCTCTCTTTAATTATCCATTTTGTCCTCAGGACTTAAAATCATAAGATCATGAGAACAGCCTACTGCACAGAATGTCCGCTACAGACTTGGGAGTATTCACACTTGTGTCCAGATAAGCACGTGCATTTCATGACATCAGTATGTAGACTTGACTACCATGCAATTAAGGTTGTCCTTAAAGAAGGTTAATAATTTGCTGTGATGAAGTACTTCTAGCATTTCTTCTCTGCTGCTCAGACATGCTAACATTGATCCAATTCTGCAGAGAGTCATTTAAATGAAAAATCTCCACCCCCGCTCCAAAACCGTTGTCTCCTGACCTCCTTCTGCAGGACTGAAATTAATCTTCAACAAGCAAGCTTAGACTAGTCTATGCTTGTCCCATTTTACAATGAAATACCATTAACCTCCTTCATTCCCCCCACCCAGAAAGGGGCAAAACATTGGACAAAGTTTTTCACAAACATTTGCAAAGCAAAAAAATCAAATCCAAATTTACTCTTGCAGAATCTATCCAAGTCAGCCTCATCTACTGACTGCAACTTTGAACTCTTTTGGGATGACAAAATGAGCAACACGCTGGTGACGCAGAACTCTTCCCCTTGGCCAGACTAAATCCTTAAAGACTGCTTGAACTACTGCCTGCACAGTGCTTCTGCTGCTGCTTCTGAAGTGCCTAGAATTCTCATGAGCATTCCAATCCATCATTTCCAAATGGACAGAAAAACTCCAAGTTCTGATTTATTACAATGATTTCTTCCCACAGCATGCCTCAAACATCGCTCCTCAGATCTAGAATGCAGAGTCCTTTTGAGGTACAAGCAGCACTTATGGTCCAGAAGGCTTTCTGAAGATGAGGACAAGAGACTACCTTATGAACATCTTCCACATCTTTCATATCCATAGTCGAACCAAGCTAGACCAGTACAGAACCGGTACTATACGCAGCAGCACCTAAAGGTTTATGTTAAGAAGGTCATTCTAAGCCAAATCCAGAGTGAGGATGTTCTTTTCATACACTATTTGCTGCTCAAATTTCAAAGCAGATGAAGGCACTTTCAGATTTGTGGTGTTGAAGACAGAAACCATGAGAACGATGATCCACAAGGCAGTACTTTTGAGCACTTCTTGACAATGATGCAGATGGTGCATTCCAGAACGTGTAGACATCACCTCAGCCACAAACATTCAATCTCATTTAGCTACTTTACTAAGCTTTACTTTCCTGCATGTTTCCAACGTGACCAAACACATGCCACAACATTCAGGATTTAGACCAGTTGGTGATTATTTTCAGAGGGATTTTAATTTGAAAGCTGCACTCCACAAACTTAGGATTAGTGACTGAACTCCTTTCAGTCTGACAATTAGTTGTTGGTGCTTGAATTTACCTTATGTGAGGATTCACTGTAATGACTACTTCAGAGGAAATCAGTGTTTAAGAACTGCAGTAAACAAGTCTTCAGAACTGTAGCAAACTACACGGTGAAGAAATAAATTCAATAAAAGGAGCACCTTTAAGGATGTTTAGGCTGGTACAGAAAGGACATTATCTGACTTGCCACTCTGGGCCTTGACAAAAACTACTAACTTGTTTAAAAAGGAAGCAAGTCTCCAAAGAAAGTAACACTAGTTGTCATGAGGTTGTCCTGAAGCACCCAGAAACTAAGTACACACACAGCAGGAAGCCTGCTGTAAAACGAAACAAGGAAGTTTTACTATGTGTGTTCACTGTGAACACTACAGCAAGCTCATTTTCTTATTCCCGAAGTGCAAATATTCATTATGCTTTACTTACTGACCGCAATGACTGACATTTTTCTTTTACTTCAATGTCTTATGCTAACAAGACAAACAGCTATTAAAATCCCAAGTGTTAAGTAATCAGAATCAGTAGAGGCTTCTTCATCTTACATGAATGGCATCTCAGAGACACTGCTTAGAAAAAGGCCAATGCAGCATGACCTTAACACCACCGTTCAGATTATGCATGAAAGACCAGAGTCTGAAATTCAAGTTAGCTGAGAAGACGGCTTTCACTGCCCAAAGAGACAGTGCCTCTATGAAGATAAGCAGCTGTTGCCCATTAAGTTGCAAACTTGCATCTAGCTTTTCAAACACATGCCAGAACACACACAGATCACAATAGCCTACAATCCTTTGACAAACTGTCCTGGTATTTCTCTCAGAACTTTTGCTCCAAATTCCTAGGCTTTTCTTTTTAAAGACATTACAGATGCATTAAATTTTTATTTCCTCTTAAAGTCATATCATTGCATTGTAGGGTGTTCGCAAGCAAATTCAACTGCTGGCTAACTGCAAAGCTATTTCACATTAACTGGCAAGACACTCCTCATACATGCCAAGTAGATTGATGATGCAACTCACAAATGTAGGAGGTTATCTACAGATTACCAGATAGCGCATCAACACTCCAGCACAGTAGGGAAGTCACATTAAACCCATGTTAAGGGAACCATTAATAGTTTTCAGGTAAGTCACTTCCCTAAAGTGTAATTTACACAGTACTACATTCAAATATGATAAAACAAGAACATTACAGGAGACATGCAAGAATGAAGAGCCAACTACTAAAAAGCCCTCCATCACCAATTAAAACAAAAAAATAAAAGAGGAGAGTATAACTGACAGCCAGAATTCACTTTCTACTGTCAAATCCATAATCAGGAGAAAGTGATTCCAGCTTCAGGGAGACAAGAGACATTTTGCCAAATTTAAGTTATGACTTGTCTCCAGGATCTTCTAACCCATTGTCTTTCCAACTTCTATTACTCATTAATTTACCCCGAAGATCAATACCGCTGGTCAAAGCAACAGCAACATACAATTGGTCTTAATTCCTACCTTTCCATTCATATCTCTGGCAGCATCTTTTGCATCTGCTGGACTCTCAAATGTGACAAATGCAAATCCTCTGGACTTGTTGGTTTCACGATCTTTCATCAAAAGGACTGCAGAAATAAAGCCACGTTACACTTTCCTGTAATTAGGCAGCAACACTTAACCTTTATTTAACCTTTTAAGCTCAGAACTTCTTAGAGGACACGAAAGCACCATCATTTCAGATGATCAACGCCAAAAAAGTCATCACAGCTATGTTGTTGCTTTTTATTTTTTACTATCTTAAAATTGAAAGGTTTTTCTTTTTACCTTCCACAATGCGTCCATATTTGCCGAATACAGCCTCAAGGGCTTTTTCATTAGTCTCTGTGTTTAGGCCCCCAATGAACAGTTTCCCAGGACGATCTGCTTCAACCATTTTGATTCTGCAAATGACCTATTAAAAGCATAAGGTTGTTATTAACGAAACATCAGACTGCAACAGAGACTTTCATACCACCTCATAGAAGTTACTTCTTTCCTCAAAAGTACAAGCAAATTTTCTTTAGCAAGATGTCAATTAAGAGATATGAGGTATAAAGAACATAAAAAAATAAATTTTTTAGACTGAAACCACCAGAAGTAGTACTGCCTTCAGTTACTTCTTCACATTATGTAGTTTATTTCAAATAGATTAAGTTAATTCTAAAAAGTGGAACAAAGCACTGATGAGAACTCTCGTAAGATCAAGTAGTATTGGTGAGTGTGAAAAGTTTTTTCAGAAAAGTTACTGTCTTTTTGCCCTCAATGGTAATCCTAGCGCTCCCTCCCTCCAAATCCTGCCATAGGCATGCCAAGAAGTTTACTTAGTATGTTAAAGTAATACCGAAATATTAACTTTAAAGTCAGCTTGGGCCAATATTCCAAATTAAGCTCATTCTTTAAATTATTTAAAGTACATCGAGACTACGCCAAAGTCCTGGCCTACACAACGTGTCAGTCTGAACGAACACCAGACCACCACTGCAGTTCTACACAGCAAGGCCATGGCTAAGGCCAGTCGGGGGCGGAGGACTCAAAAAAAAAAACAACCAAAAAACCACACCGAAAAAAAACCCCAACCAAAACAAAAAGCCGAAGACAAAGCAAAACCTCAGAGCGCCTGGCAAAACGCCTGGCGCCTGTGGCAAAACGTTACCCGCATGCCTCCAGCCCAATGGCGGGAAAGCTCGCAGCAGCGTGCAAGGAGGGCCTGCGCAGCTCCCTCCGCACACAGGGGAGCGGGGACAAAGCAGCCCCGCGGGAAGCGGGAGGCCGGCGGGGGCCGGGCCGCCCAGGAGGCCGCCGCCCGCCTCTCTACCCCACGAAGGCGCACACCGGGACGGGGAACGGGGGGGGGGCGGGACGAGC
>NW_008825532.1:5291754-5296289 GCF_000699105.1 Pygoscelis adeliae
TGGCGCGGCGGCCCCTCGTCCGCCTTCTCGGCGGGTGTGCCCGAAGGAGCGGCTGCTTCGCTAGTTTGAAAGCAAAATCACTCGCAATGGGGTCAGGTTAACTTCGGGGAAGTGTCTGTGCGGGAGGTTAACCCTGTCCAGCTAAAACGGTCTCAAGGCGGTTTTAATTAATGTACGTGCACCCCTTCCTTGGAGACTTCAACTGAAATAAGTGTAGTTTAAAATGAAATGTGTTGTTGACAACACAAAGTTTTGCTCTCGTTCAGCTAGCTCGATTTTTAAATTGTAGTTGAGGTTCAATTACAGGTATTTTGCTGACTAAACCTCATAGCTGAAAAGTTAGGAGGAAGTCTGCGTACAACATTGGCTAAGTTTTCATAATTTTAACCTTTAGATTATCTAAAATGGTATTAGTCAACAAGGCCTATTTTCCTCGGGTCACCTAGTGTAATTCAAAAACAAAAATGGATTTCTCTGTTACCTTCTTAAAACTGATAAAAACAAAAGGGAAGTTGCCTCGTTATGTACGCTGTGTGTTTTTAAACAGGGTAGCTATTTTGCAAGTCTGTCTCCATTTGTTACCTTTTAGATTCCAGAAGCACAGTGAACATGGTCACTGAAAACTGGGAGCCAGGACCTGTAACTGATACCCATTCCTACTCCTTGAAGAAGGACCCTTAGAGCTGATTTCTGCAAGATGCAAAAGCTAAAGAATTGCAGGTTCCTTGAATGTTTTAGTATTTTGTGTAAGTCCTGACTCATCCTTATGCAGTGAGGGAACAGGGCCAAGATGTATCACAGGTAAATTATTTAATACACCTGGTTCCCATGCTGAAATCCCACTAGGCTTAACCAAGGGACTTAAAACAGAACCTCAAGTGAATCCCCTGATCCCAGGTTTGAGTAACAGGATGCCAGTGGCCAGTCCCTGAGCATTCCTGGGGATCTGTGGTGCTGAGGGATGCCAGTCAGGTCTGAGGAGCTGATCTCCAGAGCCACTCCATGTTCCTGTACTGCATCTGCATCAGCTGTGGCAGGTCACCAGGCGGTTTCTCCTAGGGCTTTTCAAAGTGTATCCATGCTGTGTGGTAGGCAGTGGTGCTTGGTACCTACTCAGGCTCTTGCTTGTACATACCAAGATCCCTTTCCTTATGGATACCATAGCATGTCTTCATTGAGAAGTCCCTAGGGCTGACAGGGCTCCACAATGAACCTGCTGGGAGCTAAAAGGAAAAAAAATACCACCTTTCCCATGTGTATCTAGTGCCCTCCCAACTCCCTCCCACGCTGTTATTTGTGCCAGCTGCACAGAGGGGGAGGAGGGGATGGGTGGGGTTGAAGCAATCTGAAATGGTGGTGTAGTTTCCTACACCGTGTTGTCTTGTGAGAGTCACAAGAGACAATGTGGTCCACCAGCATATGACCTTATCCACTTTCTTAACACGTGGGATGGGTATTGCTGAACTCCTCTGTGACTTCTGTTCTCACTTGTGGTATTCTACAGACCTTTATTTCTGAGAGGTGCCGCAGATACAGACTCTACCGCTACTGCCCAGTGCTGTTACAGTCACAGAGCTGCATAATTGTCACATCCTGATAAGAGAACACCAGACTCTACTCTTCAGTTTTTCAGTCTCCTCTGTTCAGATGCTGATATTCAACTGCTCTTTGTGTTAGGGAAAGCAGAAGGCAACATTGCTTCAGACTACCTCATAGATCTGTTGAGAATACAAAAGAAGGTGCCTCTCAAACACTTCTCCAGACTGTAGTATGTACTTAAAGATGATCACCTTTCCACAGGTGCTGAGTTTCTGGATGCTGTTACTGTGCATCGTAAAAGGGAAAGGTGACCTTCGGTAACGAAGTGGGAGGGCACTGCAGGTGATAACAATGCAGTTGCCGAAGAATGGCATAGCTAGATACTCATCCAATTATCATATGAAAAAAAGGTTCAAATTCTAGTTTCAATACAGAATAATTTAAACCTCAGAGTCTCCCTGGAATGGATAGTGAAAACTAAAGCAAATTGTTAGTCCTGTAAGAAACATGCTAAAAATAGTCTCTGTCTATGTGTGAAGTCTCTGTGTGCTTCTATGACCTATGGTAGTGTATTTGCTGACTGTGCCCAGGTAACTGGAAGGATAAGCAGATGCAAACTAAAGCCTCTTTTTCCTCCTCTGATTAAAAGAGTAAAATACTTCATTGGTAACTCCTGGCTTCATTTTATTAACATTCTGTTAACACATACTGTTAGGTAGATGGGATTAGCATGAACATAATTACATTTGAAACAGCATTTGAACATAACTGCTGTAATTGTATTAGGGCCAAATTCTTCTACCCTTTGTCCTAAAAGATATCTTCATCAGGCTTCTCATCAAAACCTTAGTTCCATCTGCACTGCAAACTGGAACAGTACTTTACTATATTCCACTACATAGTTTATGTATGGTCTTGCTCCAAGTTCAGTGAGACAGATCTTTTTCTTAGAGGATATATAATTCTTCTAAGTCTTCCCCCTCTTCTTTTTTTTTTCTTTTTTGTAAGTTTGAATTTTTGTAGAAAAATTATGGAAACCTTCAGGGAACAAACTGCAGTCTGAATGGAAACTAATCCTTCTTACGCTTCATTGAGTAAGAAGTTCAAGGCTGAAGAGCCATGACAGTTTCTTTTGCAAATGATCTTTCAACTTTGAATTTTCTGATAGGAAATTAAGATAGTAATAAGAGGTCCTAATATTGGCCCCTACAGAATAGGAAACAGACTTAGATGGGATGACTGGGGAAGCAGAGACCAGGAAAACTCCACCAACCTTTACGCAGAAGACGGTTGCTATCTAACTAGCATAGATATACTTGCCCTTGCATTGTCACAGCTTAGAAAATTTTCCTTATGTTTTTAAAAGTAGAAGAAACGAAATTAGGCACGTTACTTACCAACCCACATACATCTAAAGAAACTGATCCCTTCATGCCTTTTCACTGATAACCATAAAAATGAGCCCTCTAGATGGGAGAGGTGGACAACATTCCATGAGGGTAATATTTTATGAATTTTTTTGGTAGCTTTCACCTAAAATGTCACTCCCTTGAGTGAATCCTATGATGTTTAACAATGTCGTTGAATTTACACTACAAACCTGTTCATACAGAGGGCAGTACTTTAAATCTCTCTTGTACCACACTGCGTATTTTCATCAAACATAGTGGCCTTTTACCAAGTTCATCATACTTTGGGTTTAAACTGCATAAAGGGTTCAGGAGAGCTGGGGGATGAGAACTAATGAATACATAAATAATCTGATCACATAAGACTCATTCAGAATGAATGAAAAAGGAATGTAATTCCCTTTAGATATGTAGTAAAAAACTAATAACTGAAAAGATCAGTTTAATACTTTCATGACAAGAAACAATTTTCTGGGCAGCTGTCAGTTGATAGGTATTTATAGAAACTCAGCATTTTTCCTCCATAAAACAGACTAGAGTGGATGAGAGCAGCACAAAACAATTGTTTCTGGCACTGACTTTGTCAGCCATTTCTAACCTGGAACTCCATAATGTGCTTCTCCCAAATCACCTATTCAGGATCTAATTGTGGCCCCTTTCAGTTTAGCAATAGAAGGTGGATCACAGGTCCCTAAAACATAGCTGGAGCTGCCTGAAATGACAACTCGAATTTTCCAGGCTCAGCTGAAAAGACACAAGATAAGCAATTATCATGCACCCTTTATTCTTTCTCCTTTTGCCCGGTGCTGTCCTATGGTAAGGGCAACTCACTACTGATTGATGAGTTGGGTAAAACTGTTGGACATGGAAGTTTTGCAAGGGTAATGCAAATGTAACGTTACAGGTTGGAAACCAGAATGGCAACAGCTTGCCTAAACGGGAAAGACCAAGAGGAAGATGGAGGTGTTGTTTACCTAGTATTGACATCAGTGCCTTTAGCATAATGTCTTAAACAGCAGTGAGTATCTGTCTTGCCATGGCAGCACAGAGCTTGGCTTGCAGCCATCACTTGTACTTACCCTGCTTCTCAGACAGGTTTTGCAGCTGTCCCTGGGGGCTGCTCCTGCCATT
This sequence comes from Pygoscelis adeliae, assembly GCF_000699105.1. Lineage (NCBI taxonomy): Eukaryota > Metazoa > Chordata > Aves > Sphenisciformes > Spheniscidae > Pygoscelis > Pygoscelis adeliae. Next base: position 5,295,834 of record NW_008825532.1, read on the forward strand.
GCCACCTGAGCGAGTCAGCCGAGAGCTTGACATGTTCATGGCACTGCTGTGGCTGCATTGTGGTAGCAAGGAGCCACGGGACACCATGAGCTGGTGCGCATCCCACTGTTGTTGGCTGCAAACATCACAAGCTGCTGAAGCAGACATCAAAAAAATCATCAAGTATAATTCTTAAAAGGCACAGGGTTGCAGATAAAGGTTGCAATACAAAATCTTAGATTTCCACCCCTAATGTCTGAGCTGGTAAAATCCAATTTAATTCTTTCTCTGCTATGCTGGGAGCTAAAACCTAAAAAGAGGTTCTGGTACAAGTCACCACAGGGGACTTTGGGAAAAAGGACGGAGGTGAGCGTGGAAGGCAAGAAGAAGGGAAACCACATCCCCACCGAGAGGGAGGTGACAGCCCGCCCAAACGTCCCGGCGCCAACGGCAGCCCCCCTGGGGAAAAGAGGCGCC
>NW_008825532.1:5296723-5317739 GCF_000699105.1 Pygoscelis adeliae
TCCCCCGACCCGCTGCGTGCGGGCCCCGGGCGGGTCTCCCTCAGGCGGCAGCCTTTGCTCGGGGAAGCCACCCACCCCCAGCTCCCTTTCCCTTGGTGCACCCGCTGGTTTTTTTTACGGCGAAAACCTCCCCCTTTCCCGCTGAACTTTTCAGTGGGTGACGGGAGGGTCCTTCGCCGGTGCTTCGTTCCTCGTTGCAGCCTCCTGTAGCGGCGGCGCTGCCGAGGGAGGGCGGCTCTGGCGTGGCCCAGCGCCGCGGCGGCGGTCGGGGCCTGTCAGAAGTCTGTGGTAACTCCGCTGTGGGATAGTGAGCTCCGAAACTTGTAACAGTTCTTGCCAGCTAGCGATGCGTTTTGTGTTGGCCGCACATTTGTTTTTGCAAGTCTGTATTTTCATACTTTTTCTCCCCCTGTCCTTCCCTGTTTCAGTCACTAATCGAGCTCTTCGTGAACAGACTGGACTCTGTTGAATCGGTTCTGCCATACGAGTATGATGCGTAAGTACATCGCAACAGGCTTCCAGAAACGTTTGGAAAGTCTGTTTTCTGTTCTCAGGGCAGTGATGCAACTCCTGATACAGTACGCGTGTTTCTTGTAAGCGGTGTTTTGGGTGTAGGGATGGAAGAGTATATCCAGTGTTCACTTATCTTTGGTGAATAAGTACTTTTCCTCAGTAAGCAGTCCTAAATTCATTGGCTTCCATAAAGTTTAATGCAAATAGAGAAATTTTGGGCTTTTTGAGCTAGTCTCTCGTCTTGCTGCTACTGTTGCACTGCACAGGGTAGGACGTATAACACCTGCAAGTTTCTCTTTTCTGTATGCCCAACAGCAAGACTACAAATCGTATTGTGTATCATTGCTTAGTAGACCTATAAATATCTGCAAAAACAGGTAAGAATTTTCACAGACAAGAATCAAAATAAAAACAACATTTAGATACAGAGCTTTGGTGGAAAAAGGAAATTTTTTTTTTTCATAATCTACTGCTACCCATGTTTAAATAGCAAAGATCCAGAATGGTTACATTCTCTCTTCCATATTCAGCTGTTTCAGACTGTATATAGTTGAAAAGAACTGGTGAATGGCATTTGGCAGTGTGGCACGTTAATATTAAAAGCAGTTCCCTTCTTCGGAACATGTTTCACGTTAAATACTTTTTTTTAAAGACTCCTGTAAGAAAGGGGTGTAGTTGTTTTTCTGAAACTTCTTTGCAAGAGAAAAGGACAGTCTTTTTGTCTTAATATGAAACATTCTATTGTTTGTTTAAATTGTCATTTGAAAAGGATGCTTGGACTAAGCATCATGCATTTTGCTACAGATACCTCAGCTGTGATATATCTTGGTTGAAATTGATATTGAAATAGAAATATTTATATATAATATATCCCAAATTTCTTTGCAAAGGCACTCAAATTTTTACTAACAGTGGCTGACCCGCCAAAAGAAGTATGAAAACTGCCATGTTAAGGACATAACTTAAGAAGTGGTTTTAGGCTGATATTTACAGTTATATGTCAATTAAAAATTAAAGGTAATCTTTTCCACTTTGTTCCCAGTTTTGACTTCTGTCAAGATACGGAAGAGAAAAGACCATCTGAAAATCTTGGACAAGTGCTGTTTGGGGAGAGAATAGCATCATCTCCATATAAGGTTGTTTTATCCCTTGAAGTTGATCCTGTTTAAATTTGATAGCTGTCATTCTGATGGCTGTAATCTATAGACATAGCTGAAGACTTGATTGTGTGATTCTTTTAATTTTTTTTAATATAAGCTTTATACTGTTTATGTAATAAACAAAACCCCTCCCACCCCAAAGGCATCTTAGGGTGGCTAATTAAAGTTAGGAAGCTGAGCCAGTAATCACTTTTCTTTCCTGTTCCTCTGTGGCAGACAAATGCAGAAACTGTATCTTAAGCAGTTCTTTAACAGCTGAGTGTATAGTGTGGTAGGTGATCTGAAATCATTAGTTTTTAAAATGCAATATTGGAGGCTGTAAACTGGTGGTTCAGGAACTGTTTCGTATACTTGGTTGTACTGTTGGGCAGCTTCCAGAGTGGGAAGGGGAAGCCAAATTGGGGCTCACTTCCAGCTTTTCCCTGCTTGTACACACTTAACATCTGTTGTCTAAAACCAAATTCTTCATTGTTGGTGCATGTCACTTGAAATCTTCTGTAAAATAAATAAGGTATGGAAGTATTTTGTAGGTTAGGTATGTAGTATTTTTCTGTCTCATGCTCTGCATTAGCAATGACCAAATGTAGCATCTCTAAAATGCCGTCGAGTCAACTTGGGAAAATTATTAGCAGTAAAGGAGATATGGTCAAACACTGGCTTTTAACGCTTGAAAGCTGTATACTGTTCAAGTGCAGCTTCCAGACTGGGATTTGCTGGTGAAGCTGAAAACTGGGCTATGTTTGTCTGTAAGCGTTGCCAGATAATCCAAATCCCTGTGAGAAAAAGAGGCAGCAGAGTTTCTGAGCCTACTGTTGCTCAGTCCTAGTTTACTGCTGCTAGGGATCTAGTCACATCTTTTCATAGGACTGTTAAGGAGGTGATGGAGATGTGTAAACTGCTCCTACAAGTCTCTTTTTCTTTGACTCTGAGCTAATGTAATTTTAAGTCTTACAACTGCTGGCCACAAGAAGCTTTTAAATACGGAGCATGATGGGTCATTTGGGCTGGATACCCATTGAATAGATTAAGTATTATAACAATTACTTGTTTGAAATGACTGCACGCTACAGTAATTAGAAAATGCTGTTATTGGTTCGCACTTAGGCCTTGATAATGTTAGAATTTTCAGTCATGTTTTAAGTATGTTAGCTCACTAACAGGTAAATCCTAACTGGGTTACAATAGAAGTTTGATATACAAATGTGAGCACGTTTGTGTTCGGTGGTGTCTGCGCTTGAAGCATAGATGCTGTGCAACTTGTTGCCTTTTTGGCAGCCTTGTCTAAAAACTTAGTCGTCATGGGGTAACGCAGCTAAAATTAACGTGAAACGTTCAAAAAGGGTGTAGTTAAAAGTCTGGTTTAGCAGATGATGAAATTACCAAAATAAAACAAACTGATAAAAAAGCAATACCTTTTCTACTAATCTTCAAATTTCAGTCCTCAAGGTTTATCTGGAGGTAGTTTATCTGGGCTATTGAAGAGATTTTTAGCAATGTGAAAGGGGATTGCTGGTGCTGGATGTACCTAAATCTTGACATTTAAGTTAAACCTGTTGTATGGGAAATTCTGGCTTTAGAAACTTTTATAGCAAGGAAGTGAAGTATCTCAAAAAAGTCAGCTTTACATGAAAAAAAGACTGAAAGATTTTTGAAGCGAAACTGAAATTACTCTTTTTGTGTGCTTTTTTAACAGTTCACTTTTAAAAAGCAAGAAACATGCAAGAAGGTTTGTACAAGATCATATGACCCAGGAAACAGTGCTGACAAAAGCAAACTGGCTTTTTTGAAGAAAGGAATGCAGTTGAATTATCAGCATCACTGGTAAGCTGTGTGCTTGAGGTTGGGGTTTTGTTTGCTGCTTTTTTACATTGTTATCTATGTTCTAAGTGGTTGCTTTCTTCCTTCTATGTGATAGTTGTCCTCTACTGTGCATCTTGTGGGCACTACTGAAAACAGTGTGCATTACATGAATGTTAAATGTCAATGTGAAATAAGGTGCATCCCTTTCTGAGGAAGTGTTCTTTGATTTCTGTCTAGGATTATCGATAACATGCCTGTAACGTGGTGCTATGATGTGGAAGATGGACAAAAATACTGTAATCCAGGATTTCCAATAGGATGTTTTGTTACTCCAGATGGTAGAGTTAAAGATGCTTGTGTTATAAATGTAAGTGGTGGGACTTTTTTCGTTAGTATAGCAGATGTAATTTCATTTACAGTTTTATTTTTAAGCTTTCTTTTCCTGAGAAAGAACAGATACCCTTGTAAACATGGTTAATATTCAGAACGTGGACATTGACAAAGCTGAATGCTGCTTCTGTATGCAGTGTCTCACTGATAGAATTGTCCAAAAAAAAGGTTCACGTAGATCTTTTGACCAATAAAGATAAAGCTATAAAACAACCGTATTGGTGTCTAAAAGTCTTAGAAAATTGAGGTTTCTGTTCTGAAATTTCGTGTGTATCCGTCTTTGTACCTATTCATTCTTTGTCCATGCAGCTAAAAGTTGTATTTGCGTGCAAGACCTTCTTTTACCAATTTCAGATAGAAGCTTTCTAGTGAAGACCTAGAAATGAGCACTGTGTTCTAGTTGGAAAAGTTATGTCTAGCACAGTTTACAAGTTAAATGTGTCAGGATTTTCCCAGATGGCTGGAAGATAACAAACACAGTTGTGGCAGGGAAAGAATTATATTGACAACAATTTGAAGTGTGTCAGTCATCCTGGGAGTTTCATGGTGAACTAGTACAGTTACAGATAATAGTGATACGGTTTTATCTCTCCTGGGGTGAGGGACCACACTCCTCTCAGCGAGGAGAGAGCTCTGCTATGACTCTGCTCTGCCACATGACTTACTGCTTGTATGCAGTGCAGGCAATTTAGTTCTATTCAGCAGGTCTGATGCTTCTTGGAAGTGATGCATTTATCATGCATGTTCAGTTTACTCACTCTACAGTCACCTTCCAACTCGGTTACTCCTCAGGCTCCCTAGACTATTGAAAATGGTCTGTGAATTGAATAACCTGTTCTAGTTAGGTGTTCTATTCCATTACTTTGTATGTGAGGTGGTTTTTATGTTAAATTGATATTGGTGTATGTTGTGTTGGAAACTGTCTGGTACACAGAAAATGGTTGTAGCGAAGTCAGCAACATGGATGAAAAGTTTTGGGTTTTTTTGGAGGGGGGGACTTCATACATAGGCAGCAATGGTTGAATTTTCTAGTGAGTGCTTAGGGAGCTTGTACTGTGTGTCCATGAAGTGCTGTGCAAATTGTGTGTGCTAGCTGTGGTGTGGATGCTCTGCTAGTGTAGCCGTCATACCCAGTGTCAGTTTTAGTCTGCAGATTCTAATTGCAATGAGAATGTTGCATGGCATGGCGCTAGAGGGATGATTGTTACATGGGCAAATAAGAATGCAGCACCGTGGATATAACTATAATCTCTGGGCTGAGTTGGGGAATGTCATCCTCTTTTAGAAGTATATCCAAAAACCTATTCTAGCAGACATAATTATATCTTTAAAAATGGGGCCAGGAAAGGGGTTGTTATCGTGCAATGGCCCAGCCACAGTTCATCTTCACATTTATGTAGCTGGAAGTGAAGGAAACAGGGACCTAAAGATGGGGTTATAATATGACACAGGTATGATTCTAGTCTTCTCCCAACGGGAATCTTGATCATGGTGAAAGAAGAGGAATCCAGATAAATTTAATGCCAAACACCTTAATATTTTGCTGGGGCAGGCAGGGGATGGAAGTTGTATGGCAATTGGAAAATGGCTGATATACACCATAAAAAAAGGATTTTTTAAACTTCGAAACTCAACTAGCAGTCTGTCATCCTGGTCCCCTAATTCAAATTAAAGTTTTTTAAACAATGACAGTGTTGAGGAGAAAAGAAAATCCAAGTCAACTTAATTGACTCTGGTATCATATGAGCTTTATATGGTTCTTCATAATTCCAAATTCTGAAAGGATAGGGATGACAAAGCAGAATAGCTACTGAAGGTAAAGATAGTTTTTTGAAGCAGAACCTGGTTTGTAAGCTTCGGTAGCTGGAGTGTCTACCAGAAAGACCCGGGGGGGGGGGAGAAATGGTGAATCTGAATTACTTGTATTTTGAATAAATACATCTTTGAACTTTTGGCAGCTTTTTTTTGGTAAATACAAAAATGGTGTCAAATACGTTTAAATTTTACTGGTAACACAGATGTGATACTTTATTATGTGGGTTTGTATTTATATAATACAATATAATATATAGAAAAATAAATATTTTATACAGGTATAATAAAAAAAAGTAATTGTTGAAGTATTTCCCCATCTTTCTTGCTCCTTCATTGGACAGTAGTCTCATTTTAACATTCTTGACTGCTTGCGCCCTCTCCTGTTGAAGTTTCTCAATCTCTTGGTGATATTTTGTAGTCCGAGTTTAACAAGAAGAACACTTTCTACCTCTTCAACCACGTTGACATAACAATCATGTACCATAGCGGGAAGGATGAAAACTGGCCTGGTGCAAGACTGGTGATGGCGAGACTGAGACCGCAAAGGTAATTGTGCATTAAAGGAGCAAGTTCTACTGCTAGGGAGTCCTAACAGTAGTTGCAAACTTAGAAATTATACTTGGTGTCAGTAAGTTCTGAGGAATTGGTTGTTTGAATTCTGATAAAGCTTTCAGTATACTGGTTCATGGCTGGAACTGTATTAGTGGTTCCATGATTGTACATGTCATTTAGCTTTGCTTTTAAAATGTTTCTCAAAGTCCCTCCTGATGAAAAAACTCTTATGCAGACTCTTACAACCTGACACAAACAATAGAAGTTTTCTCATGTTTTTATTGATTTGCATCTGGGTGTGCATTACTTTCTTTTAAGATGTTTTCAGATACGCTGAGAAACATCCTTTAACTGAGTGACAGTTTCCCATGTCATCTCTCTTATTGTTGCTGCATTGCCTCCCAAATGTACTTTGTATGAATGTACAGTAATTGTTGAGAATTTGTCTTTCCTGTTTTAGTTTGGATACTGAGTTACAGGTGAAATATCAAGTTAATACTGGTATTCAGAACAGCAGAAGACGATGACTAATTTTCTAAGACGACTAACTTATCTTCTTAAACAGTAGCTTCTTAGTTTCTGTGTTGACCAGAAAGGAGATGCAACAATTCAGAGGTCAGAAACAGAGTGAAGTGATTACTTTGGCCTCTTGTCAGTCTGTTCATGCACAGTTCATACTTAGCCATATTTGAAAGCTGCAGTCCGTTTATAAAATTTCAAAGTAGGTTGCTTTTTTTAGCTAAACTCTTCCCTCTTTTCTACAGAGATTAAGTACACTCTTAAATTATGCTACCACAGTTTCTCAAGTCATACAGACATGTATGGTACAACATGACTCAGGTATACTTGTTTTTTCTGTTGCAATGGTATAGTGTGTTTTTAGTGAATTATACTTGCTATGCAAGTTCATTCCTTCCATTTACATCTGCTCTGAGATGGTGGCAAGAAGATTTTACCAGCCTTCTCAATTTTTGATTATCGCTTTATCAGTTGCATCCTGAATGGTTGAAAATGAGAATTTGTCTTTTCACCAGTAATGCAGACCACAAGGGGGCACAATTAGGTTGCACATAACCTTAATTTTGTCATTCTCTGACCTGGTGGGTTGCTTGGTGCTTTGCTTCAGCCTTGAAGCTCTCCTGATGGGAAGTATTTGTGGTTGGAGCACCCTAGGCCTTTCATGAAAGTTTTTATTATCTTGTGACTTGACTTAGTCGTGGACATATAATAATGCATATAAGGTAGAATTATTTATCTGAATTGGGTAAATACAACTTGCCCAAGAGGGCGTGAGAGGGAAGCTATTTTCCACTGTTAGAGGAGGGTCACAGGAATGAATTCAAGCAAACCTTAAGGTTTCTTTGACCTTATGCTTTCTATAGCTGCAGTATGTCTAAGGTACTGCAGAGAAAGGTTTGCATATTTGAACTTTAGAATGCAGAATGTTGTTCTGAGTTCTATATTTTACAGAGTATACAAGACTGACGAGAGGTGAAATTAGACCACTTGTATAGGAATGGAAAATTGAAAGGTTCCCACAGTCATTTCTTTTGCCCCAGTGTAAAAAAATGATAGTAATAAAAAAAAAAGACACTCCCAAATCCACCAAAATAAAATAAAATAAACACCCTTCTGCCTCTGAAACTTGAGGGAAGGTGAGAACCTGTGAAAGATTGCTAAGAAATTCTCTGTCTTCCTTACTGACGAGCGCACACTGAGGTTAGGTCCCTCACCGGTAATGCAGTCTTGTTAAAATGTGGAAGGGAGGTATGATGGCAGAGAAGCGGTATTTTGTGTTAAAATGTACCATCTTAGCTGGTAAGGATTGCCAGACTTCGCAGCCCAGTTAACCAAGCAGCATTTTAGCTTAGGACTAGGACTTCATTCTGATCATGGCAGAAAAGTGGGTAGGGTTGAAACCACATCTCGTGACCTTTCAGAGGTCTGTGGTTCTCGTCTCTCACATGCGTAGCAAACAACTTTACCTATAATGTTCTCAAATGCCTAGAAGTGTGAACAGATAGTAACTGAATGTAGGATAGCGATCCAAGATCCAAATCCCTAGGATGCTTTCTGTGGAGTTTTTAGCTCTCGCCATGAGTGCCTCTGAGAGCTAGTGTTCAGTTCTGGTGTGGCTTTAAGGCTGTTACTGAAATTCTGAATAATGATACCTAATTATATACATGATTTAATTTTTCTTGTATTATCTCTAGCTACAAACATTAAGTATTAATAAAAATACATTTTAAGATCTTTGACCTTTGTTAGTAGAAGAACAGAAAAGCAGGTTCTCAAAGAAGTTGCATAGCTGGTACAAAATGATATACGCAGCTCTCCTTGTTTCTTTTTTTTTAAATAAAAACTTGTTTTAATTACCTTAGAAAAGAATTTGTGAAAATTCACCCTGTAGAGCATATGCAATTTTATTTAACTTTTTTTTTTTCCCCTTAGCTACAAACATACAGATGAGAACAACTTAAGTTGTGAAGGTCCACCTATGGAGATTCCTGGAGAATTCACCAATAAACTGAATTTGATCTACACTTACTCTGTGACATTTGAAGTAAGTATTGAATCTGTTACATGAATATGTAATTCCCCGAAAGAATGAAGTCAAAAACAACTGGATAATTTGCTAATAGCCATAACTGGATTAAAGCGGTGTAAATTCCACAAGGATGGTCTTGTGAAACAGTTTTCCCAAATCCTATTACTTTTCCATTACTGTAGTTTAAGTGACACTTGGAATGTATAAATAAAGACTTTTTTTGCCCTGTTATATTACTAATAGAAAGGTAGTAGATTGAATAACTGCAAGAGTTGCCTCCCTTGAGGTATGCTCTATGTTTTCAGAGTTCAGTCGGGGTACTGAGAGTCTCCTGTTGAAGAAGTGTTTATATTATATTTGGAGATACTTTGTGTTAAATGTTGATTTTAGTATATTGTAAAGCTGTTTTTTTTTTTTAGTGAAGTTGCAGGTTTTGACTCATTTTGTATTGCTTTTATTTTTTCACTAGCTTTTTTTTGAGTAGGTGGCCATTTATCTTCTAGAGTTAATACTCTAATGTTTACTAACGCTCTAATCCTTATTCAGCCTGTTACGACTTAGGAGGAAATTAGGCTTTCTTGTGACTGGGTCTTTACCCCAGCGTGGAAAGTGAGCCTCCTGCAGGGGAGAGAATAATTTGGTCCAAGCTACTTCAAACCTTGGTACCTTGGTTCCAGTCTGTCCCGAAAGCACGGTTGTTTTTCTGATGTAAGACACCAATCTTGCAGGATTTGGCTTGAGACCACCAGCTTATTTTGTATAGGCAGTCGAGCAGCCGTCATGTGGTAACAGCTTTCATTCTACAAAATTGAATTTGATTTGAACCAATGACCTTGAGGTGCAAGGCTCTATATCCTGTTACTTTTGCCTTGAGACCCCCAGTCCTCCTTAGACTCTCTAATTTTACTACATGAATGAGCCTCCTGTCTATTAACGTTTGCCTTTGAATCTTGATGATAAATTGCAGTTTAGAATCGCAGCGTGAACTTTGTCCGGCTCCTCACGCAACCTGTTGGGCGTTGGGGCTACCTGCTCCCTGGCTCTGGGGCGGGGCGGGCGAGGCGGAGCTGCCCTGGGTTCAGGCGCTTCGAACCGCCGCTTTTCGGTTACCCGTTAGCCTTGATTTGAGGTAACACCCGATATGTTCCACTTTTTATTCATAGTTTAAAAAATAACTTAAAAGGGGAGTATCCAGCAGCGGAAAGTGTTTTTACATAGGAGAACATTAGTTTCAGTAAGCCTGAATACATAAACCAGTAAAACGCGTAACTGTTTTATGGTCCTTTCTAATATGGCAGCTGACTTCTGATGAGAAAGCTGTGGTGTCTGCTTTAATTCATTGAAATGGGCAAGGTATTTAGCTCTGTGTATGTGAAAAGTATACGCAATCGTGCCTGTAATGTTCAATGCACAAGCGTACAAAAATGTAAGCATGCGAGCAGTTTGGCACTCAAGTAACAAACTTTAGAACCACAGTTCTGAAACTCTGTCCCAACTAGCTGTGAACTACTGATTGAGCTGAAAAAGAGCAACATATGGCAATTTCAGCCGCCTTGTTTTGTTGGTGCAATTCTTTGTTACGTGTTCTTGATGCAGAACATGAATCGCAACTTAAAAATTCTAGGCTGGAGGTGTAGTCTAAATTCTGAGAATTAACTGTACAAATGTACCAGCTGGTGAATAAATAAAGAAGTTCTGCTGAACTTCATGCCAGTCAGGAGACAGAGTTTGGTAGCAGGACAGCAGACATACACCTCATGAGACAAGCTGTAGAGGACAAGGCTTGGGGGCCAGAAAGGATCATCACTTGTACAGCTCTCACATGAAGCGTTTAGAGGCGGAGATGGAAGAGAATGGAAGTGTCTTTTGAACGTGAAAGTTGTGGAATGATTTCTTCTTAAATCCTTCACAGGGATATCTGGAATTGAAAGTTGTCTGCCAGGAATCAGAGTGGAAAATAGTCTGTATTAGAGGCCATTATGGCAGGGAGCGAGGAAGCCTGCGCTAAATACATTAAATATGATGAGAGAGAAAAATTCTGGGGAAAACTAGAAACGTACTCAATAGAGTATGTTTAACAAAGGTGAAGTTTCAAGATCAGCGTGCTATGCTGGGAGTATCTTGTAGTGATGGTATGATTGTTTTTCAGTGTGCATTTGGGAGCTGCAGGCAGCTACATACCGAATCATGGAAAGATGAGGCTTAGTGAAGCCTCAGCTGAAGGTAGAAGATGTGGATAGGAGATTTCAATAAACAAGATATTCTTTGAGAAGCTCAAGAGATAAAAAGAATCAATGCAAGAGGGAGGTCTAACATCCAGGGTTGATACCAAGCTTAGATATTAATGCTGAGTAGAAGGTTTGTGGAAGAGATTTGATGTGCTTATTCCTTCTCAGACTGCAACAAACTTGTACTTGTTTCTATTAATTGCCATTTAATGTCTTTATAGGAAAAGAATAATATTAAGTGGGCTTCCAGATGGGACTACATTTTGGAGTCCATGCCACATACAAACATCCAGTGGTTTAGGTAAGATTTGCATTTATTCAGTGAATAGCCTTGCAGGGGAGCACAAAGATTTCTTATTTGTGCTTCTAGGGATATATAACTTCTGCTGTGGTAGAACAAAGTCTGTTAGTTTTCAGGCAAGAAAACTTTGTTTTCATGTGTGAAGTAACTTTTATCAGTCTTCCATCTCTTGGGAGCAGCTGTAGTATTGCATTTCACCAAAGGAATGCACCATTAGTGTCCAAAAGGAAAGCAGCCTCCATCGTTTTACTTTATAATCTCTATTCTGTAGAACTTTTGAGACGTTGCTGCTCTGCAGTGTTCTTATTGTTACTGTCTGGCTTTCTCCAGCTGCCAAGCGAGAGGTACATAGGTGTACTGCATGTTTTGTACTCAGCAGCTGCTTACAGTAAAGAGAAGGGCTTTTTTTTTTTTACGAGTAAAAGATGTATACGAAAAGCTCTTACTTCCCTCTGTACCACGCAAATGATATCAAGTAAGTATATAATTTATGTTGAAATGTTAACATTTTGCAATATAATGTGTTTGAAAAGGCTAATCTGATGAAATATGTCTCTACAAAATATTAAATGGCATGATGTAGGTTTCATTGCTTGATAGATATAAAATCTACTTCACAAAGTCTGGTTTAAGAGCTGTAGCTGTTTCACTAGGGAAATTACTTCTGAGCTATATAAGGAGGAAAATAAAGAAAAGCAATATGTAACTGTCTTGAGAATTAACAATATATCATAAAATACTATTCTTCTCAATTCTGTCTCCTAAGAAATCATAAAAGTACACAACTTTGTACAAAACACAACAGTTTATCTTCACTGGGTGGGAAAATACTAAACGGTCTGAATGACTTAAGTAAAGTCTGAATATCTAAGGCTATTCCTCAAACTTGAGCTGTACATGTGGTATGAATTGGAGTGCATGTCCTGAAACCTGATTAAGTGGATTGAAAGTTTGACTTTTTCTTTATCTACAGTATAATGAATTCCCTCGTAATTGTTCTCTTCTTATCTGGCATGGTGGCTATGATCATTCTGAGGACTCTTCATAAAGATATTGCAAGATACAACCAGATTGACTCTTCGGTGAGTAAGATCTACAGCTTTTACATGAGCGTGTTTTTCTGGTGATACTGATGTCTATCAATTACTTTGAATACAATCTAAAGAGATGTATAACTACCAAGAATTTGATACATGCTAGTATATCTGGGGATTAAAAATAGCTATATGGCTATTTCATCTTTTCTAACAGCAGGAAAAGATGTGACACACTTTTGTAGCATCATTTGATGAACTTGTAATATGCAAGGACAGACTTCAGGTTTTAGAAGTATGTGTAGTGATTCACAGAAACATTTTGGTAGTGAACAAACTTGTATTTGAAATGTAAGTCCCTTTGTTCCAAGGTCTCAACCAAGGAAAGCCTCTTTTTTTAATAAATACATTCACAGTATACCAACAGTCACAAGACACAGTACAGACATTGAAAACTGTTCTGGCATTGGTTCACTATCAAGATGTGGCAATTTCTCCTGAGTCCTCTGGTTGCATTATGGAGTCAGTCTGGACATGTAGCTGGCAGTATGACACTGACCTAAGCAGCCAGTGTGTTATTTATGGAATCTCCATTCCTGGAGATACTCAAAAGCCATCTGAACGTGTTCTGGGTAACCTGGTTTAGGTGGCCCTGCTTGAGCAGGGGGGTTGGACAAGATGACCTCCAGAGGTCCCTTCCGGCATCAACCATTGAGTGATTTTGTGACTCTGGCAACCTGGGATTATATGTAAGATTCCTTGTCACTGCAGCCCTGTTTTAAGTCATGTTATGTGGAGTTAGCAAAGGACCTGCACTATATCTGTTGCGGAGACATTTGTAGCACAGAAGCAAAGACTTGCTACCTACTTTGGCATATTTTATGTCTAAAAATGTGTCTTATAGTCTGAACAACCAAACTTGTGAAGAGAACAGTTATGTTTATTGATAGCTGTTTTTTCCCCTCTTCAGGAGATCAGGCTTAAAACTACTGCAGCCAGGTATTGTCTCCACTGTAATGAAGCTGCGTTAGAAAGCTCAGTTGCTGTACTTTTTCCAGTTCTGAGGTGGTATTTCTTTATGGCAGTTTGTAGTATAGCTTGTCCAGAAAGCAAGTGTGGTAGCACGTGACTTGTGAAGTTTAGAAGGTTTGTGGTCTAAATTTCATGAGAAGTATGATGCTGTGCAACTTAATAAAGCAACGCATTTTAAAAAAAAAAAAAACTGTATCAGGTGATTATTGCAAAAAGGATCAAAAATTAAACCAATGGCTAATAATAGAGTGAAGTTAGTGTGAGGATCAGTAGTTGTCTTGCTAAATGTTATGGGAGAGGTTCTGATTAACATAGACTAATACAAATTGATGTTGCCTTTTGTCTGTGGCTAAAATGTGTTGGAATAGTGTACTTTGTCTTCAGTTAGGAGATTGTAATACCGCAGTTCATGTGCAACACAACTTCTGGTTTCTAGCTGCGTTAGAACTATCTGGTGTGTGTGTAAATGATTTTTATTTATTTTTTTATAATACAATTCTGGTGATCACTGTCAAACTGAGCCTGGTGTGCCTGACTTAATGTAGTGACTGAAGCTTGTTGCCATCTGACTGAACCTGTTGCGAGTTCTTTTGAAATACGTACTCCTTAAAATGGGAAAGGGGCAGGTCCCTATAGTGGCTTGCTGCCTTGGTGGAAGAGAAAGTAACTGTGAATAAGAGGCTTGACTAGTTGACTGTGAGTGAAAGGCTGAGTAAAAATTACTCTTTCTCATTGGTAAAAGTGGTATCTGCAAGCCAAAGGTGAGAAATAATGTCAGATACTACAAAGGTTTGAATTTTCACTGTTGTTGCTGTCTATCTGGATAAAGAAATACTTTAAAATGCACAAAAATGTTTCATATTGGAACTAAAACATCTGAAAGTACTTTTATTCTTCTTTGTGTTTTTGATATTTAATATCTTTTGTTAATGCAAATCCAGACAGTAATTAAAGAGGAAGAATTTTTCCACATCCTTTAACTGATCGTTTTTGTGAAGCTCCTGTTTGATCTCTCAATTAAATTATTTTCAAAATCTTATACTGTGTTGTCTTTATTAGTTGGTCATTCTTAATGTGATAAAGAGCAAGAGTTGTAGAAGCTTGACTAGTTTTTATGGATAACAGCAGGGATAGGTGTGACTTTCAAAAAACCACTCTTTTTTATTTTCTTGCCAGTTGTAAGAGACTTAAAGATCTGTTGTAGTTCAAGGAGCTGATTTAAAAAGGTGTGAAATAGTTGTGCAAAAGAGGACCTGGGCTAAGGAAGCTGCAATGAAGCAAATTAGTATCTCACACTTGGGGAAGGCTCATGATTCTACTTGAAAAGAGATAGATGCACAAGCCAGTGATTGTGGTATTAGCTGAACGTTAAATGCGTATACTAATACTACCTGGCTTTTAGTGTGATGTAGATTTAGTGAGACATACATTAATGAAGTGTTCAGAAATCATTAGATTACTTTTAGGGTCTTATGACTAAGAAAAGATAACTGAACTGAAGAGAATTCATGTCAGTATCTTTTCAACAGTGAGAGGTAAAACTCTTGTCCTCTTTTTTTGTCCTCTCTTTGATTGTGACTACTTGAGTGTAGGGGACTTAAATCTTTGTTAGAATATTTTGAGAACTAGGCTAAATTAATGGATAAGGTGAGGATTACTACACTTTTAAAAAATTTACAGTAGTTTTTAGCATATTGGCCAAGATTCAAAAGTATCTTTAGATCTATTTTCCTCAAATATTTTTTGTAACTATAAAGTGTAGCTTCCTACCTGGATTAGTTGTACAATTCTTATCCTCATTGAAAAGTAAAGGTTAGCAATATAAAATACTAGTGAATTCTTTAAACAAAAATCTGGAAAATACTGACTCATAGCTAATTGGCCTGTAATGAAAGAGTTTTATTAAAAATAGAGCTTTGAGACGAACACTCTGGCCCATAGGCCCATACAAGATAAATCAGGGGTCTCAATCTGCCAAGCTTGTAGTCTCTTTATTTTTCTTAAGCCAAGATATTTACCATGTAGCTGTATGTTTTAAAGCTTGTATTAAAACCAGAGGGTGTCTTTTGAGAGCATTTGCGAGATTAGGTGTTGATAAGAAATCTAATACCAGCCATTCCAGATTTGTACAACATTTTCCTTGTTCTGTCAGGAACTAAAGTACTAAGCATTTATTTCTGCTTAGTGTGTACCATTTTGAAAACAGATAAAGATTTGCTTCAGGTGGCAACCTATGAAATTCTTTCGTTCCTTACTTACAACTACCTGGGAAAAATCTGTCTTACCTCAACAACTTTCTCATCATCATCACAATTAGTTCAAGTTCAAACTTACAGGAAAGTGTGGTCTTTATGCTTCTTTAACCAAACCTTTCTTTACTGGGAGAGCACTGATGCCTTGGAATTATACCTAGATACCTGGTATCATTTTCTTTGCAGGTGTAGTTTTGTGGTTTGGTGTTGGTGTTTTGTTTTTTTTTAATCAAAGTGTTATCTTGTGTTTAATAGTTTTCAATTTTTGTATTAGTATATCAGACTTCTGAGAGTAATTTCTAGCCAACAAATGCATGCAGAGTTATCAGTATGAGGAAGGCAAAGATAATCTTCCAGGAAAAAAAAAAAATTACATAATCTGTTGCAAGTTAAGATGTTCTGTGTCATTCGCCAGTTTGGTCTGTATTCTTTCTTACCTACTTTTTTATGCTGTAATTCTAGTGGTAAGCAGTCCATTGAACTAAACTCAGTACTCCTAGGTTAATTGAAACCTTCAGCTTTTAACTTTGTGAGGAAGAGAGGTGTCTTCTTGAGGGGTTGGTTATTTGTGGTCGTGTGTGTTTGGGTTTTTTTTGGGAGGGGAGGTGTTTGTTTTGAGTGACGTTATTGAAAAGTTTTATTCTTCAGCAATGGTTCCTTAGAGCTGCAGGACTAAGGATCCCCCCCGTGCCATCCACCCGTTCACCTCTGGCAGTGGGACAAAGAGTGTTGGTACTTGCCCCTGGTGATTCTAGGGAGCAGACTTTCTCCTGGAATACAGGGACCATTTCATTCTTTTCCAATATTGTCATTGAGACCGATGTGCTCTGTAATGGAAGCAGAAAAAGTTAAGTGCTTGAACTAGATTGAAATGCTAGAATCCAAGTGAAATTAAACGGAATGCTTTATTTTAGTTTTAAATTTAAAATGGTGTTATATGGTTTGGCTAATTACATCTTGTTTTTTCTTGCTTTGAGATGAGGATTTTCTTGATAAATCCTGCCTTTTTCTTTGATTGAACCATTAGGGGGTTATAAAATCAATGAGTGATGAATCACATGCAATTAGTCTGTCTTTGGATCTAAACTGGAAGTTAATCAAACTTTAAATATGTGTTTTGCATCTTGTTTATGTTAATTCACTACTGCATTATGTATCTTTGCTAAAGACATTGTTGATTTTATACAGGAAGATGCCCAAGAGGAATTTGGCTGGAAGCTGGTTCATGGAGACGTGTTTAGACCTCCAAGGAAGGGAATGTTACTGTCTGTCTTTTTGGGCCAAGGAACTCAAATTTTCATTATGACATTTATTACTTTATGTAAGTAACTTTATTAAGGTGATGTGTTCGTAGTGTAGTAGTGCAAGAAAGATGCAATATTATTAAACAAATGATAGAAGCCTGCTCTTGGAAATGAAGTCCATCCTTTAGTAAAATAAAATATTAATACTGTTTCATAACAATAATCTAGATAGCTTCAGTACTGCTGTCGTTCAAAATGTTGTGGTACCTGGGCTAATTCAGATTCTTCATGATGACAGAAATGAAGCTTCCTTGTTACAAGTTTCTTTTTAAAAAATAAACAGTTTGTCATGGTGTAAATTATCCAAGGATCCAGTAATGCAAGTTCAAAGACATGTAATCAAAGCTTTAATGTTCTCGGAACACTTTTTATCTAATACGTTTGACACAACAGCCTGCAGCCATGCAGAAATAAGAGCAAGAATGCATGCCAATGGAATAATCCTGACACAGCATTCAGATAATATGAGAGCCTACCATAAGTAGCTATATATACATGTAATGATGTAACCTGTCACAAGTTGGTGTTTTATTATATGTTACCTATAAAGTATATGACAATTCCTTTTCTTATTGTACGGTAGAATTGGGAAGTATATTGATATTTATTACAAAAGAAGAAATTTTCAAATTCTGCTCTCCAGGTTTTATTCAGATCTTTTGGTCTTTTCACAGAGGAGCTGCTTTTTTCTATTCATTACGTGATGCTATAAGATTAATAGAATTTTCTTGATGGGCTTGTCTTTCAGTGTTGATCACAGCTCTTTGTAACTTACTTAACTGCAATAGTTTCCTGTGAAACTAGTGTAGTATAGAAAGAAATTGGGCGGGGGTGGGGGGGGGAATCCTTTTTCTGTTTAGAAACAAAATTTCCCACTAGAGATCGCTGACAAACTCCTTTTCTGAGAATATCTCTGGGCTGGCCTCTACAGTTAGTTCCGACACAGGCAGCCTTCTTTTAATAAAGAGGCTTATTTTCAAGATAATGCATTCTTGAGTAAAGTGGTGTCCGTCATGGTGGCTGAGAGCCTTTTGTGGAATTTGAAGCAAGTGACTCGATACCTCTAAGATCTTCTATCTTCACGCTTACTTATACCTTAAAAAACAAAACCCAAAAAACCCCCAACTCTCCCAAAACCTACCAAAACCTAAACAAACCCCAACAACTCCCCCCCGCCCCCCAAACAAAAAAACCCTGACAAAAAAAGCTCTGTCAAAGTTTTTGGTTCCTCCAGACCTACTGTTCTTGGATGTCCTTTATGCCACATATTAAACTTCTCCTGTTACTTAGCATGCGTTAAGTATTGGCCATGAATGTTTACAGGCTGACTGTAGGATTTTGGAAGCAGACTTTTTCAAGCTGAAATTTGGTTCAGGTTCATTGTTCATATCTGTGTGGCATTTTATTTTTCAGTCTTTTGGCTACGAGAAACTTTCTATATAAAAGATGAGGTGGAAATAATGCTTTATTATGAATGAAACTGTGACATTAGGGGTATGGTTATGTGATGGGGATATATGAGAGCTTATACACATAATCTTCATTTAAATATCTGGTGGTGAAAGGGATAAACCTGTACAATGATATGTGTTACATATCATTACATACATATCAGGGGAATTTTGACATGTGTCCACAAATGACTAAATCTTTTTGTATCTTTAGTCCTAGCTTGCCTTGGTTTTCTTTCTCCTGCCAACCGTGGTGCTTTGATGACCTGTGCAGTTGTATTGTGGGTCTTACTGGGAACTCCAGCTGGTTACGTGTCTGCTAGAATGTACAAGAGTAAGTACACACATTTGTTTAATGTGACACAGCAGGTTAAATTCAGAATTGCTCGGCTTAATGTAAACCTCAGACTGGAGCTCTTGTCTCAGGCAACAAATCTGCTTCTTGCTGCTGTACTGCAAAACAGTTGGAAAAATTTCTGAGCTTGAAATTTTTTTTACTTTTTCCCCTCAGCGTTTAGAGGTGAGAAGTGGAAGACAAACGTTTTGCTTACAGCTCTGCTTTGCCCTGGGTTAGTATTGTTTCCCCTCATTCTTTCCTTTATTCTTAAGTATAAACGAATCTGAGGTGGGAAGGGGGGCGGGGGGGGGGGGGAAATGGGGGGGGGGGGGGGGGGGGGGGGGGGGAGTAAATGACGATGCTTGTTTGTGTGATTATTTTCTTTATTGTTCTCCAAGTTGCTGTTCCTTTTGTATATTGCCTATCTGTGAATATGAAGAAAAGTGAATTCTGAGGAGCTGGAGCCTAGCATTCTAGAAGACAGCTTCTTAGCATCTTGTTTTGCAATCAGCTGTGGGGGTAGGAGGAATGATGTGACTCTCTTGCAGGGTAGCGTCACAGCCTTTGAGAATCACTGCACCAGCACATTAGGCATAGTGATGGGGTAATTCCAATTTGGTACCGCAGCACTCAGTATGTTACAGGTAATCCTGTCTTAACTGTTAATAGGTATGGTCAGTTTGTCAGGAAGTATGTGGTTTTGTGGTAACTTTGGAGTATCTGTAGTGCTCTTTTGTAAATAGGGAGAGACAGCCCTTTAGGCAGAACCTCTATTACTTTAGTTATAGTATCAGTGTTTTCTTGTAACCATGTTATTGAGGAGGACACAGGAAATATAATTGAGATTATTATTTTTTTAAGTAAATACCTATCTACTGCTATACTAAACAGTAGAAGTTTACTATGCTTCTGGGTGAGAATGATGCAGAGATTCTCTTAAATGGGTTAGTGTCTTTTATATAAATGTAGGTGGTGTCCAGTTGCAGATATGGCTGTAGCGTGTATCATACTATGGCCAATACTGCCGTGCTTGGGAAAGGTGATAGCTCTCCTATCTTTCATTTTCTCATAGCTCTCAAGACCTTCCGTGAGAATTAGGTCAGTGAAGAAAGGGAACAGGAACTAATTTCTTCTGCAAGACTTCCGTATTTCTTGGTTGCCACTTTGGGTACATGAATCTACCCTTTGACAAATGTCCTTGGCAAAAGTTGAAGAAAAGGTTATAACTAATTTCTTAAGGTATCTCCCCCCCAAAAAAGCCCAGAATGAATAAAACATGACTTTGTTTTGAGTATAGTAGAATTTAATCGAATGAAATGTAATGCATTCGATAAAACTGAGTGTAGTATTTCTATGAGATCTTATTTCTAAACAAAATGTGCTTCAGTCTCCCTGCTGTCATTTAGATATTATCTTGAGAGAGAAGAAAATATTTATTGGTCGAAGAAATACTGTACTGATAATTTAAACTACCAAATAAATTGTTTCATAGAGGAAGTAAAATGATTGGGGATGGTAGAATAGGAACAGATGTCTTGATTATGCTATGCTAGTTCAGTGAATTTGCATAATATCATAAACAGCCTAAGGCTGTTATAGTCTCAGTAGACTGATGGAAGTTCATATTTGCAGTATTTTTTTTTTACCTTTGGAGGGGGTAAGTGGGGTCTGTGTTACGAGCTTGGGCAGATGATAAAGATTAGCAAGACTTCTAAAATGGATTTTTTTTTTTTTGGTTCAATAAATGCTTACACCAGGGGTTGCTTGGGTGCGCTTATTTAACAAGTCTATTCCCCCAAACAGTTTTGGCAAGTGTAAGACCTCTTCAAGGAAAAAGGGAGCCTGCCTATTGCTCTAATCATCCCTCCTTCCTTTTTAAATTAAATTCAGTGGAGGATGCATGTTCACTTCAGGGCAGTTTAAATTCTGCCTCAGGAACACTTTTTTAACAAAACCCAGACAATGGTGCACTTCGCAGGGGCCCTTCCTGAGGCTGAATTTCTGTGATACATCTCTGAATCCATGAATAATGGAAATTCAAGCAGGCTTTTATATGGGGTTCACTTGCAGTACATTTTGCTTTGCTTTCAGAATGGGGTGGGTTTGAAATCTTCATCATATGTCTTCGTGTTGTTTTCTGGTGTTTTCCGAGGATGTTTAGAAAATGAGGCAGATGCACTTAACTGGGGAGGGAAGAACAGGTCTGGAGAGATGTCATGACTGATGCAGTCTTTACTTAAATTCTCAAAAGGTGTGGGCTACTTAACTGTAACTGCATGAGGTGTTAGTACAAAGATTC
>NW_008825532.1:5317813-5338170 GCF_000699105.1 Pygoscelis adeliae
GTGACACATGCTGCAGCAGGGTATATGTTTTGTTGTGGGTGATGTGTGGCTTCCTAAATATGAGGTTTTGCTATCACTGTGTTTTTTCAGAGGGAATTTACTGATTAGAAGGGACCTAAATAAAGGAATTAAATGACTGGCAATAATAGAAAAGGTGATTCAGATAGGAGGGGGGTTTATTTATTTTATCTTTTAGCATTCTTTGTATAGATTTTTACACTTGAATCTTTCTGTTACTTTTTGGTTTTACATGCAGAGTCTTTATTTAAATAGTGGCTTTACCATAGATACTTGCATTATAGGCATTGGGTGTTGCAAGCATTTTTACATTAACTGCCCTATTGCTGAAAGCAACTAGGACTGTTAGGGAATGAAAGATTGCAAGAAGCTACATTTTTGTGATGCAGACTTAACGGGTTTATGTTTTTTAATATTAACTGATATTTATTCTTTACTGAATATTTTAATATCTTTTCCGATCTTTTTTCAGGATTGTCTTTGCTGATTTCTTCATTATGAATCTCATTCTGTGGGTGAAAGGATCCTCAGCTGCCATCCCTTTTGGCACTTTGGTTGCTATCCTAGCTATGTGGTTTGGAATTTCAGTCCCACTAACCTTTGTTGGTGCCTATTTTGGCTTCAAAGAGAAGGTAGGGCTCTTTGAATACAGTTTTGAAATATACCTGTCTTCTGCAGTTGAGCCATTGAATCCCTAGGCATACAAGAACTGATTGGATTGAAACATCTATGGCCCTATGATTGTAAAATGATGTTTTGCTTTGTCATGATTTTGAAACTGAGTATATGCTTGTAATGTCACACTAAAATTTTTTCTGTCCATTCATTAGAATCAGATTTTAATAGTGCTTTTGGAGGTCTTGCTTGCCTTTTGTACTTCAGTAATACCTCAGCAGTTTCATTTTTGAAGAAGTGCTTCAGAAGTACTTCAGTTTGTACTTCACTAGTTTTGAGATAAAACTAAGAAAATGAGTTTTTTATTAAGGACTGAACAGATTTCTTTCCTTTTGTTCTGACTTGCTTACTGACCAATAGTTGGAATACCTAAAACATATGTGTGTTTTCCTAGTGATGGATATCAAGTTTGTAGTTTTCTTGGTTTCGTAACTTGTGATGGCTTATGGATGAAAATAAAGTTAACTTATGTTTATCAAATCTTTAGATGCTAATATTAGGGAAAAGCAATCTTATTTATGATGTAACAATGTATCTTAATTTCTTTTGAAGTCTATTGAACATCCAGTTCGTACAAACCAGATTCCTCGCCAAATTCCAGAACAGTCCTTTTTCACAAAGCCGTTGCCTGGTATCATAATGGGTGGTATCTTGCCCTTTGGCTGTATTTTTATTCAACTTTTTTTCATTCTGAATAGCATTTGGTGAGTATCACTTTTTTTGTTCTAGTTATGCTGGTTTGATAATAAAAACACAGATGAGTTTGAATATCCCAAACCAATGAATATGAGGAATAAACCAATTCTTAAAATTTTTGATCTTCTTGCAGACTTTTGTGGCATTTCCAGAATCTGCATATTTATTCCCGTGCTTAGAAGTTATAAAACTAGTTGTTCTTATTGACAACTGCAAAGTATGACATTTGAGTCCTGTTTCCTTGTTTTATCTTTCTGGCTCTGAACAGCACAAACATGTTTTTTTGTGGTTAGGTGGAGCCTAATCTGTTGTGTAACTATATTATGATTTATAGCAGTTTCAGCTGTTAAATCAGAATCAGGTCAAGAATTTGGGATTCATGTTCTGCAAAACAAAGACTCCACCCCCTGTGAAACATCCACACCACTCCTAAATCTTGTCAAAACCTAGTCAAGCAGGCGCATGGAAAATTAAACCAGTGCAACCTTTCATAACTTTCACAATGTAAATATGAAATGTTTAATACATTGTTGTTTAATGGAAAATATTAACCTGAAGGTGCCAAGTTTTTAAGGTGTCCTCTGTTTGTGTTGAGATTTCTTACGGAACAGTTTTCTAAATGAATTCTTAAATGCAAATATATTAGATTTGTTAGCCTTTCACATTAGTCCTCAACAAAAGAAGAAACCGTGTAATATAGCTATGCTAGAAGATGTAATCAGCTGACAAACAGGTACACTCTGGGCTTTTGTAGTTGAAATTACTGAATTCCCAAATTGTTTCTCATTATTTATCCTGCAGAAGGGAAGCATGGAGGGAATGTGCAACTTCCACTCCCTCTGTCAAATCCTACAGTGTAATTGTCACCGTCACTCAATAAAGTTGATTTGGTTACTTTCCTTATCTGAAAGACACCAGATTAAAAGTAAACAAGCATATTTCCCTTGAATTTTTTTTTTTGAGTGTTGATGTTTGGTTAGCCCTTGGATTGGAGTCAGACTTGGTCTGGGGATAGACTGGAAGTGGAGGAGCATCTGGTTGGATATAGTGAGGAGATGCAGAGACACTTGGAAAACTTAGCTGCAGTAGTAGGAAGGAAGTGGGTATTGTAACTGGGGAAGAGTACAGGTGATGCAAGTGTTAGGAAAGCTAAAGGAGACCTGAAGTGGTAAACATTTCTGGAAACTGCCTGTAACTGTTCTCTGTGAAAGCTGATTGAAGCTCATTTCAAGGGAAGTATAATTGAGGACTTCGAGCATTGCTCTATGAAGCAGCAGTTTTATTTACAGAGTACATTGAGATAGAGGAAAAAAAAACTTTTTATGAATCAGCCAATAGTGGTGTAGGCAAATTTACCCCAGTGGTGTGGATTTTTTTCTTTTTCTTTTTTTATTGGCTTAGTATCTGGACAGGTAACACTGTAAATTTGAGACAAATTTCAACCAAAAATTAGACTCTTGTTTTTATTTATTTTTTATTTATTTTTTGTTTTAGGTCTCATCAGATGTACTACATGTTTGGTTTCCTGTTCCTGGTTTTTATAATTCTTCTAATTACATGTTCTGAGGCTACAGTTTTGCTGTGCTACTTCCATCTGTGTGCAGAGGTAAAAAGTACAGTTTTGATGTAGATACCGCTTGTAGCTGGAAGATGTTAGAAATAGAGTTGAGGTATTCGCATGTACTGTGATGTGCTGGACACTGAATGGATTGTATTGTCAGCCCTTGACATGCCTATCTTAGCCACTCTTCTGAAATGTGCCTTTTGCGTCAAAATCCACCGTTTGCAGCGGATAAACAAAAATAAACAGCCTTGATCTTAGAATAATTTCATGTTCATAGTGGAAGCAATACAGCTGACTTCAAAAAAGAAAAAAGTAGCTACGTGCTATGTTGGAATTTTTCTTTTTTTGAGACAAATTTTGAAGAATTAAATGTATTTCATAAGACAATGTTATTTTTTTAACCAGCTTATTTATATTCTGTTTTCTACGAGACGTCTCTTACTGAATGGTTATTGTTTTCTTTCAGGATTATCATTGGTGGTGGCGATCATTCTTGACGAGCAGCTTTACAGCAGTTTATCTCTTTATCTATGCAGTTCATTACTTCTTCTCTAAACTCCAGATAACAGGAACCGCTAGCACCATTTTATACTTCGGTTACACAATGATCATGGTCTTGATTTTTTTCCTTTTCACAGGTAAGTACATTGTTCAAACTAAAATGAATGAAGGGGTTTCGTTTTTGAAATGAGAAACATTAGGTGAAATTAGACTATACGAAACACTAAATACAACTTATGACTCTTTAGGCAGTGTTACTTTTATGGTTTGTTACACCACACGTCACAGTAAGATATTCCTTAAGGGTTTTTTTCTAACTTGAAATTACATTTATTGATAGTATAATTAATTTTCCATTATTGCATATTATATTAGCAGTGAGTTCAAACCATTATATTTTCAAAGTGCTGTTCTAGTTGATACTGATAGCAGGGGTGTTTAACTTGATTCTGGATTTCATAATTGGTTCTAGAAGCTCTATAGTTAGAGATACTGCACTCCGCATACGGAGAACAAAAGATGTTTTCAGCTTTCACTATTAGCAAGTGAAGCAGATTGGTGCTGGGAAGAAAGCGAATGTTGACAATAGAGAGTTCTAGTACTGTTAGAGGTGGTCTTACCTGCTCATTAAGCACCACTTCTTAATGGCAGGAGTGTATCTTAACTGGAGGAACCTATTTGAAATATGGCTCTCCATTTTTAGTAGTCCAACTTTTCTGATATTACTCATGCAGAGTAAGTGTCTTCTACAGAATTACTCTAATGTTCATAATCACTTGGCTCAAACTATAATTTTGAGGTTGATTTGATATGAAATCTGTGCCAGATTTACCATGTGTTAGGTGAAATTAGAAGCTTTTTGAAGGGTTCTGGCCCTTAAAATAGCCAGGAGCATTTTATATTGGCGTTCATCATACTGCTGGTGTTGTGTATGTAGTTTTAACACATGAAGTCAGATCTCTTATGTATCACTCTGCTTAGCATCATGAAGTACTGCAGTGGCAGAACTAGAGAATATATAACGGGTTGTTCGTAAAACCAACCTTTACATTCATTCCTAAGATTTGTAATAGAGGATTTCTCTACGGATGGCCTGATGGTTCGCATTGTTACTTAACATCTTCTGCCTGATTATTGAAACCTGCTGTAATTACTTTGTGTTGGCTTTATGAAATGCATCACTTAACTCCCTTGTTACAGTTAAAAAAGAGTGGCTAAAATAAGTAATGAAAGTCTTAGCATCGGACTCCGAGTTTCAGTTCAGCAGTGAGAAGGACCTCTTTCATCTTTATTGCCTCTAATACTGGTTGATATGAGGCAAAAAAGCACTGTTCGTAATAAAACACTGAAGAAAATTACTGTATGTGTTTGAACAAAGCATTACTCTGTAGAAATTATTTAATAACATTAACTGGCACTTATTGCTAGATTTTTATTGTTGGTTGTTATTTAGACCTGTGTCTCTTCAAAAGAAAGTAAAAAAAAGTTTTAAAAAGAAGTGGGGGGGGGGAAGAGGAGGATTTAATTCTTCTAATTTTTAATTACTAAAAGGCAAACATAGAAGTTGGCGTATTGCCAGTTAAACCCCTGCTTAAATCCTGGCGAAACAGACAACCTCCAGATGTCCTCTATAATCTATATCTCTATATTTAAAAAAAACCCAAAATATAGTCTAAAATGTTTTAATTACTTTTAAACTAAAGCAGTATGTTAGTATGTGTCTAGGTTTTAGCGTAGGTTAGTTACTATTCTGCCAATTTCAATTTCACTTACAAGATGCAAATTGGTAGAATTAAAAATATCCCTTTCATATATAGAATGATAATTGAAATTGTCATGGCAGTTGCTGAAATGGTATTAAAAGCTTCAGATGTGCTGATCCTGGAGTTCTTGATGTAGAGGCCAGTGAGGCCCCAAAAGTGCAATAATAAACTGTGCTGCTGTTACTTTTGCAGTATCTTGTCTCTTTTAAATAGAACCACAACAGTGATGGCTATGCTGCATTTATAGTTCATGAGGAAGGCTGCTACATGGTCCCTTTTTTTTTTTTTACATTAAATAGCATAGCTAGTCACTAGAAGGGTAATGGGTATAATATGTATATAGAGTGTGTAATAAATCCTTGCTAATGTAAAATGCTGTGATAAATTTCTTCCCCATATTTAGTTTGATGATTTTTTGGGGGCTGAAATGTAAGCTATTCTAGATAGATGACTCAAGCAGAAGACGCCTAACTTTGCTTTGTTTTGTAAAATATTCCTTAATAGCGCTCGCTTTGGAAAATAAGGGTTCAGTCCTTCAGAAGTTTATGGAGCTGAGGGAGTTTGCTAACGTAACTTTATACACTGTTTGCGTTAATAGTGTTCTTCCTGTATGTATGTTCCCAAAATGGTACCTTGATCTGTTCACTTAAGTTAGCACTAGGTATTTTGGTTTTCTCTATTCTTGCCTCTTAGGTCTCAGCAACTGTGGCAGAAATATAAAGGGCAGTGTTAATACCTCGTACGTGGCGGTGTGTTGTGTTACTGTGGACATTACAAAAGAGATCATAATGAATAAGTAAATAGGAACTGAATGCTTGTATGGCAAAACTGACAATAATATAATCTGACTGGTGAAATCTAACAATTAATGTGCACACCCAAAAAAGACAATTTTATTTTAATGTACAGAGTGCGGCTAATCTTCCATGAAATAATAAGTGTGGTTGAATGGGGATAGCTACATGATTACATGCATTTTATACTAGGAGACGAAAAAATGCCGAACATAGTCAAAGCATGTTGCTTTACAGTGACCTCTATTTTTGAACATCATTTTCACTTGTGAGTTAATGCTATTTTCAAAATTGAGTTTTGATCTTCTGGGCAGATTGTGTTTAGAATCCGAGATTCTGAAGCACCCACCACTGTGCAGTGATTGAAACCAGTATGATACAGAGAGCTTTTAAGGTACATAAGAAGTATCAGCCAAGTGCAGAGTGCTTTTCTATTTGCTTTCTTACAATCTGTTCGTGCTTTGAATCTTTTTTCTTCATTAAACAATAAAGCTAGAAGAAACGAATAGAGCAGAACCGTCTGCTTAATGTATTTTGGCATTATTCTGTGCAATAGTCCTTGTTTTTAATTTTGAATTTAAACTAGTTTACTAATAACTTTCCCTTACCCGGCTAGATGCTAGCTTTCTGTGTATAAGATCTTCTCTCTGTGTATAAGAAAACTGTTGCTGAGTGGTAGTATATATATTGCAGACCAGAGTATTCAGCAGTATATAAACCGGAGGACAAAAAGATCAAAAAACAGCTGAGGTGTCAGTGTCTCCCTAGTAAGTATAAATTGGGTGTATTGCACACATTTTGCTTCTTGGCTGGAGAAATGACTTGAGACATCTTCACAACTGGGTTCTTGAATTTTAAATAGCTCCCGCAAAAATGATCTTTTGGCTGTACCTCCCTAGGATGATCAGTGATGTACAGTGGACTGCAGTGCTCTAGGGTGGCATTGGTTTCCTAGACTAGTAGGGGTTATTTAGAAAGGCAGAATCTTAAAATATGAAGGTCACCCACTTGGGGAAAAATAAAGGTCTACCACGCAAAAGTAAGTTCTTAAATGTATGTTGTTCAGATGCTTTTTCATTTAATTTAATCTGGTGAGTGGTTAGGATTGGTTAAAGTAAACATTAGCCACGAAACTAATTTGTAATATTAGATTAAAACAAACAGATTTTACAGGCTCATTGGAGGAATTGGTGTCAGGCTTGGTATCTTTGTGCTGTGTCGTTTGACAGAGATGTGCATATGAAAGCTGTAAAAACCTTACAATGGAAAGGAGTTTAGACCAATCAGAAAATAATTTTGGAGGTCTCAACTCTTGCAACTAGTGGGGTTTTTTTGTTTATTTGTTTGGGGGTTTGGGGTTTTTTTTAAGTACTTATGTTAGAATTTTTTTAATGGCTTTAAAAAAAAAACCAACCACCCTTGGGTATGTTTTCTGTCATGTTGTGTTCATTGATGTCTGTCGCTGAAGAGGTATGCTCCTTGTTGATAGTGCTTTAAAACTTTGGTTTTGGTTTGAATGTGTTTTGAAAGAAACAAATACAAGCAAGTTATAAAGTGCTAAAATTTGGAACAAGTAGCAAACTTGTGAAATGGGCTAAAATGTAGAAAAAATATTCTAGCTAAAAGTTTCAAACAAGCCAAACTAGTTCAGAGTTACTCTTCCACAATCATTATTCATTTGCAGATCCCTTTCTGATTGGGGTATTTACTCCTGTATAGAAAATTGGGAGCTTTTTGACTGAATTACCTTTTGTCGACCTCTTAGCGGTTCGTGGAATCACAAGCACCCCCAGGTCTGAGGTGGAAGAAACACTGAATCTCAGTGGAACCAGGCACTGTACTGCTTACATTCTTCAAAAAAAAGTTAAGCTTTTTGCTGCAGTACCATAAGCAATCCTGTAGGCAAAGCGGGTTATAAATAATGTTTCCTTAACTTACATTCATTTTTGTCTATTAATACTGATTTTGTAATATCAACGAAACTTTGTGCTGACCTGAGCTTTTGGAAGTTCCTAGTCTGAGTGTTTGGCCCATGTTACTTTAAAAAAAAAAAAAGCGAGCCTAGTTGATTTGCTGTGATGTAATTAATTCTCACTTCTAAATCTGCAGTTGGATTCTTGAGGTAGATTTTCAACCTAGTTGTGATTCTGGCAGCACCTTTAAACCATTCTGATCTTTGCGTGTCAAGTATACTGTTTAGGAGAGGTACTTTTGGGGTCCTTAGTTTGATGCTGTTTTTGAAGTTTCTGGTCCATAGAGCTATCCACATCTGGAATTTGTAGGATACATTTGTTCGTGGGAGGGAAGAAGAAATTACAGTACTGGTAAGCCCTAATTGTCGATGTGGAGGTAACAACAGAAGGAAACTCTGCTGACGAGGGAAGGTACTGACTACATAAGGCTGTATCTTGGTCATGAGTCTAGCCTTTCTCTCCTGAGCTTATAAGTTCATGGTTCAAATCTGGTGTCTGACAAACATTACCACTTACTGCTTGTGTTAGGAAACATAGTCTTACTCTAGTTGGCAAAATTTCTGATAAAGTTTAAAAAAGGAGCAGGGGGTACTTGGTCTTTGATTTGCTAAACAGACTTTTTTGGGGAGGGGAGCTGAAAATCAATGTTACTGAAACCTGTGAAAATCTGTTTATAGATGAAATGCTTGTTCACAGTATGAAGTCTTCAGATTCTGCTATGAATGAGGCCATGTTTTATAGAAAGCTGTGTATCAGAAAGATTCGGAGTGACAAGGATTGGAGGAAAATACTGTGGATTTAGTGTGTTCTCATATTAAGTTATGGCATGCTCAGAAAACTGTGTGGAAAATCTCATTCTTGTGTTAGTTATACATTTTTGTTATGATATTACAATTTTGTTCTAGAACAGCAGACAGATTTTTTTAAGATATCTCATATGTTAAACATTTGGAAGAAACATTGCTTTCAAAGCCGTAAAAGGCTCAAAGTGGGCTATATTATAAAAACAACTAGAAAGCAGATGCTGAGAACCGTTATTAGGAAAAAACCATGAGTAAGGCATAGAGTAACAATGCTTATATTGGAGTCTTGGACACAGTAGGAAGGAGTGAGAATTGACCATAAACTGCAAAGCCTTAGTGATGTCAAGCCTACAAAGGAATTAAATTCCTTCTGTGGTTGGTGTCTGATCTCCTATCAACAGCAGTAAATCTGCCGTCTCCTACTGTTTCAGAGGATGATAACTGCAAACTTGGAGGGAAAGGGTAATCTGTGGCATATAATAGTAGGCTGTCAAAAAGCCTTTAACTGCAAATATACACGGTAGCACAAAGAATACAAGAATTGGCATATAGATAATAAGCATCCGAAGACAGGTTCCTCACTTCGCAAATGCGTAGGTGTGGTCTGAAAGACAGAAATGTAATGAATGTAGAAAAGACAAGTGCTTAAGAAAGGACCTCCTAGTTAGTAAACCAGTCACAATGAAATAGTGAAAAAAGCTGGAACTGATGTTAAACATGGGCTGTACAAGCAGAAAAAGTTGAATGTGAAACTGGAGGAGCTGAGTGCATGATCTTACAAGTGCCTATAGCATAGCTGGTAAGGGCTGTCACAGGGCTGGCACGTAGCTGGGTCTTTGAGAGTGAATTCAGCTGAAACTGAGACCTTCCCTTTTCCTAGCTGGTGAGGCTTAACATCTGTGTGGCAGTTTACCCCTAGGTAAAAGCATGAGGAACAATGCATCGCTTCCCTTAGAGGCTTAAGAATTAATTAATTGTATGGTACTCAATGTCTCCCTGCATACTAAGGTCTTAAAATAATTTAAAAATAAATGTGATGGACAATGTCTTTGCAGTTGCCCCATAATAGTGACTGTGCGGTGCAAATTACAGACTTGTTCTTCAGCTTAAAAATAGAAAATTGGTATAGACTAATCTCATTCAGTGTCATCTCCTCTCTCCATCATCTTACTCTGCACTGTGCTAACTTGAGCCGTGGGACTTCACATGTGGCCCAAAGTCCCTCCAGAAGGTAGTTGTGGTTTTTTTTTTTCCTCCTATTGTTGGGTTGGAGGACTAAAGAACTGGATTGGTAAGAAATCAAGGAAGGCCAAACGAGACCACAGGTCTGCTACCCAAGCACCTTAACAGCAGTACTCCCAGGAAGGGGTATGAGAACCGGGCAAGCATGTACTGGTACTTTCTCCCAGCCTCCCATCAGCTGTGGCTCCCGGGCTTTTTTAACACTTGAAACGGTGTCTCTGTAATTAATAGCCTTTGGATTTCTTCCTTCATGAATTTGTTCAGTTGCCCAAACTAGTGTATGTTTTTATTATCTATAGTGACCTGTGACAAGAAAATCTGCAGCTTGAATATGTGTTACACAAAATTACGTGTTTTGGTTTGTGTCGCTGCTAGTTTAATTTGATGCTTGCTCCCAACCGCTATAGCACTCAGAGCATTGCTTTAGCAAAAGGAAGTTACAGGATATACAGAGTAAGAAGTTGCCTGTTCTTGAGTATAAATAGAGCATGATGAACAGAAAACGGAGCCAGGTGATTTTTCCCAAGGCCTTGTTTTGTGTCATAATTCGTAGGTGGCTGTGAACTGTTGTAGACCTGAAAAACCCAGGTAGGTGTTGACTTTGTGTGCGTATAAAAGTCAGTTTCTTAAATGACGCTCTGTGCCTGCTAGCGGTGATAGTAGCATCACCTTCAGTGGTTTAAATGTACACAAGCAGCCTGGTCCTAAAAGTCATCTTTTATCTAAATCAGTAACTTAGCCTAGGGATGAATGTGTGCTGTTAAACTTAACAAGTGGTGTTATTCTGGATAGTTAGGTGGATTACAATGTTACGTTCTGTCCTGCTGGGAAGTACTTGTTAGATTTTTCTCTGGAAGCAAACTGGAAGATAAACTAACCATTTTCACTTTCTCATTTTAGGGACTATTGGATTTTTTGCCTGCTTCTGGTTTGTAAGTAAGATTTACAGTGTTGTGAAAGTGGACTGAAAAGCTTCAAAGTGTCTTTTGAACATATCTCCCTTGCTGTTTGATAATTTTTACCATGTATTGAAAAACATCCTGTGTAATTATTCTGATTTGTAAAAGCTGAAGAGCGGACTACAGCATAAAATACAGATTTTTATGGAAGGAAATGGCACCATTGGAAAAATGTTTACATCAGTATACTCATTGAATATTGTAATTTTAATAATTCTAAAAATTATATCCAAAATTTGATTTAGGGCAAATAAAAATTCTGTGAGCTAGTTTATTTGAAAAATGAGTGCATTATACAGTCCTCCAGCTGAAATTCCTTGTGATTTTCTTTTTTTTTTTTTTGTTACCTCTTTTGGTTACCATTTATATACCATGAAAGCATAGGACTGTCAAGTAAATCTATGTAAAATGTGAATTTTTTTAACTTAACTATGATTGTACATATTATCCTGCACCTTCTTTACAACTAGATATCTTCTTACAAATGTACATGCATTTAGTGTAATGTAGACTTTATTAAAAATATCGACACTGGTTTTTGTTCAAATAAAACTGCACAACTCTGACTTGTTTCCTTTCTTGTTAATTAGGCCTTTACTACTTGGACACAGATCACATTAGTTTGACCAGCTGATAGCTCTTGAGTTTTATATTGTTTATAAGCAGTTTGGCTGTGACTTTGGCTGCAAATTGTCTATGCGAGCAGAAGGACCGGTAGGTCACTTGAATCCATGGCTGTAGGATGGACAGGGGCTTCTGAAGCTGCTGCTGCCACTACCTGTGCCTCAGCTGCACGCTTACTCTGACCTTCCCCAAAATGTTTTTTGGTGGGCAAACCATTACTTTCTATCAAAGAGCGAAAACCTTTTCGTTCTTGTAGCCCTCTGAAACACACATCTCATTGTTCTTCCTCCTGTGAAGACTGTGTGCAGCTTGTTGGGAAGTTATCTGTGAATCTAGTGGGCTTGGGAATGGGTGATTCTTAAAGGTGAAGCCTTTCTTGCCACTCTGCAGAGCTTGTGCTTAAATACTGGATTACATAAGATGAGGATCTTAATAGCCTCTTCAGTTACAAGATTGCAAGCATTCTTCTCTCAGGAATGTCAAGGTTTTAAGGAGGCTCCCCAAAGTCTTGAATTGCACTTGAAGATGAGCAGAGTCACTGCAGACAATAATTCAAATGGCCATGTTACTGACCCCGTTGGAGATGAATAAGGGGAATGTCACTCAGATTAATGGGCGAAATGCTCAAAGCTTATTAACTGGCATATGGAAACATTGCTGGAAGCTGCTTTTCAATGTCTAAGCCCACAATTTAACAAGACCCAAAATGACTCTGTATCTTTTTATAGTCATACAAATACCAGGAAATTTTAGTTAATGTTTAATAGCCTTTCCAAAATGTAATCTTTGGTATGAGGATTTTAAGTCTCACCTCTATGTGTAGTTGTTCCTTCCAGGTTACTTAAGTGTGGGACAGATCACCTGGGTAAGCTGGGATGAGTACCAGGCTATACCTTTTGAACAGTGCCTGTGGCATAAAAGTGAGGCTTTAGACAACTTAATAAAAAGAGCTAAGCATTAGTGTACAGGAGGAGCTGGCTACAATAAAGATTGTTTCAAGTGATGGCAACTCAGCCTCCCAACTGTTTTCTCCTCCTACCACAACAATCTCCATTTCTTTTCTGTTCCCTCCCAGAGGTGGGAAACTACAGGGTTGCCGTTAGAGAAATCAGCTTGCGGTTATCTGCTGGTTCAAGAGCACCATTCACTCTATTAAAGATTTCATGCTCATATTGAAAGGGGTCCTGCTCTGTTTAAAAAGGTCCTTCCTATTAAATCTTATGTTTAAAGTTGGGGAGGGGGGGCTTTATTGGATACTTTAAACAAAAAAAAAATTGTTGGCTGAAGCGACTTTTGAATTTTACGTGTTCAAAGGGAAATGAATTCATGAGAGAATTTGGAGCTACCATTGGCATAAACTCCCAGCAGGAAAATTTGCCAGATTAATAAATATGCATTTCACAAGAGGCAAAGTAAAATGAGTTGTGAAATTGTATTTACGGTGCTTTCTCTACTTTACTGTGACTATTGGTGAGCTAAAAAGTAGAAACTGAGTTAAGCAAGTTTCTGAAGCTTGCCCGTAGTCTAGAGCCAAAGGCATAAAAGTAAAATCAGTTTTCTCATGCAGTTATCATCAGAGAACTTGGTTTGGTTTTTGTAATAGACCCCATTCATGCAAATCTGGCCTAATTCATAATTAAACAGTCTTTGTGGTGGAGACACACTCTATTGCTCTGCAACATTTTATCTAAAACAATCAGAAAAAGGCTTGAGTTTTGGTCCCATTTCTTCAAAATCGATGGATGCTGTCACGGCAAAGGCAATTATTCTGCTGTAATGGTCTGTCATGGCCTGTATGTTTGAGTATAATTAAAGTGAATTTTAAGGATGCTTTTTATTTACATGCTGCAGGGATGAGCTGGGGCAGGCAGTATCCTGACTGACCAATATCTGCGTGGTGGCATGTTTTAAAACAGTTTGTCCATTGTTGTTTTCCCATCTGTGGACACCTGTGAGATTTGCTGCTGCTGCTGTACTCCCCCTGCCTAAGAGACAACTACCCGTCTCATCTCTTTAAGTCCTCTACATCTAAATATTTTTGCTGGTCCCAGATCCGAGATTTGTGCTGTTTGCAGAGAATCTGGACATAAGCCCTCGGAATTTTCTGCCATCTTTTTTTGACCAAGGAAAAGCAGCTGCAAGCTGACTTTTGGCTTTGCACTTCTAGAGAAAGCCACCAGGCTGTAAGCTAAATACAAATTGTTATGAGCGTGTATCAATTTAAAGGTGGTGTGAGCCCTAGCCAGAAAGTAGTAGACAAACCTCTTGGTTTTAATTTCATTGGGCACAGAACGGGCTGTAGTAATGTGATTTTCCAGTGACTCTCAGCCTTCTTTGGGAGTTTTTAAACTGCGGGTGAAGATCTTGTCTGCTCTGTGTTGAATCAGCCATGGGTTTTGAAGATGAAATGGTCAGTATGGGGACATGGATGTTTTAAGTACTTAGATTACCAGTAACTAGTGTTTAATCTCTAACCCATTTTATATTAACTTATGAATAATAGCTGTCACATAGAAATAACCATTACTCATCTACTCTCCTTAGAACAATGGGCTTAGTAAAACATTCCCTATTCTGTTGCAGATACTCAAGCCTTCCTGCCCTCTTTAAAAAAGAAAAAAATGAGGCTGTTTAGCTTTCCTGAAGTGTGCGTATAGGCATCTACATTGCATTTTTGCAATGCTCCCAGTAACACACTCGCAGCAGACGAAGTAAAGCATCTTCTTGTAATAACCACCCAAATCCAGCAGACTTTTGTAGAATGTCATGCTTGTCATATTTTAAGTAAAACTTGACAAGTTATAACAGAACCTCAAAGGAAGGAGGGATTTCGATGCTGATGTTGTACGTTTCATTCCACTTGCTTGAACAGTGTTGAACAGATAACAGCCTCATCTATATTCCGGAACGTAGATGCCAGAACAAGGCCGTGCTGATGTACAGCGAGGGCGGGAGTCAAGTGCAGTATGTATATGGGATTCATGCCCATACCTGCGTAAACCTCCTTGAGGACTATAAACGGTGCTGCTGTGGGGGAGCTGGGAACACGTGGCGTATTCATGATTAGTTGTGATGGAAGGATGTCTGATGAACAGCAATAAACTTGTCTTCAGTGGCTTGCTTAATGTGCTTTTGTATTTGATAACACATTCTAAGTTCACGTTTAAAATTTGTCTCAGAATTAAGTCTTCCGTGCCAATAGCTTGAATGTTTACGGAGATGTGTTGCAAAGGACTAGGGGAGAGGAAATTTAAACCAAACTTCGCCTGCAGTTAAATGCTAGTGTAGACATGGGATCTTTTCTGCAACCTGTGGGTGAGACCTTTAACAGCAATCACCGCGTGAAGGTCCAGCTGTGAAAATCACGCATAAAAGAAGGACTATTAGGCATTTTGCATTGTAAGAATTGGGGACAAGGCAAATGGCTGCTGAAGTGGATGGAGAAAGGTTAGGTCATGCTGGCCAGAAACTGTAAGGAAAGGATGGTTCTTAGACCTGTGATTTCCTGATGGAGATCTGTCCTCCATGGTCTTACACCAGATGTTCAGATGTCCAGTTCCATTCCCATGAGCTGTATGGAATTTATTTCCACCACCAGAGCTAATGGAAATAAAGTCGTAAAGGTCAGCACAGGTGTCACTCTTTCTCTGACCACTCATATTACTTTGCATTTTCACTTGCAAGGAATGAAATCACTGCATTTCTACAGAACAGCTGCTGGTGTTTCCAGGCTTAAGAATAGAAAGATGAAGCTGCTGTGCTCTTCACCTGCAACCATGGCTTGTTTAATTCAACTAAACTTAGATCTGAGTCTTAAAAACAGTGTCTGCTAAACTCATGTCACAGAGCGGAGTTATTTCAATATTCCTATTTTTATTAAATACGGACTGTGTGCACTAGCCATTTGTTATTTGCTATTGTGCTACTAAAGGCTACTGCCTTTTCTACAACTGTACTGTTTTCATACTGTTAACAGGCATTAAATACCATGCACAAACCTGGTAACGTGAAGCTGTAAAATCTCCTGAGCTGTGAAACAGGAGCAGCAGTTCCTCCGGGAGTGCCCAGAAAGGCACTCAAGGCGGTGTGGGTGGCTTTGGGTTACAAGACCTCATTTTCCCTTTCTCTTTCACATCCAGGGACACCATTCTGCCCTGAGCAGAGCTGCTCCTGCCACAGAAGTGTGAAAAAGAGGGTCCGACCCCGTTTCCCAGAGCTCTCCAGTGCACTCCCGCAGCAACGGAGACCGGGAGGGGGTCCCAGAGGGCACAGCCCTTGCAGCAAGCCCTGAGGGCCCATGTACACGGGAAGAGATCAAGCTGTTCTAGCCTCTTCATTAAGGCCAAAGTCATGACCTGACCGCAGTGTGATTCACTTGTGGAGAATGGACTTTTTATGGCAAAGAGCAGGTGGGAAAGGGCTTAACAACAGCCTAGGCTTTCCCCTAGGAAAATAACCAGCGATGCAACTCTCCTGGAGACACGGTGGATCCTTCTTAGTACAGTTTCTTTACACGTGGGAGGGATGTCTTTGACTTCGCTGGGATAAAAGCAGGAGGGATGTCTTTCATGTTATGTTGGGATGCTGCAAGCCTGTACCCAAAACTTCATGTCAGGGTCATGGTCTATTTTGCCACCCAAAGTAACTACAGTTAGGGAGTTCACAGTACGGTACTTTATCTTCCTAATCTAGATGCCTCTTAGTTACAGGCTACACACACTAATTAGCTTTGTTCATACAAACCAGGAAGCCCTTAGACTTTCTGTGAAGTTATTAGCGCCAGGATTTTTATAGATAACATTAGTGTCTGCGGAGTTTACCCAAGGGAATTTATGTTCTGTTTGCAACTCGGGGAAAACTCTTAGATGTTTGACATCATAAAACAGTAAAACCAGGAGATTTATTACAGGGACAGAGAGAACAGGGCCCTTGAGCTACTTTGTTTATCATAAAAAGTTGGGTTAATCAGACGTGCACATGTGCCTCCCATATTTTCTGGTTTCGTTTCCCTCCTGTGCTGCTCCTTGACAGGCTCTGCAGTAGATGAAAAGGCATGGGAGCCCTGGCAAAAGTCCTTTGGACTCTACAGGATGAGGATTATATTTGTACATCTCCCTCTTGAGCTACCGTTAATGGAGAAGAGACATATGCAACCGAGCTCTCAGTGAGGCTGTACCTTCTCCCAGAGAAGGGCAATATAGGAAATCCCAGTAGCACGGTTGGTGGGTGGATCAAGAGCCGATGCTCCCGGACTGCGCCAGAGCTACCGGTGTGATGTCAGCGCCTCAAAAACGCCCATCGCAAGGGATGACGGCTGCAGGCAAAAAGAGATACAGCAGTAAAGATACATTTTGGGCACCGTGGTTGGACCCTGCGCTACCCGGTGCCCTCGGGCAGGGCTGCAGCCGACACAGCAGCCTGGCCAGGGGAGCGGGGCTGGGGAGGGCAGCCTGCAGCCGGGTGTCCTGGCTGTCTTAGTTGGCTTAGTAAGACACTCCCTCTGCCTAGAGAGCTTTTCCCACCGCTATCCTGAGACCACCGTGGCTGCAACAGCCCTGCCTCTTCCTTGTGGGGGTTTCTGCAATACCGATGTGAGTAACATCTGGGCATTTTGGGGGGGGGGTGCAGGGAAATGCTG
This sequence comes from Pygoscelis adeliae, assembly GCF_000699105.1. NCBI lineage: Eukaryota > Metazoa > Chordata > Aves > Sphenisciformes > Spheniscidae > Pygoscelis > Pygoscelis adeliae. The sequence goes on from NW_008825532.1 coordinate 5,335,064, forward strand.
CAATGAATTACCTTAGAGGTGACACCACATAGAGAAAGCGGCTTCCCCAAACTGTGCAGAAGCTGTGGCTGCATTTGGCTCGGCTCATCCGGCAGATGCTGCTCGTGCCTTTACGTTCGCAGGTCCTTGCTTTGTACAGCCTGGTCACATGCTTGGGGTTAAACTTAATCCAGATTAAGAGACAATCCATCAGACTGGCAGGGGCCAATATGTAATTTCCCCTCTGGGTTAGCATGGAGTATTTTTTCCAACAAATTTCCTACTGATGCTGGCACTGGGCATCTCAGGATGATCCCCATCCCGCCTGCTATAGCTACTCAGATCTTGGTCTTTCTTGGCCGGTCTTCTGTTTGCTGTGGACATGTAGGGTGCATCAAGTAGATGTTCTCTAATGCTCCTGGGCAGCAGCAGGAGAGAACCTCCAAGTTCGTCACTGGTGTTGGCCTGTGAGCAGAAAGAGAAGTGTTGTTAGCATCAGGTGGGTCCTGTGTCATTCAAGCAGGGCGAAATGGCTGCATGTGGCCAGGCATTGCTCTGGGAGGGGTGCAGATGGGGTAATAGCAGGGAGCTCCCAGCCAGCTGGGAGCACTCAGGCTCCTCACAGGATCAGCTGGCTTCCAGCTTTCTCCTGTCTCTCCTCTCCAAACACCTCCTTTGGAGGTTGCATCAGCAGGGAAGCTTTGGTTAAGAGAGAGGAGAAAAAAAAAAGGCAGATACTTCAGCTGAAAAAAATGCCCATCATCCTCCATGCATTGCAGGCAGGGCAAGCTCATAGAAGAAGTCCCGTGGGAATTAGGGAAGCCGAAGCGGAGGTAGAGGAAAAGCAGATAAAATGGTCTAGTGCGTGCCTCCAGGAGCTGCGTGGACAGCTTTGTGCAGGACAGACTGCAGGAGCTGAGCTAGCTCCAGCATCAAAGAGGGAAAGTGGTGAACTGGTATTAATTGTGCAGCTGAGGGTGATTAAGCAGCAAAGCCCATAAGACCCTGTGACTTTCTGAAGTTGTCAGGGCTTTCAGGTGTGGTGAGGAGTGGAGCTGGGGAAGGATGTGAGTGGGCTGTTGGCTGGAGCTTCTGTTGGTCCTGTACCCCCAGCGGCAGGACAAGATGTGAGTTAAACAAGAGTTAAACAGTTGTTGAACTTCCCCTCTCTGTAAGGGGGTGTGGGGGCAAAGGGGGTGTTTGTGGCATCAATTGTGGTGACGTTGCTTTGGGATGAGGGCTTTCTGGGCAGAAGCGGGCTGTGTGGTCAGCTGGGAGGTGGGACCTGGTTTCTGAGGCTCCCTTGGAGCAGGGAGTGTCTCTGGCCAGGAGGGTGGCTGTGCTATGGTGTGTCCTGGCAGGGTGCCCCCAGGCTGCAATGCCACTGTCACAGCAAGCTTGGGGACATGCAGATGAGGTACCTCCCCAGGAGCTGGCAGACACATACTTTCTGGAAACCAGCAGGACCCTGGTGCTGCAGGACCTCGAGGGGGGGAAGGATTGTCCTGGGCTTAACTGAGTCCAAATGGCTTCATGGTGAGGTGTCCACATTGGTAAATTTAAAGCAGGGAATGAGACCCTGCTGGCTTCCCCTGTCAGCCAGCGTGTTTCTGTGCCTTGGGTATAAAACCAGGAGAATGGCACTTGTCCCATGGTGGCAATGGGAGAAGGTGCTTGGCCCTCAGAGATGGCAGAACAGACGTGTCACTGCCATGGATGGCTAGATGTTGCATGTGGCACCAGACTTTGGTTGCACAGGAGAGGTCCTCAGGGCACGTGTCATGCTTAGCTCCTGTCCTGTCACGCTATGGTCTATGTTGTGGCTGGTGGAGATAGGTCTGTAATGCATTTAGGGCTTGCACTTTGTGAAAGGGCCGACTGGGGTGGCTGTGGGCACGGAGAATGCCTGCAGACATAGGACAACGTTGTGTTGGGTGATGTAGGGAGGAGGATGCCTTTTACCTCCCAGACTTCTGACTCAACCCCAAACCAGCCTGAAAGAAGATCCCTTTGAGGCCCCTGAACAGGTCCATGGCCTGTAGATAAAACCCAGTGGGCGGCTGTCATCTCCAGCTCCCTCTTTGCGTGGCAGATGCTGCAGCGTGTGCTTTGCAGGAGCAGCCACGCTTTCCCTGCCTGATGCAGGTATCCCTCGGGAAGCGCAGGATGCCTTCCCATGCGCCGCATCACTAATAACTTTAAACCACCATTCCTGCATGCTATCCGTAATTCTCTTTATGTACTAACTAGAGGTGTTCAGGCTTCAGGAGTATGCTCACTGTGTAGGAAATCACACGCCAGCAGTGATCTAATTAGCTGGCTCCTCGGGATCTTGCTATGGGGCACGTGGGACCGGGCCTCTTTATTTCCCCCTTCTTCCAGCTCTGAATGACTCCCAAGTTTCCTCCTGCTCTGAGTTGTGCCGTGCTGGGACAGACCTCTCAGCTGAAAGAGTCTAATTGCCGGAGTAAGGATGAAATAGCCATTAGAGTGTTTGCTACTAATTAATTATTGCTTGTCACCGCTCAGAAGTGGAAGGGTTCAATTGCAATGTAACAGGCTTACCAGTGCTAAATAACTCCTGTTTACAGCTGTGGGGACCTGAAGGCTGATGGTTACTTGCTGCTTGTAGTGCCGGCTTCTGGGGACGTGGGGAGGGCTGAGCCCCTTGTCTGTGTCACACCTTTTTTTTTTTTTTTTTTTTTGCAAAGTCTTGTGCTTTCTTGCTCATCCTGAATGTTTTTAGTTGGTTTAAAATGGATGGTGTCTGCCTTACCAGTCAAATATTGCACTCTAGGAAATATCAAAGAACTAATTAACCTGCCAGGCTGCTTAACAACATTACAAAAAGATTTCTTGTAACTAAATACAGGACATATCTGCCATCTACTTTGCTCATTTTTAATTTAGAAAATGTGGAAAGCTGGCGGGGAGAAGAGGAGAAATCTGTGCATCCAACTGGAGGACTGATGGTTGACAACCAAGCGGCAGTGATTTATGGCTGGGTAATTTTCCAGCTGCCATAGTTTGTGTTAGCACAAATAAGAATTGATGGCAGTTTGAGTTAATAGCCGATACAGTGAGGAGCTGGCACACGGCAGCTCTGATCTCTTCTGCCACAGGAGCAG
>NW_008825532.1:5338193-5338672 GCF_000699105.1 Pygoscelis adeliae
TGCTCTCTTCCGCCCCAGGAGCCAGCCGCTTCTCAACCCCCCCAGGCTCGTCTGCCGAAACCCAGAGGAGCGGGTGGGCTCCAGCCGTGTGGAGGGGTGGGTGCCTGGGAGAAAGCAGGGAAGGTGTGAATGGATTGGGGCAAGACCTGGAAAGGGCTGTGAGTGGGGCAGCGCTGTGGGAGCAGAGCCCAGTGCATGCCCAGGATGGCTGGGAGAAAATTTGGATTTCTTTCTTTGCTCCCCTTTTCCAGTGCCTTGCTGCTCTGCTGTCCAGGGCACCCCAAACCCACTCTGTGCTGTGACCTTCCTTAAGCATCTCGCGCTGCTCCTCCAAGCGCTGATAAAACAGCCAAGGACAGTACTCATCTACCAAGGCATGACAGGCCATGCCACCAAGCATCACAATGATGCTGAGACTACTGGACAAGTGTCGTGGTTTAACCTCAGTCGGCAACTGAGCACCACGCAGCCGCTCGCTC
>NW_008825532.1:5338989-5342689 GCF_000699105.1 Pygoscelis adeliae
TCAGTCGGTAGAGCATGGGAAACTAAAAAGTCCTTGGCTAGTGTAAACACTACCTAGCAACAACTAAAACATCCGTGTGTTATCAACATTGTTCTCCTCCTAAATCCAAAACACAGCGCTGTACCAGCTACTGGGAAGGAAATTAACTCTCTCCCTGCCGAAACCAGGACAACAAGGAGCCAGGGTGTTTGAGCATGATTTAAAAAAAAAACTGAAGGTTTCCCTTCCTCTCCCTTGCTAATGCCCTGGGGATATTTGGGATGCCTCTACCCAGCCCTATCTCCACCTTGGCCCCCCCTCCATCAAGGTGACAGGAGCAGGACTGGAGCAGGGTGTCAGTGTTACGGCGGGGGCAGGACCAGTGCTGGCATCGTGGTGCTGCCCACCGTGCGTGCACAGGGCTCGCCTGGCCTCAGGGAAACGCCAGCGGCCATCGGAGCAATGGAGAGGTGTTTAGTGGAGGAGAAACGAAGTGCATGGAGAGAGCGTTCACCAAACACGAAGCCCCTCAGGGCTGCCCTGTGAGCATGCCACGGTGGCAGCCTGGCCCCAAGCTTATGCGAACACAGTGTGTGGTCCCCAAACCTGGCGTTACACTCTCCATAAGGCGTTTTTCATTTTTCACTGAATTATTTTCTCAGCTCTATCAGTGATAGAAAGAGGTTTTTATTCCAATGTGGTTTATTTTCAATAATTAAGGGGGATAATAAGACAATTTCTGACAAATTACATTGCTTATAGCATAAATAATCTTTGTTTTAAGGTTTTCCCCAGTGTCCAAGTTCTTCAGTGGCTCTCATTAGGAAATATAACACATGCCGGTTTTTGACAAGTGGCAGCGAGAGGAGCGTAGCCTAGTGGGAAGAGTCTAAAATATTTAAATATAAATTATTTACCTCAGAAGTTGACTCTCTGAATGTTTCTTGCCATGGTACCTGACTAATTATCATGTTATCAAAGGAGTGTGCAAACCTCTAAGCCCCGCTGTCTGGAGTGGCTTGACAGATAAGCCTTCCTGATGGAAATAGATGTAACTTCTCCATTATCAGTCTGGTTCACTTTTGAATTTTGAATTACTTTTTTTTTTTAAAACTAATAGTCTGTTTTATGTAAACTGCTCAGAGATTAGGAGTTGATTTCAAAGATCATCCTCTATAAAGTCTCTTGATCGTATTTTATGGTTCCTGTGACTCATGGGTGTAATCTTGTATCCCTGGGATATTCATGACATGTTCGCCTAATTCCCCACAGTAGCTAATCTTACTTCTGTACCTTAAAAAAATATTAAAATAGCTTTAAAGCAGGACTGGTAAAAAGGCCACTTTTACAGCCAATCTTCAGCTCCAATTGCTCCTGCTGGGGAAGTCATAATGATGAATTTGTGACATAATTTCTGCGGCAACATGCTGGGATTTCATAAATGGGGATGGTGATTATAAAGCAGGATCAGGTGAAGCTGGATTGTGATGGAAAAAGCCCCAATTCAAATGCAAATTGTTCAATAATGGCATAGGGGATACCAGAAATTACTGGCAATTTATTTTATTTGGGTTAAGCTCCTCATTCAGTCTTCTCCAGTTGGAAAGTCACTCTTTTAAGGACGCGAGCAAAAGAAATGGCTGGAAAACATATCTTTCTCCTCTCAACAGAACAAAATTGTCCTAATTTAATAATAATTAATCAATTAGTGTAATTAATAACAATATCCTGTATTTCTGTGATTCCTCCCATTCAAGACTCTTCAAGTGCCTCACAAACCCTAACTGATTCCGCCTTACCACTCCCTGTAGCAGGACCACATCATTTACCCCATTTTCTGGAGATGGGGAGGCGTGTGAGCCAGGAAAATAATTTTAACCATGTTAAATGATTTGCCCAAGGTCATAGAGGAGCTGAAGTCAGGACAGATCCGCATTTCAAAGATCAGCGGTTGGGTTTTGGCTATGGGACATAGCGCATGCACCTATTGCGTGGCCACGTGAGTGGTGGCCACCCAGTTGCAGCCTCAGAATAAATCTGGCAGTTTTCTGGTGTCCAGCACATGGAATTAGGAATAGGAACAAGCCCCGTGGGTGCGCACCGGTGGTGAAACCAGCAGAATTGGCTTTTCAGTAGTTATTCTCACTGAAATTGGAAGCAAGTTGGTTTGTTTTTTGGGTTTTTCTCTTCCTCCGCCCCCCCCCCCCCCCCCCCCCAATCGCTTGGAATTTAAACTGTTTAGATGAGGATTAAACTAATTGCTTATGTAAAATGCTGTTCCCACACCATCTAGTGTACATCTGTTAACTGGGGAGGGATAACTGAAACAGTTGCCAGATGGTCTCTTGGATTTGGGTGGCCGGGAGCCAAGGAGCTGCCAGTTGGTGGTTTGTGGGGTTCTAGCAAAACAGTTGCACTACGTGCGCATTCCCCTCGGTTACTCTTCTCTGCCTTAATGAAGATACTGTCTAATGCAATAAAGCAGCCATTAGCCCCCTCCCCAAAAGGGGTGAGTTTATAAATCTGATTTGTCTGACTGAAGCAGGCTTTTCCAGGAGCTCGGGTTCTCAGCACGCTGTGCGTGCAAAGGTACTTTCTCAAGTACGTGAGTTATTCAGTCCTGTGCCCGTCCGCTGCCTCTTTCTACGCTGTAGCGGAAAGATGCTGTTGCAACAAAACTGCTATTTGAAGGTGTTTTTTACTTTTATAGCTAGCAGCTCAAAAACTTCATTGTTTAGCCTAGATTATTGAATGACATGTCCATAGTGCATATCAGCTCACACCACACTGTACCATTTTAAAAACTCCAACCTGAGGGCTAGATGCTGTGCTTTGCATTTAAAAAGCATGCAATATTTACCTGTGCTTGGAGGAGGACGCAGCCCTACTCTGCTGGAAAGGAGCATCATGTTGGACTCCGAAGAGACTGCCCATAGTGGGGTAACACAGGCGCCCTTGACTGAAACTCGGAGCATCTTTCCTGGGACTGGGCCAGCGCTTGGGATCCTCGGAGGTGACAACTAGGCAGTGTGTTTTGCATGGGACTGCTGATGAGGGACAGCCATGGCATCCAGAACCCAACTTAGGCGTGGACCTTGCTCTGTTTCTGACCATGCAGTGTTAGAAAGGGATGGGAATTGCATCTGGTGGGTGGTGGAGTCGCTCCCAGGTGTGGGACAGTCACAGTCTGGGGTGGTTTGGAGTGGGAAGGGGCACCCCATGCTGCAGGTACAGTGCCGAGGAGGCAGAGAGCTGATGGCCAGCTTAGACTGTATTCCCACTTTGATTTTGTGCTGGTGAGGCTTCCTTGTCAGGGTGCATACCTTTGATAGCCATGCAAATCCAAAGCTGCCTGCTGGGGTAGGAAAGGACAGCTGGGAGCAAATTCAGTTTTACAGCGGTGTTTTCTTTTTGGCAGAGTGTGTATTTACCGAGGAATATTAGGCTTATGTGACTTACACTGACTGCTGCAGTGTAAGTACTCAGCTGGATCCCCTGCAGTGTAAGTACTTGCTAAGCCATGGTGCCGTTACTCTCCTGCCTGGGCTGGAGCTTGCATGCAGTAATGTGCATGTGTCCGCCCAGGTGAAGCACAGCTCAGTAAAAATAACTAATAAAAGCAATGGATGCACTTGGAGGTGACGATACAACCAAATCCAACTGTTCTTGACAGCCAGAGCCTCATCCAGAGCCTGCTGTAGTCTGTGGGAAGACTCCTGCT
>NW_008825532.1:5342863-5356238 GCF_000699105.1 Pygoscelis adeliae
CTGAGATGGGCCAATGTGGACCTCCCCCCCCCCGCCCCCTTACACCAGCAAACCCTTTCCTGCCCTGGCTTGGTGAGCCTGCTGGCTTGAAGGCTGCAGCTCTTGCAGAGCTCTCCTCAGAGGCAGGCCCCAACGACAGCACGAGGAAAACTCAAAGGAGGGGGGAATTTATGGCTTCACCATTAAAAAAAACACTTTGTCAGCTGAAAATCTGGTATTTGGTTTACTGTCAGAAAGGTGGTGGACATGGACAAGTTCCAACCAAAACCATTTGTCAGGGGGAAGTCAGCAATAGTTTCTTCTCTGCGCCATAAGTGAGATGGAGTAGCATCTCCAAACCCATCGGTGCCAGGGTCAGACCATGGGGACTGCACTCCCGTCCCACCCAGGCTGGGTAGCTCCCATGACCTCAACTGGCAGCGGACCCTTGCTCTCTTCTGACGTTGTGAGAGGAAGCTCAGCTTGATGAGGATGTTGGAGTCTTAGGCTTTGGAGGATGATTTGCCACCTTGCAGGAGGCTGTGGCCATGGGCTCTCTGGGATTTCCCTCTTGGCTGTGCGTGGCTGATTCCCTCCCATGCTTGTGGCAGGCAACAGGGGCTTTCTCTGATGGCGGAGCAGCATGGAGGGAAGGGGTGGCAGCACCTTTGGGTCTACATCACCTGGAGGGTGACCGAGCCTACTTCCGTTTGTTTCTGGAAATTTTTTTCTTAGTTGTTAGAGTTAAAAATTGACTTCCCATAGTCAATGACTGCCAACTTACTGAATTTGTCTGGTGTACAACACAAAGCAAATAACACAAAGGCTAATGAATATTGCCCTCTGCCGTATCCCGTGCACTTCTCTGCCCAGGATAGACTGAACCACTTGGCTCCATTAATGATGGTGTTAAATGGACTGCTCAGCAATTGCTATCGCTTTGAAAGGTGAATTTTATTTTTTTTTTTAAAGGAAGGGTTTGGCAAGGGGGAGAAGTCGTGTGTGCCCCCAGTGCTGGTCTTGCACAGCTTGCAGACCTTCCTGGGGTGGGTTGTGCTGGTGAGTGAACTGCCTGATATTGCAAAGCAGTGGCTGTTTCCAGATGTGTTATGTGCCAATGGGGAGATCTGAAACCCTGTCTGTGGGGAGCTGGGAGCTACCTTGGGCACAGGGAGGTCAAAAAGCGCTTTGCTCTGTGTCTGGAGAGGTGCTTAGTCAAGTCAGGCCCAACCTTTGGTGGGGCAATGCCCGTGCAGAGGCTCTCTTGGGACGTGGCATCACTTGGCAAATGTTTGCGTGGCTTCTGGTGCAAGCAGGGCTAGGATCTGTGAGGCACCCTGTGTAGGCATGGGAAGCAGCCCTGGGCCCATGGAGCTTTCTCCTGGCTTGCCGTGGTGCCCTGCAGCACGCTCCGGTGAGCCCCTGACCATGCCTCTCACGCAGCATGCAAGCGCGGGTTGGGCAGCAGCTTCCCCGGGCAGGGGCTGTGTGGGGATGAGAATAGCGCACAGCTATATACGGAGATGTCTGTGGTGCCGTTCAAACCCGCATCTTTTTGTCCCTCCTCCGGAGGAGCGGGATGTTCCCTGCCAAAGCGCTGTTCTCTGGAGGAATAACACCCTGTCCTGGGGCCCAGTGCCAGGAGCAAGCAGCTGCCTGTGCTGTTGCCCTGCCAGGCAGAGCCCTAGGAGCTGTTAGGGACCTATGCCTTTTCACTTTGCTCCAGCTTTAATGTGAAAATCTTCTAGAAAAATATGCCTGAACACTTGGGGTTTGGGCAGGGATCTGGGCAGGAGCAGGAGAGGGAGGAGAGGGGTCTCTGGTGGGTATTTGTTCTCATCTGGGGATGTTCCTGCTCTCTTTGAGCTCCTTCATCTGCCCCAGCCCCGGGGGTGCCACAGAGCTGGCTTATGGATGTAACCACCACCATTGTCCATGTGTTGCAGGCTTCCCTCCTCAGCAGCCTCGCATGGTGCTGGATCTGTCCCTGGGCCTTTTGGCAGCTCATGGCTTATGTGAGCAATGATGCGTCTTGTTGGTGAGGAAATAAAGTAAAAAAAGAGGCATTTCTGTTCCTGACTATGGCTGTTGGGAGACTGAGGATACCTTGACACCTTCTTTGCAAAGCCTATGTTTCCAGGGGTGTTTTGTTGTGCAGGGAGCAGGGGAGGGGTCCCCAGAGAAGGAGTAAGTAGTGGTGGGGACTGGACGCGGTGGAGTTGCTGGAGCTGGGACCATTTCATCTGTACCTTTCAGACTTCCCAGCGAGGAAGGGTGTTGGGTGGGTGCGTGATGGTGTGGGGGGGCAGATGATTTGAGTTGGCTTTTCTTCTCTACTGGCTGCAAGCCTCTGGTGGTGGGTTGGGGCTGGCCTGCAGCAGGAGCTGCCAGATCATATCCATCGCTGCGCTGCAGCTCTCCCGGGACCATGCTGTGTCAGCCCGGCTCGCAGACCTCCTGTTGAGCTCCATGTTGCCCGTTTGTCTTGTGTCTGCTTGGCTTCTCCTGCTCCTGCCTGCTGCTCACGCACGTGCAACACCAAGGGAGGACAAAATGTGCGTGTGGCACTGGAGGAAGGAGGAGATGAATGGAGATTTGGGCTCAGAAGGGAGTTTTGTCTGCTGTCTACATACAGGGATGAGGGTAAGGCCTTGTCTGAAATTCCCAAGGAATATAAAGTAGAAAATAGCATGCTTTTTTTGGGAGTGGAGAAAGCAAAGCGAAACATCCTGAACAGGACCCATTGAGAGTGCAGTGCTGCTGCTTGGATGCTCAAAGGGCAGGGTCCAGAGGCTGCCCTTGGAGCAATATTAGATATATCACCAAGTGAAGATACGTAGATGTACAAACTCCAACCGTGCAGTCATGCTCTGCCCTGCCCATCCCTGAGAAGGGAGCTTGTGCATCTCTGTCCTTGGAAGGCACTTCTGAGAAATAGGGAATGAAATGTGAAACAAGCCTTTATGGCTGTTTTTAAGGATGAATCAGAGATAAAAGCAAACCAAGATGCTGAGAAGGTGCGCATATGGAAGAAGCTCCTTTATTGAAATTACAGGTACACAAATCCAGAAAAGCCTCGTGGGTTGGGTCTAAGAAGCTTACCAAAATCAGCACCTAATCAGCATGATCCCTCCTTGCCTGGGCTATGGGGAAACTGACCTTCAGAAACCCGGGTCTGGGATGAGCACGGCAATCCCTGAGGCTGCGTGGTGGCACATGAGGGGCCCCTGCTCCGCAGGGCTGTGACACAGGGCAGAAGAGTGAAGGAAATGGTCAAGGGCAGAGGACAAGCCCCAGCTCCTCAGAGTCCAAATTTCCCAAGACAATGCTGAGCTGTGACGCTTAGAGAGAGGGTCCTTTGGAAATGACTGACAAGGAAATGTTAGCTTTGGTTTCTGTACCCATCCACTGCATTTTTAGGAGGGTTGCTTTTTCACCTGGTCCAGAAGCTCAGGTTTATCGCAGCCCTTGTGCGGAGAGGATCCTTGGAGGTTGCAAAAGCCATGGGCAGCTTGGAAACACCAGCCTGGCGTTAGGACAGCACGTGGCTTTACAGGGAGCCATCCCGCTGCGCAGAGCTGCATCACTCCTTCGCACATCCGAGTCATTAATGTGCAAGGAAATTTGGGAGGTCATCATTCAAAACTCCATGTCTTCCACATAATGGCCTCTATTTCTCTGAGCTCATTTGGAATGTGTTTGGGGGTTGGATGAGAAATGAAGCGGGATCAGAGTTAGCCTGAGGGAAGCTCCCATTTACGTGCATTTCTCTCTTTCCAAAAAGAGGTCTCCAGTGTATGCATGTGTAGCAGAGAGTGGTCTGGGCAAAGAATGCGCCCTCAAAGCAATTCCAGTTCTGTCTTGGGGATGTGCTTTGCGTTTTGCATAAACTGAACTCGGTCCAATATGCTCTGCGCTTTAGATTATGAGCACGTTCAAATGCGAGACTAGTATTAGTAGGCACTCGCACTTCAATTTATGCTAAAAGCCAACAGATGGGAAAGTAAATGCCAGGAAACCAGGCCATGATCAGGTGGCTCGAGCTGTGCTCATGCTGTATTTAGACAATAGGTTGTATTGCATATTTGGAGGCTGATCTTGTGAAAATGAAACCCTGCTGGTGCTAACCCACAGAGGCTTTGCACACTGGGAAAATGGCCAAATTCCTCTGGAAAATGGTGAACCTCCAGCTGGGGGAATTAATGAAAATTCACTTTTGCCAAAAAGCTGAATTTCATCTTTTTGCATGACAAAGATTGGCTCTCGCTGATGGAGATTCCCTCTTTCCTGCCACCCCATCTTGCACACACGCAGGAGGAAACATGTGGCAGTCAAATACCCAAAACTGCTGCAGGGAGCACAAGTTACTTGTTCGCCGTATCTGCTAGGGCTAAGGCAAGAAGTCAGGGCTTTGGGCTGCAGTAGGAACGGGTAGCCTTCATGCTCAGAAACCCTTCCTAGATGTAAGGAGTCACCAGGGATGGGATTGCCCAGGGCATCTCTGGTACTGGAGAGTTTGAGAACAGCACGGTAAGTAAGTTTGCAGAGATGCAGGCTTATAAAATCTGTCTCGAGGTAGGGGAACAGACTAGGGCATCTCTTCTAGCTCCATTTCCTATGATTTCTGACACCTGCTCCTCAAGCTAGCTATTGGGCAACTTGGGCTCAGTTGCTGGAGGAGATGGCTGGCTGCACAGCTCTCCTGCCCCCAGCACAGGCCTTGTCCTGGAGCTTCCTTGCTTTCCAGAAAGCTTTGTGGTGGTTTGGCTGTTCATCAGTTGAATCTGGCTTCGCTAGGGTGCTTCTCTAACTCTTTCTTTCCATCCAAAGTGAGACTAGACTTCTGCTCTTTGTACCAGCGGTGTAAATGAGCTCCTGAAAATCCCCTGCTCCATCCTATCCCCTTGCCCAGGCTGACTTCAAGGAGACCACATTCACAAGGACCGCATGCATGAGGCAAGGTCTCTAGAGGGCAACAGCTCCTCAATCCTCCATGAGTCAAGACTTTCAGAGAACTTTGCCCTAACTAACTTTCCCAGACCAGTTTTCTCAAGTTTTCTTCTCTGATTTCCAACAACTTGTTTCTGAGGTGGGTGTGCAGTTCCCCTCCGTTAGCTCAGTTCCTCTTCTTCCCTGGCACAGACTGCAGGATCTCTGCTGGTAGCACAGGCGAGATAACCAAGCACCTCAGATGGACACCAATCCAGGCAGTATTTTAGTTTTTAAAGTGCAGTAAAGAGCATTTTAAGGCTTTGGCTCTTCTAGCAGAGCTGTCTCCCTGTTTCTGAGCAGAAACCTGATCCAAGTGCTCTTGTAAAGCCTTGCGCTATTTTCTTCAATAGCTCGGTGGTTAAGTTCCTTGACAGTATCTTTTAGCCAAACTGCCTGATAATCACAACTGGAGTAAGTGAGAAGGCCAGTTTATCTTCAAATGCAATAATTATATGTGGAAGAAAAATAACTCAGCATGTTGCTGTGCTGTATCTTGCTGCCCTGCCTAAGGAGAATGGGCAGCACAATGACCTAGAGGATGGGGTGCTGCTGTACTGGGGAGGAGGGCTGGTTTTCCTCTTGAAATCCAGCCTTTGACCTTGCCACTGGATTTTGGCTTATGATGGGGAAAAGGGGGAAATTCAGGATCTTTTGTCATTTCTAATGTGAAGGGGAACAAAATTATCTGGGGTCACTGATCCTATATCTATCTTGGAGGACCTACACTGGGTTGTGTTTAGGGAAATCTACCTAACTTTAAAAGAAAAAAAAAATCTGGGCTTAAACTTTTAACCTCTTTGAACAATATTGCTGTGCTCCCTGAAAAATAACCTGCAGAAGGATTTCTTTCCTTTAGGGAAAGGCACATCACAGTGCTGTTGTAGCCAGGGATAAATGAATTCATTGCTTCTAGTGCAGATATGTAGCCATCATCCACTCTTTGCGTGGCTCCAGCAGGAGAGTTTGCCCAGCTTATGTGTTTTTTGCTCAGTGTAATGTAAGTTTGTCTGCTCATCTTAAAAGCCAAAGGCTGGGGACTTCTGGCAAGTGATGGAAAGGATTTTTTTGGAGCCTGGTGCTGATGGCACGCAGAGAAATAGAGGGTGGATGCCACGCTCTTGGGGCGGGGGCAAGGTGGCCGGGTGGGATCTCGCCTCGTTGTCTCCCTCTGCATGGATGGAAGAAGCTTTCCTGCTGCTGGCTGGGTGGCCCGAGTACAGCACCTCGCCCTGGGGCTCCCTTGCAGGTCCCTGGCCACCGAGGGCTTTGCTGGGGTCACGGCGTGCCTGAGTGGATGTACAGCACCTCGCCCTGGGGCTCCCTTGCAGGTCCCTGGCCACCGAGGGCTTTGCTGGGGTCACGGCGTGAGCCCCGCCGCAGCCCTGGCTCCTGCTGCCCACTCCCCAGGGCCCGGCACCCCGCTTACAGCTGCAGCACTGGCCTTGGGAACCGCCTCGCTGCATTTAACAAATATGGGCTGTAGGGAGAAATGAGAACATCTTTAACCACCCCGGAGAGATTTGGGTCGTGCTTATGACTTAAATGTTTACTTGATGAAGAGTGAATTGATGCAGTCCCCCCTGCCCCCTCGCAGCCCTTGGGAACCACTTGTGAAATGAATAGCAATTGTTCTCTGCTCAATTAGTCATATATAAGTGAATGCCTCATGGTGGCCGTCCCCAGAATGGTGCGTAATTGATGTATTTCACTGATGGTTATACCAGAAGGATCTCACTTTTTTTGCATGGCAAAGGATGGGGAAAAGATACAATGATGGCTGAGTTGTCCTCGGCCTCTCGAGAGGAAGCGTGCAGTTGCTGTATGGGATGCTATTGAGCCGAGCGTGGTGCTCTCGAAACATACTGAGTTTATTAGAAGTGCATGTTGACTCTGGGACTTCAGTCTGACTGCGTGGCAAAACAGTTAGGCCAACGAATATGTGATAATGTTTTTTATAAATGTGATAATTAGATAAAAGAAGGGGGAGTTGAAGTTTAGACTCAAAGACACTAATTAAATTCACATTGACAAATCAACATATTGGTCTCGTATGGATTAAAGCAGCCCTGAAATGCTTCTTTTGGTTAGATTATACTAATTAAATTCACACATTTTGCCAATCCACAACAGTTACCTTGAAGCACAGAAGGCTGAAACTAAAGCTTCGAAATGCACGTCGGCGAACGTGCCGAAGTTGGAGCATTTTTGCAGAGCAAATAGCTGCGAATTTTAAGAAACTTTGCAGCTAACGTTTTTGAAATTTTTATACCCTTGCAATCAAACGCTGTCAGAATGATGCATGCTTTTACTTAAATGCTGAGTGCTTGACTGCAGTTTTAAATTATGCTCAGTGATGAGGTAATAAAGTATTTCAGTAAATATGTCTCGGAGGAGAACTTGGGAAGGAAAAAACACATCTATTCCCAGTAGCCAGTCTGTTCAGGTCAGTATTTAAAAACCCTAGGTCACACGTCGGAGAATTATGGCCTGCTGCTGGCAGTATTTTTGGAAGTTAGGACTTCATAAATATATCAACTACTCGATGCAGGGCTGCCCCACAGCAGCTGCCGCCGAGCAAAAGCCAGGGGATAGGAGTTTGGTGGTTTTATATATATATATATAAAAAAGCTAATATTTGTGTTCAGTAGTGAGTTTCTATTGGGTTAAACCTTAAAAAACTGAGCTCATTGATGTGCGCATCGCTCAGAAATGAGAGAGGTGGCGTCAAACTGGGAGCACTCTGTGTTGAGCTGCTGGCTACCCTGTCCCTGCAGGGCAGGTAAGTGCCTTGGGAAGATGTTTTTAGGGTTGCAGGCTGCCTTTCCAGCCTCCCCCCGGCTGGAGAGGACCCCAGCAGCATTGCAGGGTTGTGTTTTGCGCTGTACAGTCCGAACAAACCCCATCTTTCATCTTTAAGGAAAAAAATCCCAGCACAAGCACTACTGCCTCGTTTCCAAAGCCTTAAGTGTGAGACCCCGGCAATAATCCTGAGTCATCACCATCTAGTCATTAGCAAATATTCTATTTTCTGTCAGTAAACACAATTTAAGCACTTAGCAGTTAAGCTTCTTAAGATTCATAGCTGATGAGGGAGCAATTAGGACAGGATTTTAATGAATACACACAAACTGGGGGGTTCCCGCCGGGGAAAAGGAGAGGTTCGAGCTCGGTCTAGAAAAGTGTTCAGACACACGGCAGTAAAACACACTTAAACGGGAACTCTTTACTTTAGGGCTAATTATATGAATCTTTGCCATGTTGTCTGTTTAAAATCCGGCTGTCAAACAGGCAGCTGGCCCTGTAGCCATCTGAGTTGGGGGGTTTCCACTGCAACTGGTGCCACACTATTGCAATAATTTACTGTAGTTCCTTGATTAGAGAAACAATTTTTGTCCATGTTCCTCCCAGAAGGTTTGATAGTTACAGGATTTGAGCACTAGTACAGGGAGAGATTTGGGGCTTTATTTCAATACAGGCTGCACTTTAAATTTAAGTGTTTCCAGATGCAGGTGGAAGGTGAGTCTGTGTGGGAAAGCAAAGGCAAAGGGCTCTGTGGGGAGCAGGGGGGGCGGTGAAGGATGGCAGCGCTTTTCACGAGTGGTTTTTCATCTCTACTGTGTGGGAGGTTTGGGGGGTCTTTTTTGGGTTTTTTGGGTTTGGTTTTCTTTTGTGTTTTGTTTTAAATTAAAGCATTGAGATGCTGGTGGATGGAGAGTGCTATATAAATGCAAATTTCATTCACTTCTGTCTGCTGTCAGCTGGGGCGCAGGTGAATCGCAGTTCCCAGGCTTGGGAGCGATGCGGGTGCGTGGGGATGAATGAACATCGCAGGAGGTAAAATCAGCACCTTTGGGGCTCTGCTCTCCCTGCTCTGGTTTAAACGGCCGTGGGGGTGGCTGGGCAAGGGCTTGTGCCTGGGCATGGCACTGTGCCCCTGGAGTCCTCCCAGCCCCAGTGTGGGTCGTATCCGCAGGACTACCCATGGGAGGGAAAGTGGATGGCACTGTGGCTTTCCATGTAGGCCCACCGGAGTCCAACATATAGCAGCTACAAATCTTTGTCATCTTCAAACTCCTTTACAGATGTTAATTAATTAATCCTGCCTGATTTGATCTGTCCATCAGTGACTTGCGCTTGATCACCAG
This sequence comes from Pygoscelis adeliae, assembly GCF_000699105.1. Lineage (NCBI taxonomy): Eukaryota > Metazoa > Chordata > Aves > Sphenisciformes > Spheniscidae > Pygoscelis > Pygoscelis adeliae. The sequence continues at coordinate 5,351,980 of NW_008825532.1, forward strand.
CCGCGTTGAGGAGTGGTTGGTTGCTGCCGCATGTGTAAGGTGAGGGCCAGCAGCAGTGGGGGCTGGTTGCTGGGAATTGCTTGATAGCAGTCCTCACTTTGGGGAGAAATAGCGGTTTGTTGCAATATAAAGTTTCTGTCACCCGTATTCGCCCAAGGTGGGATTTCCGGGTTGCTCCTGCCCTGCAGTTGGGATGCTTGTGTTGGCACGGTGCAGAGGCTCCAGCTCACAGGATGCCCAGCAGGGAGGTGGCACTGAGTTCCCTGGTTGGACCCAGCAAGGGACAGTCCCTGCGCACAGCTCTTGCTTCTCTGGGATGGGTGAAAGTTTCTGTTCGAGCGCTGAAAGCTCCTTAAAGCCTCTGGCTTTGTCTCTGCACGCTGTGGGGGTGGCTGCTCTGAAGCTGCAGTTCTTGCTTAGCTCTGCTGGTGACAGTGTCGTCTGAGTAAAAACCCACAGCGGTTCTCAAGGGTCGCGAAACGCTGTGTGCCTCTGTCCCAGCGCTGCCGGGATGCAGGGATCCAGCTGCTGGCTGCATCCCTGGGACACGTGTGGCTATGGACAGACGGGTGGCAAGGGTGGGTGCCTGGGATGCGGGAGTAGGAGAAGAGGTTGAGTTGTGATGGGAGGAAGGGAGTGAGGAGGAGGGATGAAGTGCAGGAGGCTCAGCTAAGTTTTAGCTAAACATCCAGACACTAGATTTGCTCAAGCTAGCCAAAGTTCTGACTAATGCTGCTGCAACCGGTTTAAAAATGCCCATTTCCCTGGAGGGTGCTCAGGTCCTTAGCCCATATCCAGTGAGGTCCCCTGGGAGCTGGGTTGGTTCAGACCTCTGATTGCAAGGATTTCTGTGGGGCTGCACCAAATAACCACCCTGAGATGGTCATATGGTCACATGAATATTGGAGGTGGCAACTGGCCAAGGCAGCTCCAGATCTGGAGGTCTGGAGCCATCCAAACTCCGGGCAGCATGAACACATTTTTGGTTTTTCTGTTAGATCACAGCAGGTACAGAGCCCTGTACAAAACAAGGTACTTGGATGAGTCCGCACCTTTCCCATGACTTGCCATGCCCGCATACCTCAGCTGTGTAATTACATCTTGCAGAGGATCTGTCAACAGCCGTGTCCCCAGCCTATAGCCAGTCTATACGAGACAGCCTGCTGCTGGAAATGAGCTGTGCTTTTAGGCCAGTGGTGACCAGTGCTCTTGAGAGAAGAAATGCTCAGCCATGTATAAGGTGTATCAGAAAATTGCACAATAAATGAAGCCAAATGGAAACTTGGATGGGAAGGGGTTAGCTGGTGAACTAAAAAATTGCACGCTGCCAGTCTCCCTTCGTGTGAGCGTAATGAGTGTGTAATTCAGGTAACGAGCAGAAACCACTCTACCTGCTGGTGGGCTTCAGGAGCAGAGGAGTCCTTTGGACTCGGTCTGACCTAGTGTAATTCAGATTGCTGACATCACCTGGTGCTTCCAGTCCTCTGGAAAATCAGCTACTCTTAATTGTAACCTGCCCCATCCCATGGCAAGTGCCCCCTCCTGCTGATTACCCCCTCATTTTAAGAACAAAGAGCACCCACTGTTTGATGTGAGGATGACAGGCACTGTTGCACCTCCAATCTCTGCTGCTCTTGGTGAACAGTCCGCACCTTGTGGGCGCCCTGCAGCCAGCGGTCGTGACGTCCCCAGGCTGCATGGGTACCAGGGATGCCACTTACTGCACAAGTCCCTGCTAGTGGAGAGGGGCTGGGTGTGCTTGCATGCAAAGCTCATTTTTCCTGGGGCTTTTCAGCTGCAATATGGCTCTAAAGATAAGTTTTCCCACCCTAAAGGAGCCTGGTGGGTATCTCAGATGTCTTTTGGGGGCATAGAAACTCTTTTTTTGGGCTTCTTGCAGGCTTCCAATCCCAAAGATGTCCTTTCTTTTTCAGAACAAGCTATTCTCTGGGGGAAAAAAAAAAAAGAGGGGAAAAAAAAAAAAAGAGACCAACAGAATAATTTGCTTAAGACTCAGATTCACAGCAGCAAGTAAGATATAATTGCACCCTTTGATCTTCAAAGATCTCATCCAGTGTCTGCTGAAGTCAGTGAAAGCCACTCTGTTTGACTTCAATGAACATTTTGTAATATACAACTCAGAAATATCCTTCCATTTTATCTATACATGTCTGATGCCTCTCTGGTGAAAATAAACTTCAGTGTGTAAGTTTGGGCATTTTAACATAATTTTATGTGGCATGAAAGTGTTTCATATTTGAACATGAAAGGAATAAAATTTGTTTGCCCCAAAAAACACAACCGCTATTAAAGAAATGCGTGGTATCAAGCCCAGATCGCCTAATAGGAGTTTATGCAACAGTTGTAGCTGCATCAGCATTGCCAAAACAAGTGCTCAGTTGCTAATGAGCTGCCAGCCAAGCAGTGATGCTGCCATCTGAAAACCTTTCTGGTCCTTGGCATCTGCCTGTAAAAGAGATGTGTGAGAGATAAGCCCAGAAAATTATCTTCATTATGCCAGATTAATTCCGCGCATAGTCCAGTGTTTTAGCCTACTGTAAAACTGGAACTATCTCTATGTAAATGCACTAAATAATTATCTGAGATTTGCCTCTATGTGGGGGTTTGGTGTTTTCCATCTTCATCTCCATCCCTATGTACATCCTCAGTAGCAAATGTTACAGAGTAGTCCGGAGGGGAAGGTTTTAGCAGCATGAGGAATTTGTAATAGAAATCAAATATTAGTACAAGCAAGATGGTATCTTGCCCAAATGAGACTTGATTACATTATTAATCTTGATAGTTATACATGATTTTGTGTGCATGTGATTTGAATACTGGATTAAAAAGCCAGGAGATGAGTCACTGAGATGATTTGGTTTTTTGGGAAATCCAGGCAGAAAGGTGCATTTACCACTGAGCAAAATTTCCATGGGCTCTGGGATAAGTTTGCAGGATTTCATCCTGCTGATGGAGGCCTTTCCCTGCAGAAATCCCAGACCAGAGCTACCCATCGTACAGGCCACACACAGCAAGCAGTTCAGCATGTGCTCGAGCACCCCAGCCACCGAGGGGAACTGAGCCCTCTGTTGCAGTTAAGCACATGCTCATGCTTTTGACGAACAGGACTGATTTTAACGACACGCTAATGATTGCCAGCATCATGGCCTCAGTACATTTTCTTCAAACATGTCATCACCTAATAGGACATACCCTTCTGCGCACAGCCATTGCTGCGGTACCTTATCTTCTCTTCTTTCCAGTCTAGCTTCTGTCTCATCCTCTTTCTCTACCATTATTGCTTTGTAGACCTGTGTACGCCCCTTTCTATCTCATAGCATTTTTGGTCAGGGGAGCACCAGGCTGCGGTCCCGCTCCCGGGGTAATGCACCCCATGGGTGTTGTGGGGACATGCTCTCACCAAGCTCAGCAGGGCCCTGCCAGCAGTGAAACCTGGAGCATCTCCAGCAGTTGAGAAGGCTGTGATTGTGTGTGTGTTAAGGATCTGGCAGACTAGATCCCAGACGTTTCAAAGACCAAATATCTCACACTTGGACTGTTTAACATCTGACAACAACTTTTTTAAAAAAAATCCTTTTTGTTCCCTGTTTTTTTTATATGGACCAGTTGTAATGGAGGGGGGGGAAATCTCAGTGTTTGGTCCCTATATTTACTTTACAGTGGGATTGCTCTAGTTCTCCCACCTGTTTTTTGAAGGCTGCTTGTAGGGTGTGTAGTTCAGCAAAGCAGAACATTGCAAGAAAAGATAACTTCTGTAAAAATCACCGAAACCTCACTTCACAGGCTGATTTTTTTTTTTTTTTTTTTTTTTTAAAATTACAGCAGGATAGTTGTTACTCCTCCTTGAGTCCGCTGTTAGGAATCTGGTGTGAATGGAGAAAAAGCCCCTAGAGAGTCTTTGAAAAAGTGAACACATGCCTGTGTTCAGTGTGTATGAGTGAAGTGTGACAGAGCATAATCTGCTATTGGAATAGGAATTACTGGCATTTCTAAAGAGACTGAGGTTTTGGACCGTGCAGAGGGAATAGTGAGTCTTAATCATTATGATCACCTTTGAATTTTGCTATTTAGGTATCTGCTAACTGTTAATTTTGTTGCAGAAATGGTATGAATGTAACTGTGTCCCTATATGGGATGCGATGCAGCATCTCCGAGAGCTGAGCCCAAGGCTTTCCATGGGACCAAACTTAAAAAGGTGACTGCAAGCAATTATTTTCACTTGTTTTAAATCCCTGAGA
>NW_008825532.1:5356275-5388146 GCF_000699105.1 Pygoscelis adeliae
GTGCAGCCCACAGGGACGCTGGCCCTCTGACAGCTCCCACCTTGGTGATGGGTGCTGCACGTGTGATTTCCCCACCAGAAAGATGCAGGCAGGAGAGGGGATGTAGAAAAGTTCAGAAGATAAAGAAAGCTAGTGAGAAACCACGAGCACAGGTGCTACGGGTAGCGGTGGGGTATGTACAGCTGAGCGGGTTGGATTTGGTGTTTATGGATGGTTTTGTGATGGGTGTTTCAGTCTTGCTGGTTTTGGAGGAATTATTCTGGATGAGAGATTGTTATTGTATAAGCTGGGGTCAGGGCAAGGCGAGAGGAGACAAGAGGATGGAGCAGCAGGTGCAGAGGGGAAAGTGCTCTCCACAGTGTCAGGGATGAATGTGGCAGGGAGAGGAGCCTGTGTGGATGGGGTAGCTTGCAAAGTTTAGGTGGCAGCACTGGGTGACTTCTGTAAAGCTTACTGTTGTCACCATGCGTGTGAGACTTCCTTATGTTAGGAGAAACCATAGGAGCCAGATACAGCCATGATGAGAGATGGACACTGCGATGGAGGCCATGCCCTGCCTCTGGTGTTGCACATTAGGATCAGTTCAAGACACAGAAACCTAATCCAGCATCGCACCATGTTCTCAGGAATATTTTTGAGCTCCTGCCATTAAAGATGCCTTACGTACAGCTGGGATCAACTGGACGTAGCTCAATTTCAATGGTGCAACAGTGACAACCAGTGGCCAGCTGGGCTAATCTGGGACAAGTGCCATCCCTCCAAACCAGGGCTGGGCACCCTGGGGGCCTTGCTCTCAGAGGGGGCCAGAGTCATGCTGGCACAGCTCTGTCCGAGCCGTGGGAGATATCCCATCGGAGAGGCTCCTGAGAGCAGCGGGCTTTGATGTTTCCTTCTGCAGGGTCGTGATCCCACACTGCTAATGGGTGAAACGTCAGCGTAGCAGTTTTGGGCTGAATTCCTGGTACTGGGTACTCAACTGCTGTAACACAGTTAGAGGACAACATTTGGTGTAAATGGTCATAGAGGGCAGAGCATGCCCCCTGTGCTTCAGGAAGAAGGGCTCAGGCGAAGCCTCTGATGGTGGCAATTTACATTTGGAGATGTGCTTGCCTCCAAAGCCTTTATTTTCTTATTGCATCCTTGTGTGCTGTGGATGGACGTGACCTCATGGTACATGGTTAAACATCTCCTATAAGACTTTGCTTTGTGTACCTGGGAGGGAGGGAAGCAGCAAATGCCTTTTCCCAAAAGGTCTGTTTGTAACCCAGCAGCTCCATCAGCCCCGCCATGAGATTTGGATCCTGCAGAATTACAGGATGTGTTGGTCCAGGTGGCCTCTCCCAGGGCACCTGCCTTTTGGGGAGGTGCAAGTCCTTGGGGCCACGTGGGGTCTGCACTGGCAGGCGTAACTAGGTCTTGCCCAACATGGGACCAGCTCCGCTGGCAGAACCCCTCTGGAGGCTGTCATGGTATGTGGGCTCTGTGTGCCTGCTTTGTGCTGGCCCCCCCAGGGTCCATGAGCACTGGGTCATCTCAAGTGATGTACCCACCAGAGCCTTCACACTGGCACATCCCAGAGCAAAGCCACTGCCTCCAAAAGCTCAGTTTTGACTTGAACTTGAACAGCATCAGCCCCTTTTCTATTGGTGTGAGCGAGATGGTCTTGGGCAGGGGTGAAGCAGCCGGCATCCCGCCTGTGCTGTGACTCAGAGCAGCTTCTTCGCAGCCTCAGTTCGCTCTTTGTTTGCTCATTTTGTTTTTCCCTCCCCTCAATCTCAAAGAAGTCATTTAGATCCCAAAGTGCTTGTCTTGCTCTTTGTGTGGAGGACCCTGCCATTGGCCAAACGTTTTTATCCTGAGAAAAGCAGAAATCCCACCGCCTGCCTGCACCTGGACGCTGCTGCATCCCGCTTACAGCATCCCCAAGGACTCGGTGCCGTGTCTAGCACATCTTACTGCAGCCTTTCCCTTCCCAAGAGAAGTTTGGGGCTGCGTGGGAGCTGGCGGGGCTCAAGGTCCTCCCGCTCGGCATTTGCCATCTGTTTTGGGCAGGCCTTGGTCCCTTTCCCAGGGGGGTGGCAGCATCCCTCCCCAGGGCCACCGCAGGGCGGGCGCATAGGGGAGGGCAGCCTTTGCTTTTCCCCTGCACGTTTGGTAGTTCAAAGGCTGCTGATCTCCTCGTTGCTGCTCACAAATTGGTAGATGATACAGTTGTGCATATCTGGTTATATCTCAAAGGAAACCGCGGTTTTGTAAGCAAGGGTTTGAACAGCTCGAGGTATCTAGCCGAGTCATGGGACAGCCAGTAAGTTGCCATTTGCAAGATCTGGATCGATTTTTGAGAATTTGGGATCAAGGTAAGCCCCTTGCGAGCTGGCACATGCAGCCCAAGGGTATCGACCCCTCTTGTGCGGTGGCTGGTGCTGGACCAAGCCACCCCACGGGCACCTGTGATGGCCCTGAGACACCAGGAACCACTTTGGGCCCTTGGCAGGCAAATTTTGCTGAAATCCAAAAAACTCTGGGGAAAACTCTTTGGTCTTTCTTGGCCCAATGCAAATGTGTTGTGTGTCCCAGTTTGGGGTTTCTCGGGTGAGTTGCAGCTCCCAGTGAAGGGGTGCCGACTTCCAGCTGCAGTGCTGGTCAACTTAACTAAGACTAACTTGTTTGATTGGAGTTTGTAGTTCTTAAGATCTTAAATTCTTGCCCCATTCCCCATTTTGACCTCTGGGGCCATTGGAAAGAATTCTGTTGTGTGTGTTTTGGGTTTTTCTAAACTTAATAATTGATTTAGAAGTTTAAGAGTTTGGGGTATAAAAGCGCCCAAGCATGAAGCTGAGCTGCTCCTCGGCAGGGAGAGGCAAGGCAGAGCCCGGCCAACATCGCGCTGCGCCCGCGGGTCCGGAGAGCCGAGACGGAGCCGATGGCCCAGCAGCGCATCGCGGCCCTCTCCTCTGGGGTGCCCTGGGTTAGGATCCATGCTCCTCCTGCGCCTTGTTTCCCCAACCAGACTGGGCTAAAAGTAAAAAGTAAAACAGGAGGTGAAACCCTTTACTTCTGTTTGTTAATCTTTCTTCTTCTATCTTTTTCTCCTTTCTTTTTTTCCCCCTTTCTTTCTTTCATTCTTTCTTTCATTCTTTCTTTCTTTCGGGTTTTTTTTTTTTTTTTTATTAGCAGGGCTAGTTTTTTCTCTCTCTTTTGCCTCAATAGAAAGAAAAAAAGTTTTGTCAGCACTCCTGTTTCTTTTGTTGTTTTCTTTTTCTCAGAAGTCTTTTCTGCTTTTATCCTAATCCCAGGCATGCATGAGGGAACAGTTGTGCTCTGTTGTTTGTCTGTTCTGCTAGTTTTGAACCAGTAGGGCTCCCGCTTTGTTCTCTTTATTTTCTGAACACAGAAAGGTAAAAGAGTAGGAATAGTGATTGAAACTCTTAAGAAGAGAAACCTTCGATATTTATTTAGATTTAATTCATTTTTTGCCATGTTGGTAATAATTAAGGGATGATGACAAATAAAAAAAAAAGGGGGGGGGGGGATCAGAGTTTTGCTACCCAGAACATTTTAAACTTGTACCCCTCAAGACGCTGCGTTTTTAACTGTGTTGTCCAATTTATTCACTCTCTGGAACCAGACAACGATTTAACATATGCTGGGGTTGGTTTTTGTTTTTTTTTCCCCCGCACACAGAATTGCTCCTTTGTAGGGACGGTTTTATGACGGAAGCGCATATTTGAAAAGCAGCATTAGGCTGGTTTACCTGATGCGATGTCAGCCTGATTTTCAACTCGGATCTGGGTTTTAAGCCTTATATTTATGGCTTTAAATCCACTCTGGCACTTCTCAGCTTTTTGGGGTGCGTGTTGCAGAACTGTTGGTAAAGCTTGTGCAGGTTTTATGATTTTTTTTAGGTATTTCTTTAATAGTTGGGCATACTGCCTGATAAATTGCCTGAAACATTGTAACAAATTAAACTAAAACTAAGCACAGATCCATCTGTTTCTGTTTCATCCCTGCAAAACAAACCTTTTATGATTTTGGTATCCAACATGTGCTTGTTCTCTGTTGCCATGGAGATGCTGTAGGCCTGAAATTTTTTTTCACAGGCTCTTACGATGAAGTTTTTTTTTAAAACTGTTTTGATTAATTTTTCCTCCACTTCAACTTCTCTCTCACTTAAACTGTTTTCCCCTTTTGTTTCCCACTTGATTTATGGCAGGTCGCTGTCATTTAAATAGATGCGCGTTTTGAAATTCCTTCTCTCTGTTCGAATGCAAAGAAAAAAAAAAAAAGAAAAAAAAATAACCCATGCAAGTCATGCTCAAAGACTTGGTTATTGTTGCTTGTTGGATTTCTGCTCTCTGTGGTTGTCGGGCCTAATTCAAAGTAATTCAGGCTACTCAGTGGGGGCAGTGCATAGCTCCACAGGAAATTATGATAGCAAAAGTCTTCCTGTAGAGCTCTACACTTGGCACTACAAAGTGCCTCGGGCTGCAGTTACCTGAATAGGGTTGAATTAGACCAGACAACCGCATCATCCCACTTCTTAATCTATTAGAGCGATATACAAGTGGCAATTGTTGATTGCAAAAATGGGATTAAGAGGCTCTTCAAGTGAATTGATTTTCTTGTGAGAACAAAAAGAGGAAAGAGAAGGCTCGTTTGAATCACACAGCCAGAAAGTTTCGTGAATGGGTTCCACTCCAAATGTTAGAATTAAAGCAATCAGTGTTTCCCCATGGAGCATGCAGGTGAGAGGAATAAACTGCTGAAAAATAGAAAATGATGTCTAAAACTTAAAGTTTGCAGTGCCCTCACCAAATCGTGGCTCTCCCCCCGCCACCCCTCCCTCTCTCCCTGCTCCCGGCAGCAACAACAAATCCTTGTTTCAACTGAAGACTTTGTGGCTCTTCGTCAGCCTCTGCTTATTATTCTTTAATCTTTATTTTTACCAACATGTTTCATTTATTTATTTTGCTTTAACTCAGGGAAGAAAAGGGGACAAAAGCTGCCTTGACTCCTCCTAGTTTCCCCTGAACCTTTCCATTTATTCCTTCCCCCACCAAGATCAAAGCAGTGCCGTGTCTCTCCCAAGGGATGTCCAAAACGCGGTGCCTGCGCTGCTCCCGGGGTGACTCCTCGGGGGCTTCACCCAGCCCCACCGGTGCTTGCTTTTCCCCTTGGGCTACTATTTTCACTGCAACCACAAGTTTTGTGTGGTCAAGTGTCATAAATCTCCCGTTAACCTCAGTGTATCATCCATTGGGAAGAGCAGAGCCTGGTGTTTGAGCCTCGCTGGGATGGGTCCTGCTATTTATTTTTGGATGGCTCTTGGTGTTGCTGGAAATCATTCTGCCTCGGCTGAAAGACAAGGTGCTGAGTGTACACGTGGTGGATATTGAGCTGCACAGGGAAGGCAGTGGTGAAGGCATGTCCTCCGGGCATACCGGAGGACGGCACTTGGGCAGGGCTAGCTGTCAGCAGTGTGGAGAATAGAAATGACACCCAGCGCGGAAAAGGAGCTGCCGGAGCAGATGGAGGGAGCCTGGCGCTAGCGCCAGCATTGGGACCAGCTGGGAGGAGATAGCGGGGAAGGTCCCCTCTTGGGCACAGGGATGAGAAACCTCCCCTCCCACCATAAAAGCACAAGAGCTCACCCCGGGAGCCAGCGCTGGGACAGGGATGCAGGGGGTGAGCCACTTTCAAGTGGCTTCAAAGATTTTGGGGGGGGAAGCAGCAGCTGAACTAGACCTTCCTCCACGGGTTGGAGAGCGTGTCCATCCTGGTAACATCATCGCCAGCGTGGCTGCTCAGGGCTTGTCATGGGGTTTGTTTACCCTTCTTTAAATTTGTTGTTGTAGGCTTGTTTTCTCACCTGGCCCCTGCCTGGCAAGCAGCTTGATAAGAAGTGCCTTGGAGCAGAAAGGGCTGATGGAGTTGCTGCTGTGAACCGGAGGGGCCCAGGCTGGTAGAGGGCACAGACTCCAGTGAGGTGCTCACCCTGCTGCTTTGGGAAGGGACAGAAGCAAATTTGGAGCAAAAGCACCATCTCGATGCTTTACTTGACGATTCTTTATTTCAGAAGATAGTTATATTCTTGCAAAACCTTTCCTTTCGGGTAGGTGGTGGTAGGAGAGAGCTGGGCTTCTATTGCACCAGAGATCCCTCTTACAGCCAAAGCACCCTACATGCATGTTCGCAAGTGCTGCGAATCCAAATGAAACAATAAGACAAAATGTGCCTCCCATCAAAGGATGCATTCGTACTTCCCCGAAGCCTTCACCTTGAGCAGCCACCTTAAGTCTCTTCCCAGCACATTCCAGCCCTTCCTGCCTCTCGCTCAGCTCTAACAGTTTTACAGGGTGTAATTTCCAAAGACCCAGTTGCACAGGTTTCCCCTTTCCGTCTCTTCTCCTCCATGGAAGGATTTTTCCCAAAATCTCAGTCGTGGGATGCCAGGAGCACCCACCAGGTGCCAGCATGCACGGGCAGCAAGCGGGCACGAATTCCCCCTTTGCAACAACATTGCTTTCTCTAACTGTGACCCATTAATTGTTCCGTATTTAATCACCCAAGATTGCATCAGGTCCACGTAGCATATTTGCGTGCACGCTATCAATTATGTCATAATAAATGAATTTCCTTTTCAGGATTCCCCGCAGCCGATGGCCGGGCTTCTGTTCCTCCTTGACTGTTCTGACTTTGAACAGGTTTATTCAGCTGTTGTCTGCTAAGCCCTACAGAAAAGAACAATAGCTTCTGATCTGCCTTTTATGGGTTATTGGGAACTGGTGGTCCGCACTACAGCTTTGGTCAGTGATTAACCAGAGTGAAAACAAACTACACAAGGCTAAGTTGATGTTGGAGGAGGAATGAACCCACTTCATTAAGGCTTTAAGAGGAAACCTTTTCTTCTTCAATGCTTGTTCACAACTTTTCAGGTCTCTATTTAATCACGTAATTCTCTCTAAGTAGGAAGAGAAGCTTGCCTCACAGCGAGAGGTCTTTTGCCACATGACAACTTAGAAAGATAAATTATATATAAATATCTTCATGGTTTTGTGGAGAGGAAACCAAATTCAGTTTTACTGTGTGCAGCTAATTTACCGGTTTCTTAGGTGCTGTGGTCTTCCCAACGTCCTGCTGCAGGAGGGGAAATCTTTGCTGCAATTGCCTTAACTTTTGGCATGTGTGTGCAGGGTGAGCAAATCATATCTGGCCAGTGCCAGCACAGGCGGCCAACGGGGGCTGAGGGCAGATAAGAGGCAGCAATAACAGCAACCTTCCTTTACAACGCCGCTAAGCCTACATGGAAGTGCTTCTTAGGATGGTTTTTTTATTCCATCGCCCGGAGAAATCGCGCCCTCCTGCATCCCAGGGATCTCTCTGTTGTTGGCACCCCGAGGAGCTAAAACAAAAGGCAGGAGATTTGGGGTGGATGAATTTGGTGCCGGTGAACGTGGCGAGCGTCTCTGGCCCGTGAGGTCCAGCCCTCGTGCTGCGCTGAGTAATCGCACAAAGCGCATCACGTCAGGGCGGCCCACGTGCTTTTGTTTAGTGTAATTTATTATTATTTTTTTTTTTTTTAGTATGGCAGTTAATTATGGTTTGGGGAGCATATGACTTCGACCCAAAGCACAGCAGTAATAAATCAACCTGCCAGCTCCTCTGGGGGTATCTGGCAGCAGCAAAGCTCGTTGTTCCTGCAGCCCCTGCGCTTCCGATGGTGCAGGCAGCAGCCCCTTCTGGTTATCAGTGCGTGGGCAGGGAGGGGTAACACGGACACCCTGGGAAATGTCAGGGAGCTGCTTTCTGGGCACCTTCGGCATCTCTACCGAGCCCTGGGTGGACAGTAGAGGTCTTTGTTGGGCAGATGCCTGAAATGCAAAGGGGTGCGTGTGAATCTGGTGCTTGTGGGATGGGCATGGCTGATCCAGGCTCCTGCTCATGTGCTGGGATAAACGGGGGCTGGCTTTGGGGCCAGGATGGAGAGGGTTGTTGCTGAGTGGATGCGGGTCAGCTGGTTTTCTCATCTTCCCCTCTGAGAGCTACAGTGGGGACATGTAGGAGATGCTGCTGAGCAGAGGTGACTGTACCGCTGGGCACCTTTTGCTGGCAGGGCTGTCTTCTGACCTGCCTGGGTACAGCAGCCCACTTTCACTGCAGTTCATTCAACACCCTGAGACTTCCCACTCAACACCCCAAATTCAGCACGAAGCCTGGATTTGAGCAGTCAAAATCCCCAGCTGTGGTTGTAGGGAGACCGAGGGTGGCGTCCCAAGAACAGAGGACACACAGCACTGGGTAAGTCCCTGCATGCACCCCAACACCTGCAGCTTTTCCAGGGCTGCTCCCCTCTCCTGCTGACCCCAAGCCATAGCCCTATTCCTAAACACCCTTCCCAGCTACTAGGAGTGGATGCAGCATTCCCTTCTCTACCTGTCCCAAGTGATGTACATCGCTCCTCTGCACCCATCTGTTAAACTTTGTGGGGAAAGCACAGACCTTGATGAAAGGACATTTGAGGAGAAGCAATTTCTAGTCCCAGTGAGACAGGAGGGGAGCAGGAAAGCAGGACTTGCCTGGGGCACCCTCCACACTGCAGAAGCCATGGATAAGGCTTGGCTCTGCTCCTGGTGCAACGTTGCAGCTGGCTTCGGCAGCACATACACTAAAATTGGAATGATACAGAGAAGATTAGCATAGCCCCTGCGCAAGGATGACATGCAAATTCGTGAAGCGTTCCATCTATACTGTCCTAGATACTTGCCCGTGCTATCCCACACACCCCGCCACTCATAACTATCCAGCCTTGCGACAGATCTCTGGATGATGTTCTTAAATTGCTTATTAACCTTAGACAAAACCAAAACAATTTTCCCAAGAAATACCAATAGAAGTATCTTAACTACCCAAGGATGTTCAAGATACTGAAAAGTTATTGTAATGAAGGAGGAAATATCATAGAAGAAGGTAACGACGCTGCTATTCTGTATTTCCTCCATAAAAAACCTCTCAGAGGAAGGACTGTGATTGCTAATTGTCTCCACGAGGTAATACCCGAAGTACAGTAACGGCTTCAGTACAAAGCCCAAATACCAGATTAAGCTCAGGGCCGGTGTTTTAATAACAAACCTCCCAGGCAAAACATCACTAATCACTGCAGAGCACAGCAAACTGCAAAACCCAACACTAACCTTTAACATGTACAGCAAAAAAAAGAGCATGGTGCAGATCAGATAAACTAATATCGAGAACAGATGAATCAATATTGTGACCCGCAACTGGTAACAGATATAAATTCCTTAATGCGCTCTGGTTAATCTGTTGTTATCTCAAATACTTCGTGCCCCACGTTGGGCACCAAAAAGGACTGTCGTGGTTTAACCGCAGCCGGCAACTGAGCACCACCCAGCCACTTGCTCACTGCCCCCGGTGGGATGGGGGAGAGAATCAGAAGGGTAAAAGTGAGAAAACTCGTGGGTTGAGGTAAAGACAGTTTAATAATTGACATAAAATAAAATAGTAATAACAATAATAGTAGAAGGATATACAAAGCAAGTGATGCACGATGCAATTGCTCACCACCCGCCGACCGATGCCCAGCCAGTCCCCAAGCAGCGGCCCCCCCGGCCAACTCCCCCCAGTTTCTGTACTGAGCATGACGTCCCATGGTATGGAATGTCCCTTTGGCCAGTTTGGGGCAGCTGTCCTGGCTGTGCCCCCTCCCGGCTTCTTGTGCACCTCCTCGCTGGCAGAGGATGGGAAGCTGAAGAGTCCTTGACTTAGTATAAACACTGCTGAACAACAACTAAACCATCAGTGTGTTATCACGTTATTCTCATGCTAAATCCAAAACACAGCACTGTACCAGCTACTAGGAAGAAAATTAACTCTATCCCAGCCAAAACCAGAACACAAGGAGGGATGGACACACCTGGGGTGGGAGCAGAAAACCCATTCCTCTTGGTGGAATGGTGGCTGCAGCTAAACAGGTTGGGAGATAAGGGGGGAAAAGAGGGTAAAACATCTGCAGAGGAGATCTCCCACTTCTCATAAAGGCAAGAAAAGTAACAGTTGATGGTTTCCTCCTTAAATTGAACAGAGGGGGCACAATTTTCCCTCCAGTGATGCACTGTGAAGCATGATTTTGCATCAAACTATCATTTTGTTTTCTCCAGGTGTTTGGTAAATTGATTAATTTGGGGTACAAAACTGTTTAAATACTTCATTATCTGAATTCTTTGAACTCGAATTAGAGGAGCTTGTTGAAGTAACTTATTGAAGTGCTTTGGTAGGAGCGGAGGGCAGAGGGGGAGGAAGGCTGGGGCGCTGGGATGGGAGCAGTGTGGCTTTGCAGCAGGTGAGGATCTGGCCCAGTGCAGGGTTTGGCTATTAAATGACAGTACTAAGCTCTCTCAATTAATAATTAAAATGAATGTTTAAATAATGCATCAAAGGAAATTGCTTAAACTGCAAACTTGAAATTTTTGGGGTAAGTTCCTGTTCAGACTCAGGCTTCAAATGTAGGAGGAATTCAGATATCTAATGTACCGACATGAAACAGGGATTTCAAAAGCTTTAGCTTTTGTGTTAAAATGATGAAAACAGAGTGGTAGGAAAAGAGACTGCCAAGCTCTTCAGAGTGTTTGTGAACAAAATAGCACCTTTTTGGGGAAACAAAGGCAACCCTTCAGAGCCTATCAAACAGTTTATGCCCTGACTGCTGCAAAAATTGGGCAGCAAAAAGTATGAGAGATCCTTCAGATGATTCCTCCGGAGGGAAGGCTAAGCTACAGATTGAACAGAGGGAAAAGAAAGGCAGATGTGCCTTGGAAAAAAGGATTATTAGACTAGTGTCCATTTAGGAGTCTGCAGCTGAATGAGGAGAAGAAACTGAAGCAGGGTGAGACTTCCCACGATGTTTTATATCTGGTGCAGAGCTCTCCTTGGAGACAGCACAGGGTTTCCCAGCACCAGCCTGGGATGTGCTGTGTACCTGGAGCTGCGGGGAGATCTGTGCATCCTTCCCGCAGCAAGGTCCAGTGCCTTCCTGCAACTGTGGCAGCTGGCACCAGTCAGTGCATGGCTGCAATCGGCTGTTCTTGGCTTTTCCCGTCCTCTGACTCTCTCCCGCTCAGCCCTGTGTAAGATGCGTGGAAACTGGCTACTCCAGACTGTCCTGTGCCCCCCGTCTGCTGGGCCCGGCCCCTGGAGAAACGCGACTTTGCACTTGGAAACGTGGCATGTGCAGGGCAGTGCAGCAGGACAGGGAGTGCTGGGAAAGAGCCCCGTCCAACACAGCGTTGCTCCAGCGTGATGGCATCTATTTATGTCACTTGCATCTCTCCTGCCAGCTGGTGCCACGTCACCAGCACTGGACCATTCCCATCCCCACGTGGGGCTTCTTGCAGGTGGGGAAGGGCCTGTATGGGAAGTCTTTTCAGCAAAAAGGCTGGAGACCAGGAGAAGCCACTGGCCACTTAATTGCTGCCTGTGCCCTGACACAGGGGAGCTATCCTGGTCCTAAGAAGAAAATCCAGCTGTCTGGGCTGAGTGACAGCTTGTCAAAGACTCGCCAGTGCTCTCAGACACACAGCCAAATAACTGTGTATCTTTCTTTTTCAGCACAGTGTGCGCCTTGAGGCCGAGGGAGGCCAAGTCCCCGTCCTGAGCATCGCTCCTGTGCCACCATCCCGGGGAAGGGATGCTGCCAGCGGGGCGTAACGGACACAGCCACGCTCATGGCTCAAAGTCCTGGGGTGGGAAGGATAAACTGCACCATGGGAGGCCAGTGCCGCCGCCTTTCTGCACCTTGCAGAGCAGTGAGGATTACAACACCCCATAGCAAATTGGCCAGTTTGGATCTCCTTAACAAGATCTGCTCCAAGGGAAGGTGGCCCTCAACCAAAATAGCAATGGATCCACATGCCCCTGGGCTTTGTCCTGTTGGCATCAGGCTATGTCCAGGGTGGGTTTGGGGGTCCGAAATTGTGTGGCGCTGGCCATTTTATGTTCCCAGCGAAGTTGGGCTTTCCCAGTATCTTGTCCCAGCATTGGGGACGGCACAGCCCGGTTTAACCCATCCTGCATGAACCTGGTTGGACTCCTTCCCCTTTGGGTGCTTGCAGGGAGGCGAACCCACCTCCCGCTGCCAACCCCCAAATTCTCCTCTCCCCATGTCCCTTGGGGATGGGGCTGGGTGGCAGCGGTGTGTCCTGGCTGGTTGACACTGGTGTTTCACTCTTGTGGCTGTAGGGTTTGGCCGTGTTGACATCTGTCTGGTTTGACTCCAAACATAAACCTCTCCTGGGATGAATAGAGGGGATTCCTTGGTGCAAAAGGCCGGCTTTCCCTTCACACATGAGGGGTTTGCTCCATTATGCTTTGACGTCCTGCAAAGAAGCTGCCTCAGCGTCAATGGCATCTAACAGTGACACATGTAGGGCCCGAGGGCTCTGGGAGCAGGTTTAAATAGGACCATTGAATCCATCCTCCCGTGTGCACGTGACTGTCAGTGGCAGGAGCCCAGAGATCGATTGAGCTGTCAATGCGTGCGGATGGACCAAATTTTGAATTTTCTGCTCTTTGCGAAATGACTGGTCTCGGTGTATTGGGTCTGATTCAAGCCTTGGAACAATATTTGGTTGCTCCAGGAGTGACCAGGGGGTACAGGACCTGTCCAGAGTGTGTAATTACCGCACCATGGATTTCTCAAACCTGTTGAAAGGAAATAACTTAAACTGCAAATTGTTTCCCTCCATAGCTGAGTGCTGCACAGAGGAAAAAGTCTCTGTTCAGGGTTATTATTAGACTCCAGGGCTTTGGAGATGTTGTATCTAATGGAGAGAGAAGTATGTAGTGTTTAACCAACAGAGGAAATAGTGTTTAACCATAAGCATGTCTCTCTAATTTCTGCTTACAGTCCTAATCATGACTGGGTCTGAGCATCAAAGGCAATTTTGTTGATGCCGACACAACAGGAATTTCATCCCTTTTACCAGGGGACAAGAAAAAGCCCTGATTTCCAAGGAGGGGTTTTCCCCCAATCTGCTGCTGCTTGTCCCGCCTTCTCCAGCTGGAGATGGTCTTGGATACTGTGGTCCAGCACTGGAGCGTGAGGGCTGTGCCCAGGCATCTCTTCCTCCAGCCTGCACCTGTTGACGAGTTCTCCAGCAGCTGCCCAGTGCCACCATAGCCTTTTCATACAGCAAGCATCTGAGCAGGCCTGGCTGGTCCAAAGGCACCTCCTCCAGATGGGAGGATGACTTTGTGTACCACATAGCGATGGTGCCGATGTTTTTTCTCCTGTATGCCGGTGTTTGCCCACCTGCGAGGTGCCCATCAGCATTTTTTGGAGCACACAGATGTGACATTTGGAAAACAGGACCCATGCGCTCAACCTGTGAAATGATGCCCACGTAGGGGCAGGCTCTGCAAGGGATGCGCTTATAACCCAGATTTATTAAGGTCATCAGGTGTCTATTGATTTTGGCTGCTCTTTGTGACCCTGGGACCTCACCTTTCACCTGGGAACAGCTGGACAGAGGCTCCCGAAGGATGGGGGTGTTTTGCAGCAAGCAGCTCTTCGTATCTCTCCGGAAAGCATGTGCTGCGAGGGTGGTGGAGCTGCCAGTCCAGGATGTCTCTGGGATGTAGAAGAAAGAACGTATGGTAGCTTTGAACCACGCTGGGTCAATGAGGTAACATGCAATATCTGTTTCCTTGTGAATAGGAGCACTTTTTATTCAAAATTTGCCTTTGCAGAACTTCTTTAGCAGATGTATACAGTGGAGCATGTTCGGGGAAGGGTTTGCGCGATGCTTGTCTGAGAGATGATCAGCGATGTTGGGCTTTCCTCACCCTTGTGGAGAGCCTTGAATCTTGCTGGAATGTTGCTGGGGAAAGACCTGCAGGATGATGCCAGGGTCTGTGGGACCCCCATGGTCCCTGACTGTGGGGACAGCATGCCAGGGAGCCTCAGGAGAGATGAGCAGGGCAGCCCTGGCAGTGCAACCCTTCCATGTGCAACCAGTTGCAACCCCTGCAGCAAAGCATGTGCTCCCACAGCAGCTCCCTGCTCAGCGGCCGATGGCCTTGCACTGATCCTGGCTCCCTGTGTGGCCAAGGAGAGCTGGCCCGGGGTCTCAGCACCCTCAGGGTGGCCCTGCCCGTGTGGCAGATCCCCATCAATTCCCACTGCCTGCGCAGGGATTCACAGCTCTGATCATGGGGATGCTGCGGGGAGACCCTGCCCAGAGCTGGATTAACTTCAAACCCAAAAAAGCCGGGAGGGGGGGAGGAATCGCTTCTCTGGCCATGCAAGGCGAGTTTCTGGCTCTGGTGACTCAGGATTAGTGCTCCACAAAGGGAGGGTAGGAGCATTATAGTGAAATGTAGACTCTCCATAGGAGGCACCCATACATCCCAGCGGTGTGGGGAGAAAGGGGGAGGGAAGGCATCTGTGGCCCAGCCAAGTTTGCTGAGGGAGCCAGATCGCCCTTGCTGCTGCCCAGACGCAGGTGTCAAACCTGAATAGAGCGGGTGGAAAGTGCAGCGTGGGTACCTGCAGGTAACATCCCTCCCGGCTGCATCCAGGGGGATGCCCGGCCCCGGTACCCCACGGCACAGATGAAAGGACTGAAAAGAGAGGATGTGCGGGAGGTGGGAAGAGAAAACCGTATTTGCGTGCATGTCGGTATATAGGCGTAATGTCTACTGGGAACTGTAGTTAGCGGACGCACGGTCAAGTGTGAAACAAGAAACAAGGTTAATGCTGCATAGAAGCTGGCACTCTTTTCTCTGCACCCGCGTGCGATGTGTACGTGCAGCGTGACGTAGGCTGGTCCCGTGTCCCGTGGGCACAACGCCTGCAGGCACCACCCGCACCCTCCATGGGGGCTGGGGAAGAGGAGCGGGGGAAGAGTTTGTCGCGGGAGTGTGTTTTTCCCCTTGTTCTCAGTGTTTAATTTCATCATGAGAGTGCTTTTCTTAAAAAGCAGATGGGGAACTTCTCCTGCTGGGTTGAATGCTGTTGCTCCTCTGCCACTGCTCCTTGCAGGTTACGTTTCCATCAGCCTCTGGCATCAACAGGCGAAACACGGCATTCCCTGAGGGAATGCTCGGTGCTGGTAGTGCCTTGCTCTGGGAGCCGGCGCCTAAATAAAATTTCCAGCTTTTTGGAGGATGCTAAGTGGATGAGGGCTTTGGGGGGATGGGGACACGTAGGGTGCACAGCTTTGCAGCTGGGATGGGAGGAAAATGCCCGCGAGCACTGGTGATGCCTCCTCGGGCGCTTCTCCGCACCCGCTGCTTCCTCCCAGGGCTCTGGGGACACTGGGAAGCAGTGGTGGGGCTCTGGGGAATTAGTTAATCAAGTTTAACTCACTTCATCTAATGCTGGAAAAATGGCACGCACCAGCACGTATGTAATTATCTACGTAATTATATATGTATACGTGTATAAAGTCTGAAGACTTTTTGTGAATAGGGATCTTGGAGGGTAAATACAGGACTGAAACCCAAGAGTCTTAATTTTGCCTCAAATTTTGGCTATACTGTTTCTATAGAGACCAAAAGGAAGCTTTGGCTCCCCCACTCAGCTATTAAAGTTTAGTGCATTGAAAACTGTCTTCATGCTGTGATACCCTTTCACGGAGTAGAATAGGGTCTGAGCTAATCCATGAAAGTTGTCATGCTATGAACTAGTAGTCAAGCTTTTTCCTTTCAATTGAGTCTAAAACTATACTGTACTTCACACTTGATTGGCCCTTCAGATGGCAGGACTCAATATCCCTGCTGGAAATAAGCTCGTCTTCACACAGTGATGTTGAACGTGGAAAGATCTTGTTTCTGTGGCATAATTACTAGTGCCGCAATATGAAAGTCGTCAGGACGAGGTTTTTTTTTTTTGTCTTTTTCTAATTAATATATATCAAACTTTGCTTTCTTCTTCTTAAAGATCGTCGAGGTTTGGGTGCGATGCTAGCAGCACGCGGTCTGCCGAGAACCTGGACCCGAGCAAAGGCTCCCACTCGCTCGGGAGCTTTTCTCTCCTCAATGTTGCACACACAAACGTAGCAAAGCAAAGTTATCATCCGCACACCAGCCTCAGCCTTCCCCCATTGAGTGTACTGTAGCAAAGGTAATGAATGGGTCTTTTTTTTTTTTCCTTTCTTCTTTTTTTATTTTTTTCCTCCCATCTATCAAGATGCAGAATTTTGCACTGGGGCACTTTTTCTAATGGAAATCAGCCCCTTCCTTTGACCTTAGCTGCTACTTGTGCGTGTTCACAGGGGCTAAATCGATAGCGGGGACAGTGGTCCGTCACTATAGGTGGAGCAGCCGTGGGACTCTTGATTAAGACTTCACCAGTGAAAAGTTACTGTATTTTTATGATTAAATTTTTAAATGGGGAAAAATGCCTTGAACTGTATAGACCAAAAGGGGGCACCAAGGTATTGAAAAAAAAAAGCGATGCTGGTTTTGGTAGTTTACCTATATAAACTGTGACGGTTTCTACTGTAGCTTTCTTCCTTAGCATAGTTACTAAACAACAACAACAAAATCTCCTCGAAGTTTATGCAGATTTCCAGTATTTTCGCTGTGCCGGTGTGACACCTTGATTCAACTGCGGAGGCTGCTTTGGGGATTTCTTCTGGTCTTTTTTTTTTGTTAATCTTCATCAGTTAATTTTTTAAGATTTGGAGAGTTTTTTAAATGTAGAGTTGGTTTGTGTGGGCTTTCTTAATTCAGGAGTGATGCTTTAGAGAATAGGCACCAGATTAATTTAATGACATAAATCTTCAAAGCGCTATCTGCCTTTTCTGGAGTATTCAGTATTGCCTCTGCCACCACTTTTAAACACAAGTTTGCCGTTTCCTTTTGGCTGCATTTGCCCCCTTGCTGGGTGTAAGAGGATTTCTCCTTAGCTGGCTGTGGGATGAAATGGAGGGCACAGGTAGGGACAGCGTTAGCCCCCCTCTCTCCGTTTGGGAAAGCAGCTTTAATTACAAACAGCCTCATTTATGGGTCGTTCAGCCCGGCGTGGTGGTCAGGACAAGGCACAGACATTTGAAGAAATTCTGCCGTGTGACTAACACGACATCGAAGTTTTTATTCTCCCACCACTGAGAGAAAGGGATGAAAGAGCAAACCAAACATCTATTTCATCCATTTTCCATCCCCGTCCTACAGAAAGATTTGGTTAAAAGCCTTCTCGGTGTGAATGGCTGCGATGTAGGAAGGGCGCAGAGCAATTGTGTTCTCGAGTCTGGGGGGTTTTTCCTTCTCTCGACTACGCAGGGTTTTATAGTGCATGCTGCATGTTTATAATCTCAATTTTTTACAAGCATCTAGCACGTAAAACGCCAGTCAGATGATTATAGCTATTTTGTAATCACTGGTTTTTATTTGTGCCTTTGTAGCTCTGCTCGTGCGAAGTCCTTTCGTAAAATTGTCAGATTCAATTATTTTTCACACCGAATTGGAACAAGTTTGTTTTCCTTATTTTATGAAACCACCTTTATTGGTTTTTAAATTATAATTTAGAAATGAAAGATGGGGTGTTTTCAAGCACTGAATATAATGTTTTATAGTTTAATTTGTACTGAGACTTAAGCCTTATTTTTAGTTTTGTTATGTTACCTAATTTATTGGATCGTATATTATATAATACAACGCAACTGAATAGCTGAGGTTACATTAATAATTTTGATACATGTGGCTAATTAGTTTGTATTTTCTATGGATCTCAATTTAAAAAAAAAATCTACATATCTATTTTAGATTTCAGCAATAATGTTAAATGCAGCAGGTACCTAAATGGAACTATTCATACAAAATTGTGAAATCTACTTTTTAAGTATAAATAACTGGATATTTAAAAAAAGTTACTATCCCTTTGGTATCTCACAATTTGTTTACAAAAGGATACGGTCGTCTTATCTGTCCACCATTTATTAACAACACCTTCGAAACTGCAGGGCACGAACCTGGTTTGTTCTGTGGTTTAAGAAACGGCATTTTGATCCCACCAGCTGCCTCACAAGAAATGAAAAGCCGTTGCTGTTTAGGTTGCAAGTTCTCTATGAGAAAGTGTGGAAGGAAGAAGAGAGACTTTTGAAATTCCATAAAGTAGCCTGAGTAATTTAGTTGAAAAAATCATTTGTTGAATATCTAATTTTCCTCTTCCAGTTTTGTTGCAGTTTTAAATTACTCCATGCTTTGAGTCTGTTATTACTATATTATTCTAATTTAGCTTTTGCAGCTAACTTGTTCGAAATAGTTTCTGGACTGAAACAGTTTCCTTCTGTTTCTGCAGTTTACTTTGAAAAATGATCACTAAAAAGTGTTAGACTTCAGCTATTCTTTTGATGCAATTAATAATAATTAAAAAAAGAGTCCTCCTATCGAAAGCACTAAAATATTGTGCATTTATATTCCGCTGTGCTGTTTGGCTGATCATAAATCTATCCTGTACAGCTCCGATCGGGTTTTAAAGGTCTGTCATAATTTATTAAACCAGTTAACAAAAATGTGTAGGTAAAGAAAACCCATTCAAATGTGAACATGAACCACTTCAATCACTATCTGCAGAAAGCTGATTTATCAGGTTAAATTCCCTTTCTGCGATGAATAGCATTTTGCTCTGGAATAGACTTGCAATCTGAAAATTTATTTTTTTTTTTCCCCAGGGAAGCAGAGAAGGGGGAAAAAAAAATAGGAAACACATACTTAGTTTTGCCTACGTATCATGCTATAATTGCAAAATAAGGTTTTCTTTCTTCATTTCAGAGGTGAGGAGGTAAACATTACCTCTTTTGCTCCTATGCAACTCCGATTAATCAGAAGTGCAGATGTATAAAATGTGCAGGCAGAATTTGAAATCCGATTTCCCCACTTGATTTACAATTATAACCTATGGAAAAAAAGGTTTCAAAATTGGCTACTACAAATGCCTCAGATTTTATTTTTTCCTTATCCCGTGTGCGTGTGCTTTATAAGGGATGGGAGGACCTGTGCTCCTGCTTTGGGTGCTGCGCTGCGGAGTAAGTCGTTGCTCGAATTTCCATTGCTTGTAGCACACAGGAGGGGGAAAATCTGCCTTCGTGGTACTTTACTGGCATTGCCATTTCACTGAACCCGGCTTCATTGCAGATGGATATATCACTAGATGAATTTACTGTTGATTTCCAGTGTGCTCTGCATGAACGGGAGCCGTTTTTTGTTTTGTCAAAAAGCAAACCAAGAAGCAAAAAGCCAAGCAAACCATTTCCAACTCCTCGTTTGGTTAAATGCTGAGGGTACAAGTTCTCCGTGCCCGTGGTTGTGTGTTGGGAGGCTGTGAACCCTGTAAGTGCTGGCAAAGCACATCATTAGAGTAGTAATCCAGCTGTATTTTCATTTTCAGGGTACAGCAGAGGACTTATTTGCCGTGTCTCTCTGTCTCCCTCCCTAACGTTAGTGCAGAAAGGAAACTTAATCTCTCCAGTGACCCTGCTTCTGTTCTTCAGCTCATAAAAGCCAAAAAAAGTCAAGCCAGAGACTCCTAAATGTTGGCTGATCCTGTAAATTACCCTGTAGCACCGACAGGATAACACCTTCCGGGGAGCAGATTTTTGCCTGGACTCTGAGCTTTCTTCCCTTTTGTGAGTTTAAGCGACACGCTTGATACCAAGTCAATGTATCCGTACGTACAGTATTTGATCTATAACAAATCATTTTATTATGCACAACAACTGGAGATAATTATGATGGAATACAAATTTTTAAATGAATTCCAGGGCGCTGGATGCCTCATTACCTACACATAGAGGAAAGCTTCCGTATTTCTGGCTGCAGAAGCAGAGACACAATTTAATCCACGCATTTAGAAATAAAATCCTAATGTCTCGTTCCAAAGTGGGCAAATTAAATGCGCAACAGAGGAACAGTTTTAACGTTGCCATGTATAACTAGCATCTCAAATGTAGGCAGATATCGTTATATTTTTTTGCTTACCACTGATTAACCTAATATTGATAGGGAATAAGGGAAGAAATGGGTTCTGGCGAGGTGGTTAGGACAGGAGCCTCAAGTACGAGCTGGATTTGGTGGTTTTACAAAAATGTGCAAAGCAAAAACCCGCTGTTCCTTTCTGCTCCTTGCTTTGACACTGCCTAAATTAAATGCAGAGTTGCGCTGGCTTTGCACATTGTTTTTTGCTCGTTTGACATTTAATACTGTTGTATCAGGACCGCTCATCTTAGCTGAGATAGTGAGGGGAAAATACCCAATTTAGACCAAATGTGAGAGGGACTTGCTGAAGCCAATATCTGCGCAAGCTGCTGAGCAGGGGAGGGAGTTTGCCTGGGCTGTAAAAGGCAGATTGCCCCCAGGACGTGGCTGGGGAGAGGATGGGGAGTGTTGCTGCCAGCACAGCACTGGGACCCGAGCAGGTCTCCGGCACGGCTCTCTGCAGCATGCAAAGGCTCTTCTTTCGGTAATTGGTACTTCCGAATGCAGATGGATAAAATGCGCTTTCTCCATAAAACTCTCATTAATCTGGTGTATAAAGTATATTTTAAAAGTTGATTGTAAACAACGCGGTTCTCCGGGCTTTTTACTATCACTGCTGCTGCAATGCTAGCACATTCAATAAATGTCATGTTATTGTATGTCTGAAGTTCAAAAAAAAAAAAAAGGGGGGGGGGGGTTAGTTGCAATCTGTAATTAAATCCAGCGGGAAGTATTTCCTGAATGGCAGAGACCTTTCACACTCTGTTACCTAATTCTTTACAGGTGATTTCCCCCCCCTCTTTTTTGGCACTGGGAAGTGGTAGTCAGCAAAAACGGTTGGGTTTCGGAGCGAGAAAATCCTCTCTGCTATCTCATAGTGAAATTGGTAAAGGTAATGGCTAGTCCTCAGAGTGAGAAAAAGTAATTTCACATTTATTTTTTCCTCCCCAAGAAGTAAAATGTGATTGAAGGGACTGGAAGATAATTATTTTTATTAAAAAACCCCTCTTTTGGTTGAAAAAGAGCTCGACACAATGCTGTATTTTCCCCTTTTGTGTCAAAAATGACGGAGGGCAGCGGGGAAGGGGCTGCTCCCTTGCAGATGCTCCCCCTGCCTCCATTTCCCGACCTGTGGGTACCTCCAGCTCCTCGAGGCAGGGGAGGCTCTGCCCCGGGCAGGGGCTCTTGCCCTGCGCGGTCGTGTAAACCCTCGCACCGGCACAATAGGGAGCAGCCCGTGCACAAGACGGCCTTTTCTCTCCCGAGGAAGAGTCTGCCTCTCCCCTCCAACCTGCTTTGCTGGAAAAAGGGCTTTCCCAGGCGAAATAACTTACTTACATTGGGAGGAGCCTTTTGTAGCCAGGCTCTCGTATTGTTCTTTGAAAAAGTGGCCCTTTTTCCCCCGCTCCCCAAAGAATAAAGCAATGCAAAGAAATACAAATGGCACAGCAATGACTCGGGCTGTTACATGCAAACCTGACTTGATATATGAGATCAGTTCCTATAGTACAAATCTGCTCTGGTTTCCTTCAGAGCTTTGTGCTGAGATTCTCACCCGGTGTTTTGATAATACCTTCTGAAAAGCGAGCGACTCGAGAGTCAGTTAAAACCATATTTCTTCCAGGCAAATAAATGTACAAATGCTCCCCAAACGCACTTGCAAGCAGAAATGTCAGCTAGCATTCTCCAGATATTTTGATGTTGATGAAATAACATTTTTCATTGACAAAGATGGAAATTTAAAGGAATGACTTGGTGCAGCAGCCTTCAAAACGGTAGATAAAAATATAGCAAAGTTTCCTTACCACTGATAGAAAAGGTTGCTTTAATTTTAAAACCTCGAAATAAAAAAAGCAATTGTACTCATTTTAGCGATGTTCCTGGCTTCTTGGCAGCATCCCTTGTGCCAGGGTTTCGCTGCCAGATCTTTGAGATGTTGGTTGCCCCAAATGCTGCTCCTCTAGTTTCATGTTGGCCACCCAAAACCCCTCGCATGGGGGTTACTGCAGCTCCCTGGCTCGGGTGCCTCAAAGCAAACTTGGGAGCAAAACTGCCTCTTTGAAGTCAACAGCTCCTGGGGAAACCAAGTCACGCATATTTTTTCATAATAAATGGTGCAGAAATTCCCTCTTGACTCAACACCAGCGTTACCACTCTCTCCATGGCTGTGTCTGTGGATGGTGCTGCTAAGACAGGACCAGGGGTTCACAGACAGGGGACAACTGGTGTTCATCACTTCCCGCATGGAAACCAGGAGAATTGCCACTCTGGTATTGCCATAGCTGATTTGGTGAATAGGTTTGCCCCTTGGGATGCTGGTGAGTCCCAGAGCTTTGTAAGATCATGGGAGGAATAGGATGTTGGTGCCTAGCAAGGGAACCGCTTCATATTGACCAGTGCACGAGCAAAGGGACGGCTCGTTCATACCAACCATGGCATTTGTGTGTGCACAGGAGGTCCCGGGGGCAGGGGGGAGGGGGAGGCTGTCATGGTGGGACAGGGACGGACACCACCTCTCCTGCTCTTGCAGCTATGGAATGGTTATAGCAGTGTGCAGGAGTGAAACTCGTAGTGTGTGTCACGTCCATGGGTTATTCTGTGTGTGTGTCACTGTCTGCTCCACCACGGTCATGTGCTTTTCGGAGGGTTGTGGGTATGTCAAAGCTGTTGGGTGGTGTTTTGCACCATGAGTGGCCCGTGCCCTGCAGGAGGGTTTTGCAACCCTTTGCCTGCACCTTGGGTTGCCTTGCTACTGATAACAAACGCCAGCGGTGCCATATGTATGGAAACAAATGACGGTCACAATGCTCTAATGAAGGTGGCTTGTCTGGACTTAACCACAGTTTGGCTACGTGGTATTTCCTTCTGGTCGCCCAAAATGCAGCAGCCTCCCACCCCTTTCCTTGGTGGTTGCAAACCAGAGTGCACGTTCTCTGGGGAGCAGCTGATCTCTCTGTTGTAACTGCAGAGCCCAAACAGCCTGACTAATGAATGTAGGATCGGAAAAGACAATCAAGTGGGTTGGGTACTTTGCTATTATCTCTTCTCGGCACAAAGTGGAAGTACCTCATCTACACCAAAAATCGCTCATTTACACTTCGCTTATCTGCAAATTCCATAATTTACATACACAAAACAGCGACTTCTCCACATTTATTAGCACTGATTAATAGCAGAACGCTGCAGCGAGCCCTCCTATTACTCCAACTTCATTACTTTTACAAAGTAGACTCCAGCCCACTTACCCAAAGACGCTTTGCTCAGAAGAATTATCGATGATTAAAACCAAGCTACACTTGTCAAAATAAATTACCCAAGTACATTTTGAGAGGCAGCAGCCTTCCTCTTTACGGCGGTTGCCTGCCTTGCTAATTTGCACCGCGCGGAGACTTGCGGTGGGACGGCGGTGCTGGTGGAGGCCGCGTGATGCCACGTGGCAGCTCCCCGGCGTAGGAGGAGTTTGTGGAAGCGATTTGGATTCTCTTGTGTTTCCTCATACGTTACCGATATTACATCAGCTGTGGGTGTGATCAAACTTCATCGATAGAGGAGGGTAATTTGTTCATTGGTTTGCAGAGCTTGGGTCCCCCTGGGTTGCCTCCAACCCGCGTGGTGTCTCCGGCTGCTGGATTTTACATGTGGATGCAGGAGTGAGCTGGGAGCCGGATGGAGATGTGGGGATCTCCCTGTTGGCTGTAAGATGAGGTGGCACAGAAATGCATTTATTTTCATCAATGGTGTGGAATGAATTATACTCATGAAATTTGCTCCAGATCTTCCTCTTTCAGAGGGCAATAGGTAAACAGATGGTGCAGAGTGCCAAAACGTCCCACTTTTCCTCCCAGGAGAAACCCTGGAGGTGGTAGGAGACAAGAGGCAATGTGGCAAATGCCTTCTGCTCTCTTGTTCTATGGGGCAGAGGAGAAACCCTCCCGCACTGCAGCTGGGCAGTACCCATCTATAAGAGACAATATTGAGCCTTCTAGTGAAAACTCTTCAATGCCAGGGCAGGAGGGAGGTCTGAGCGATGGTGTGCTGCTCGTCTGCCCACCGCAGTGCTGGGGCCGCTGCCTGTGCAAGGACCGGCGGGGACAAGAGCCCCTTTCAGCCTGCTGGGCTCTGTCCCAGCAGCAAAGGAGCTGCAGTGAGCTCTAGCATACGTGGTCCGTCTGCTTCACGTGCTCGGTGAGGGACTGCTGGTGCTGCTCGTTGCTGCTGCTGTTGACGATTTCTGGAGGGGTTGGGGAGGATGCTGATGGTAGCTAGAGCAGCCCTGTGAAGGACTCGCTAGAGCAAAACAGGGCTGAAGGTTCACTCCTGCTGTGCGCCACAACTGCATGCGTGGTTACTGTAAGGGGTTTCTCTTGGTAAGTGGATAAGGCAGGTAAATATTTGTCCCCAGAGGCAGTGGGCAGTGGAGCAGTGGGCTCTAATGTGGGGCTCGGTGCCATGCTGTGGTTGCCACTTGTGCCTGGGCACCGTATGAGCAGATATCAAGGAGGACTTGCGTCCTACAGAGAAGCGGAAAGCAGCTGGAGACAGCTGGGGGCGGCGATGCAGGGACATGGGGACGCTGTGTTTGGGGACATCCCTCAATTCCTGTTGTGGGTCTAACCAGCTCACTTTGCTTAGCGTGGGATAGGCCCCCCATACCTAAGAACATGCCACCTTTCATCTACAATATGGCTCATCAGAGGTGTTTTTTGGGTGAGCACTGATTTTGGTTCCCAGATGCAGTGGTGGTGATACGGAGACGGGTGTGAAAAGGACTTGGTTCTCAACTGCCAGTGTTAGGGTGTTTGCAGCAGTATTTGGGGACAAGACTACAGGCAAAGCAGAACTTTCCTGACCAAGCTGCCTTTTGTGACTAATGCAAGGGAATATGCATTAACACCCACAGGTATTAATTATGCTTTCAGTGGCTTTTCTTGGACACAGGGCATCTCATAACCCAAACTAGGCAGGCAGGAAAGAGGGGGCAAATCTGAAATATCTTCTGACAATTAAGGCTTCAAAGCAGTAGTGGCAGAGGAAGAAGATTAAAAATCACTACTGCCTTAACTGAAGGAATCGGAAAGGGTGTAGGCAGAGAGATTTTTTGGCATTTCTTTGTGCATGGAGCTGGTAAAACGCTGTGAAAGGCTGCCACGGGATAGCAGCAGGCTCGATAAAGGGAGCTTGGCTTTCTGCTGTGGATTAGATCCTTGCCCAAAATGCTGTTCCTCATTATCAGGCTCGCAGTAGGTGAGGGTCTGTTTTCCAACCGCCCTAGAAACTTGCTGTCGGAGTGGATGGCGTTTCCGTGAGAAAGGCGTCTGTCGCCGGCAGCGAATCCTCAGCCGTGGGCTCTCGGGGGACTCAGTGATGGGAAATCACAGGGGTTCACATCTTGACTTGGTTACGGCGACTCTCGGGGTCTGACTTCCCTCGCTGGAGTGGTGGTGTGAATCCTCGGAGGGAGGAGAGCAGGATGAGGAGCCTCTCGTCTCCCTGCGGAGAGGCTCCTCGGGAGGGGTGTCCTGGGCGGACGGGATTCGGCAGCCTCCGTGTTGCTGCAAAGCGATGCAAACCCCGAGAAAATTGCCCTTCTCAGCATAGGGCACCTAAAGCGATGGGTGTATCAATTATAAACAGAAAGAAACAGCAGATCGCAAGTGTTTAGAGGAACGATATTTTATCAAGCAAAATTAAGCCCTTTTTTTTTAAAAAAAAAAAAGAAGAGCAAAGCAAATGGTATGGGGAATGGAGTAGAGGTAATGCAACAGCTTAATTGAAAAATTAACTCAAATTGGTGGAGATATGACTGCTGCTCTCTGGACTGAAAACTGGCTGGAGGAATGTAAACAAAAGACAAGGAGAAACAGGATTTGGTTGGGGGGAGGCTCTGCGTTGCTGCAGCCCTGCCGACAGCGTATCCCCTCCAAGTGGCACCCCGATGGGATGTCACTGCAGGGCGTACCCCATTAGCAATCACAAAATATATGAAAAAGACCGAGGAAGTCTAGAAATCGGCACAAAAAGACACATTCTTGGGAAAACCCTGGCTAATGCATTAAAGAAAACCAGTCCTTCATGTGTGCGCTCTGCAGGAGGAAGGCAGGAGAGGAGACGGGAGCCTTTGGGAGCGGTAGACAGGACTTGGAAGCGTAAGGCAATGTCGAGTACAGGTGCGAGGGGTGGCCGTAGCCCTCCCGAAATACCCATCCTCCGGAACCAGCCAGCCAGCCGCATCGGGACCCTTCCTCTCGGCAAGGCAGGATTTCACTGAAATGCCAGTAATG
Organism: Pygoscelis adeliae; assembly: GCF_000699105.1. Classification (NCBI taxonomy): domain Eukaryota; kingdom Metazoa; phylum Chordata; class Aves; order Sphenisciformes; family Spheniscidae; genus Pygoscelis; species Pygoscelis adeliae. The sequence goes on from NW_008825532.1 coordinate 5,382,549, forward strand.
CCCACGGACCACCAGATCAAACAGACCCCCTTTTTCCCCCCCCCTCCCAAACCCCAGTTATCTATTGGAACCAGATGCATTTTTTTCCGCAGGAATTTCCAAGCGGGGAAGGCCAGGCTACCTTGTTGCAATCAGAGAGGTGATGGTCTCCCTCTGAATTTTTGCTTTTTCAGACATATGGAAATGCAGCCTTTTTCCTTGTGATGGGGAAGGTTTGCCAGGAATCCTGTTAGAAGTGCTCAGCAGACACTTGTTGTTGAGTAGAGCTGGGCTTGCTTTGAGGGGCTGCGGCACGGCGCCTTGCAAACTTCACCCACCGTATTTAACGAGACATTGCAGATTGGTACGCCGGATTAATTCCATGTTCTCCTTTGTGTACCTTAGTAGCATTTATTTTTTTTTAATCATGTTGAACGTGTGAGTTTGTTTTCCCCCTTTTTTTTTTTATAACGTTTATTTCATTTAGAGCCGTTTTGAAGTGATAGACACCTTTCTAGGTAGCGGCTTCTTACAACGTATAAGCTCGTTTATCAAAGGCAGGATTTGCTGCTGTTGTTTTTCTATTAGGGAGGAATTACACTAAGCCTGTAGCAGACATTTTGTGTTACCATGGCAGCCCATATTTCCTACAGGGTTGTGACCTCTAATGACTACAGTGGAAAGCTAGGAAAAATGGAGACTCTTTGAAGATTAGTAAATAAATGCATACTTATGCAAACTATCCGAGAGATGGCTAAACTATAGAGAGGGAATGGCACGATTCTGAAGACTGAGTAAACGGCTCTACGTAAATACCTGTGTGTTTTTTAAAAATCACCTTTCATTTCACCGTGCTTTTAAAAGGCTGTTTTATTTCCATCAAAGCAGTACACCGAACACGTTTTCTGCATAGAGCCTGTATTATTTTTCATGTAATGAAACAGAAAGACAGAGTTCAGAATTTCAGCAAAAGATGTTTCTTACCACCTAAATCATTCTTTTTTTATAGCCTTTTCAAATATTATTGCCATCATGATTGAATTTTCCGTGTTCTTTTAGTTCATCATTGCTAGATAAAATAAGGCAGCAGAATGTACTGAACTTTTAAACAGACATCTCAGTGGGAGCTGCCTTTATTCTTTTAAAATAGCATAGTAAAAAAAAAGTCTCTGTTTTTAAAAAGAACAGATTGATTTTTACGTATGGAACTTAGTAAAAAGGAAAAATTGCACCTATTGAGTAGTACACACTACTTGTTTTGGACCATTAAAATACCTACAAAGGTATTTTATAGGATTTGTTTGTGAATTTTAAATGATCCTGCATTGTACTCTGCAGTGATCTCCTAAATTGTATAAAGCCTCAGTAGACATGCTGGTACTCTGTGCGTCTTCAGTTAATGACCCTTTTCATGTAAGCACAGCTGTTGCAATGTAAAAAAATAAATTAGCAAAATGTGACTCTTCTCCCTGCATCTTCCCTTCACTTTTCTGTGGATTTCAGCATTTTTCCCCTTCAGTCAGAAACTTTCCAGACTCCTGCAGCCCAGATACGTGGTACGAAACTCTCCCATCGATGCTGTCAGCAGAAAAGGAGCAGATCAAGGTCTTACAAAACAAAACCAGCGTCGGCCGGATCCTGAATATCTTCCTCTCGTGTCAGAAATACCAGGGTCAAGCCAATGCTACTGCTCCTTACGATGGAGGTTGTTTTAACCCTTTTCTCTTCCTTTAGAGAATAAAATGAGACCCTTTGCAGGTAACCCCACAGCACTGGCTTTCAGGGAGAGCACTGGAGTCCCTTGTGTTGAAGCCACATCTAATGAAGGTTGCAACGCTGCCAAACAGACGCAGGTCCCCCCACCACAGGGTGGGATGCGTTGGGGGTACATCACGGGCTGAATCTACCCGCCGTGGGAACTCCTCTTTCTGTGGATATCGCAGGGCCCTGAGGACACCAGGATGGGCTGGGGAGTGGTTTTGTTGCGCCCTGGAAGGCACAAACCCAACATCCACAGGGATATTCCCTGCTCCCCGCAGACTCAACTCCCTGACACATTGGGTGCCCACGTAGGATGGGGAATCCTGGGTGGTTTTGAGACCCACCTTTGCATCAGCATCTAATATTGTAGTGAAAATCAATGAGCCTTTGGGATGGCTGCTGGTAGGGGCATGTGCAATGCTCTTGTGCTGGCTGCTCATAGCTGTTACCATATCCTAAAGGTCCTTCTCCCGGGAATCTCTTGGATCAGTCACTATTATTTCTAGCTTAAGCAGCAATACAAGGTGCATTGCCATTCCCTGAGGCAGCATAGCTCAGGGGATCACAGAAACCATGCTGCAAGGTGCATGGTGTGGAGAATTGCTGTGTGGGTGCATGGGAAAATTGATGGAGACCGGAGGCAGAGGGAGAAAAAGCAGCAGTTTTGGTGTTGGCTTTGATTTCTTTGCATATGATTTTGCTTCTTGGTAACTGCACTGGCAATACAAACTTACAGGCTCTTTCTAGGGGTGTGGGATACCAGATACCTTCGTGACTGGTTCATGTCACCAATCACATATTAATCTTCTTGGAATTGGGAAATTTTGTTCAAAACGAGAGGCTCCTGATGTAACCAATCCTACTTTTCTTGCGCAGCTTCACAACATGCTTATGAGCCAGGCTATTTTATGTTCTTCTTACTTCTTCTCTTGGTAGCTTTAAGTTCTCTGTTAATTGACAGTGATCCGAAAAGGGCCTCCTGGGGAAGTGTCCTCTCCTTGGGCTCTCCTTCCCTCTCATGTCAGTAATGAACCACTCCCTGGAGCAGGGACGGGGGCGTGCAGTCCCACCTCCCAGACTCCTGCCCTTCTCGCCCAGGGACAGTCCTGCTCTTTAAAGCTTTTTGTAGCAACTGGAGCTCTTCCAACATGAAGGTTTGCTTGCTAACCACCCTCACCTGAGGTGTGGGGTATGCACAGATCTGTCCTTTACCTGGTGCCAGGCTCTCTGGAAATCCTGCCGTTGGCTTCCTGGGCTCCCACAGGACCTGCTCTACTTTTTAAAGCTCAAAAAAAGCCCTGAGAGAGAAGGGGCAAGTGCGTGGCCTCCATCCATGTGTTGTGGGTCGCCTGTCTCAACTGTGAAGCAACCCTATCCCCCTACCCATCCTTGAACGCATAGTTTCCAGCCCAAACTATTTGACAAATCTGACCCAGACTAGCTAATAGTTTCAGGGTGACCAAAACCACATAGATGATGAATTTATGATTCAACTGAAAAGTCTTGCTTTACTGAAGTCCAAACATAGAGGGGAAGCTGGTGGTTAAGGCAGCAGGGAGGAAGAGAGGAAAAGAAAGCTGGGGAGGAATGCTGGGGAGGCTGAAACGGGATCCTGTTGTGAGCTGCAGGGCTGGCAGAGCTCTTTGGAAAGGGGGTCTCCCTGGTGGAGGACTTGACCTTCAGTTTGCACATGCTGGTCGGGGGCCCCTAGGTCCTGGGTAAGGGGAGACCCCTCCACCCCTTCCAGCGGTCTCATGAAATGGCTCTGCACTTCCTTTGGTTAGTATTTTTCTTTCTTTTTTGTTTTGGAGGGGATTTTTCACTAGTCCTTGAAAGCAAAATTTTTTCATCCCTGCTGATGTGAGGTCGGAGGGACATTCTGGGTTCAATGAAATGGAGAGCGTGTGCTTCTTAGAAGGAAAGCGGAATGATTTTATACCTGGTGGGGTGGAGCAGCACTAAATCATTACTGGTTTTGTAGTGTGGCAGCTGAGCAGACCAGTCTGTGATTTCCCAGTCCCGCTCCCAAGCCACTGTCACTTAGAGCCACTGCCGTCCCCAGGCACCCTCATGGCTCCCACCTTCTGCAGGGCTCCCCGGCTTGCCTGCTGGGCAGCTGCGGATTGGAAACATGGTGGGACCAGCAGAAGAGCAAAGCAGGGACCTTTCGGAAATGCAGTGACTTCTGCATGTCTTCCTCCTGGTTTCTGCTAACTGTGAGCCTGCAGTCTGAAGGTAAAACAGGTTGGTTTTGGCACAGCCCCGAGCTGAGCATGTGCTGCTGTAGGCAGCCGAGCAAGTCCAAGACACCGAAGTTGGGAGAGCCTTTGGGAGCCTGAATTTCTGCCTCTCCCAGGGCAAGATGGGCTGCTGCCAGCTCCTCCAAGAGAGCGCATTGGTGTCACCCGCCTTTAAGCCAAACTGAGCAGAAAAGCCCTGTATTGGACCAGAGTTGTGTTGCCTGTGCTGTATTTCTCCTATCGAAGCTGGTTGTCATAGAGTCGGTTCCAAACCGGATTAGAAGTTCAAGTGAGGAATAGTTGGGCTGGTGTTTTGCAAGGCTTAAATATAAAGGAAAATGGGGGAGAATGATAGCTCCAAACAAGGCTACCCTCAAAGAAAACATTGCTTGTGGGTTTTCCATGCACGGCTCTGTGGCAGCAGGGATGAACCCTTGGCTGCTGCTGGTGTGTCCAATCACGATCGGAGAAGCTATGGAAGTCAGACAGCAAACGAACCACGTTCCTCAGCCCGAACGGAAAGGGCTTTTTCTTTTTTTTTAAGAATGAATGTAAATGTATCCTTTATTGCCCAGAGTACAGAGGAGACCACAGTGCAGCCATAACAAAGCTTTCTGCTTTCCGAAGTACTGCAGTGATTAAGGAGACCAAGTCTCTGAACGCCGATGGGAGTTAGGTGCTTCATTGCCATTTGAGCCTTTGAAACTCTCCCTCTGATTTAGCCAAGTAAACTCCTGTGCCAATTATCTTGCAGAAGTTTAAAAAGCCTGTCTGAGCCACAGAAAACTCAGCATATCCAGGGACTTATGCTGCTGTGACGACAAATCTATAAATCTCTTTAAAACAAACAAAGGAAATGGATTAAGAATGAGCTTGGAAGCTATATATATCTCTATAAAATTCTATCATATATATAAAATATATGTATAAAATATATAAAATATCTACAAATTGTACCCAACTTTCATTCCAATTACCTTCACCTAGATCTCACAGGAAATCAGGGAGCAGGTCTGGCCGGTGATTCCCCGCTCATGTCCCTCATACTGCAGTCCACCCGTGGTTTTGCATCTAACATTTTGTTAAGAAAGTTCTCATTTAGGGAGGGACCATGGCTTTTAACTGGAGCTGGCTTGTATCTGGACACCTGAACATGCCAGAGGAGACCTGTCTTTGTGGAGGATGGAGACATGCCCCCAGGTGATGTGAAAAGTCTTCCTTGTGTTTGCCGCACTGTTGCCAGACAAAGTGCTTCAGCAGGCTGCTGGTGTCACCATGCTCTCCTGTGCTTCCAGAGGTGAGAAGCATTTAAAAACCCCAAATGAGAATGCAATAATTCTGAGACAAATGTCCCCAGCATTTTGATCCAACCATCCTCACAGCCGCGGTCACCCCACGCACCCCTTTCCCACCCAGGCTTGCTCCGACGCCGCACCCTGTGCTGGCCAGTGCCGCTGCTGGGGGTCACTCATCTGCTTTTCCTTTTTTTTGAGACTTACTGGTTTGTCAGGTCTCCCCAGCTGAAAATCAAATATATATGTCCAGTGTGCTTTTTATCTAGTTAACTAAACACAAATAATGCGTTCTGCCTCTTCCCTTTGAAAGCTTTCAACTCTTT
>NW_008825532.1:5388186-5391570 GCF_000699105.1 Pygoscelis adeliae
GCAACCTGACAGTTGAGTATTAAATGGTTTCTCCTTTTTCTTTACCCTCTGCCCATAATTTTCAGTGATTTTTCACTGGGCATCACTTGCCAAAGTGCCTTTGTGTATTCAGAGCTTGGCCACGCTGGACGTTGATATGATCTAGACTTCTGAAACAATGCAAGTACTTGCAGAAGGTGTTCCTTCTTCTCTGGGGCAGTTAATTCGACCTGGTGACTTGAGATTTGTCTCAGGCCTGCTGGAGAGGAGTTTTGGAGAAATGTCATCAAGTTGAACTGACATGTCCTTACTCCCAGCCCGTTTTTCGGCATGTTGTACTTTCTGCTCCTCTGTCACCAAACCCGCGTTGTGAGTCTGTGCTGCCCGATGAGTGGGGGCAATCTCTTTGAGATTTAAATTGCTTTAACATGGCTTATTAGCTGCCACGGGGAGTGTCTTTGCCTGCCAGTACCTGTGATGGGACTGTCCCATTCACAAAGTCACCTTGTGTACACCGATGCTCTGATCTACACTCCCATACACCCAGCAAGACACCGTGGAGGGAATTTCTGGAGCTCCACTTTCCAACTCAGGAGTTTTGACCGAAAATGCCGATATTCCTCCTAGACCTGTGTGCCTGGACACGCTGCAGGCTGGTACGTTGCTCTTTGCTTATTTGCCCAAATTAGAATAAGGCCAAGCTTTCTGCCTGAAATACTTATGGACCTTGCAAAGCGTTTTTATTTCTCTATTTTGGATATTTTAGTGATCTTATTTTTCTTTGTACATCTGTGTCACTGGTCTCCGTGACTGTTTCTGCTGTGTTGGGCCCATTCATTTGAACAGTCATTTCTTGCCATTCATTCTCAGTGAATAATTGTGCCATGGTTGTTGGTTTTCTGGTAAAACTACAATTTTGATGACTGCAATAGCCATTTCCATGTTAGGTCTTGAATTTGAACTGAATTAGAAGCAATAGTCAAAAGAAACACCTTTGTGAAGATTACACTTTTTTTCAGCCATCTTCTAGTACAGAAGTTGCTAACACAACCACTGCATAGCTGCATGTCAAATGTGGACAGAAATATTTGTAGCAACGATGCGAGCTGGAATGATGTTATGGAATTCCTGCTATGCTCAGACACTAAAATGTGGTTTAAATTAAAACTGAGGCTAAGCGTATTATTTACTTGATGAGGTTTGTTCCACTCCTTCTCTTGGGATACCTAAAAGCAGGCTGCTATTTCTTCTTCTTTTTTTAATTCCTCTGAGATGACTGATGTCCTCTAAATCAAAATGACACTCAATATTTGAAATTCACCTTCATTTGGTTGCATTTGGTCATGTAAATCACACGGTGGTGTTGCTTCTGTTCCTTGAATGGCCATGGGTTGTTTCTTATAAACGAGAAAGGGCAAGAAGAACCAACGGGGAAGTTCAGCCTCCCAAGGAGATGCAGTACAGAGGGAAGAACAGGGTCTTTAGCAAACATTGGCTTTCCCCTCTTGTTTGGGCAGTGCAGCCTTCCTAGAGGCATCATGCGTGCCAGAAAGGACTGGCGGTTTGAGAGTTGCTAACCTGAAGGTGGGATCTGGATTTAATTTTCTCTCTTTACAAATGTATGCAGTAATTGGGTGTTTGTAAGTGCCTTGGGTAGTAAAAAGTATCATTGCATCTGTCTGGCTTCTTTAGGAGGGTTTTTTAAGGCTGGGACTGGATCTTCTGACCTTCCAGTCTGGTACATGGCACAAGCAGAGATGAAGGCTTTACCCAGAAGGCTTCATCAGCTTTGGCTGCAATAAGAGCCGCTGTCTTAAAAGTGGTCCTTAGGGACAGAGTCAACGTTACAAATAATTTTGCATGGCTCCTCCAGAAGCTGATTCCCTGCTCAGTTGCCCTCCCTTGCAGATGAGCAGCTTTTTTCCAGTTTACAACTGCGTTGACCTCCAGGGCTGAGCTGTCTGTGCAGGACTTCCCAGACAGAAATGGGTAGGCATGCAGGGTGGACCATGGGTGCAAGGAGTCAAGGCAGCCGTGCGCTTTACTGTGCACCGATTTTGTGCAGTAGGTTCAACTCTTCCTGGGTGTAAGATCCGAGAATCTTGCTGGGTTCACTCTGATACACTATATCTGCAGGAACCATCTTTGGGACTTCCTAATGTCTACTGCCCTCATGTTGTGTCTTGACAAAAATTTTAAGTCTATAAATAGGTCATGTTGGCAGGCTTGGATGCACCGTGCCCTCGCTCTGCCTAATGGAGAAGTAACTCTTTGTCCTGCCTCTTGTAAAGGTTGTGCGCATGGAAACGCTGCCGGTATGAAAGGATTTTATGGCCAAGGGTGAACCAGCCTTATGTTATATTTCACCTTTTTCTCAGCCCAGAAATGGTGCCAGTTTCTGCCTGTGTGAAGCCATTATGCAGCGATGTTTGTGAACTTGCTGTGCTGAACATCTCCCTGGTGCACTATTAGGCTTTGTTTTGGATGATACTGTGTGTCCTCCTTCACTTTCTGGGCTCAGACCAAGCAAGGAAAAAAATATGGCTGTCTTTTGCATGTTATTAGAGAAAAAAGTTCAACAGGTTTGATGTGAAACCACTGGACGATTGATAAACAAAGTAGGAGATTTTGATCTTGCCAAATTGTATGGCTTGTAAACAGAAATTATCACTGTCTTTCCTGTAGTTGTAGGACAGAGAGAAGTGAACCCAAGTTGTAAATAAGTTACGATTAACCTGGGGTACAAGCTGGACATGATACATAAGGATTCGTCATTCTTGGCCAACCCCGAGCCCTGTCAGAGACTCCAGAACAAACCCGCTGGAAACCCCTGACTGGAGGTTTCAGCAGGTGCCCTGCCGTGGCAAACCGCAGGCTCTGCGCTCTATTTGAGAGCTAGAAAAGGTCACATGAGAGTGTCCAAAATGCCTGGCCGATGTATTTCCGGGCAGGGGAAGGGCCGGGGTTTGAGGTTGAGCTCTGCTGCTGGCAGCAGAGTTGGGGTTTCCCGAACCCCCCTGCCACCCCAAGCAAGGCAGCAGCCCCCAGCCCCACGGTGCTCCATTCCCAGGACGTATTTCTTCCACCTTTCAATGATGTTTCTAAGCCTCTGATTGCTAATTATCAGTTAATAATGAAGCTTTCAGAATTAGGTCAGAATAGTGTTTCTTTTTTATTTCATTCTTTTCTTTTCACACACCGGCGTGCACAGCGGGGCTCACTCCTGCCTGCACTGCTTGTAGCGAAGGTGACAAACCCACACCTTCAACAACGTGGAAGTGTTTGCTGTGGAGGGCAAATCTGTACCGAGGGACAACAGGCCTGATTGCAAGTAACTTATTCTGGAACACATTCAGAATTATCGTCACTGAGACCAGGGAGAAGAAAAATAAATAGAAATCTTTT
>NW_008825532.1:5391602-5394083 GCF_000699105.1 Pygoscelis adeliae
AAAGAGATACATTTGTAATTCTACCTGGAAGCCAAAGAAGACTTAGTGCATGTGCATCGTCAAACCCAAAGCTGCAGAAAAAGGAATTGCTGGGATCAAGAAAAATGAATACCAAAGAAACATAAAGGTTACGCCCAGGGGTCCTGTGCTAGGTCAGAATATTTGTTCTTTGGGTGCAGGGCACAGTTGCTCTTCTCCCCTCTGCTCACAAGTCCCCAGTGCATACCCTGTGCTGGGTCCCCGTGCAGAGCAACCCCTGCTCCTGCCTGGGCAGCAAGGGCAGGATATCCAGCACAGAGCCACAGCGCAGGCAGCGGGGGAATGTTGTGCCCAAAATATGGAAGAAAAAAGGCAAGATTTAGAACAAAGGTGCTTTTTTTGCAGGTTGACAACAACTTTGTATAGATGAGTTCCAGGATGCAAACTGGTTGTGGGAAGCAGGAAGGCATGGATATTTGTTTTCCAGAGCACTTAATTTCTTTTCCATAACCTTGTACCAGTCACTGTCTTCAGTGGCTGGGACCTTCGAGTCCATAAAGGTGCTATGTCACCCTGCTCTCCTTGACTTTCCGTGTGGAAGGAAAAGCATCCATCTCCGGACTGACGGAGGCTGATGCACGTAATCGATTGAGCATCTGGCAGTCATGGGTTGACCTGACAACTCTGGCTAATAACCATCCTGATTAGATGCCCTTTGTGTTCTCCCAAGAGCTTGTCAACCAGAGTTTTGATGGTGAATCACAGACAGGGCTAAAGCAACACAGAGCTCCCCCAATAGCCCTGTCCCACCATGGGCTCCAGAGCAGAGGAACTGAATCTGAAACATCTTCATCTCTTCCTTAATCTGTGGTCGGGCAGAGGCTGAGCTTTGCAGGAGATGTCTAAGGCTGGAGGTCATTGCTATCAGGAGTTTTTACCAAGCCCAACAACAGCCTCCTTTCTCACCAGAGTCCCACTTCTCTCTGTCCTTCACTGTGCTGAGGACAGGTCTCTGTAGGTCACCTGATATTATTTGCAAGGAGAAACCTATGAAACTTTCTTCTGGACAGCATGATCTCTGTCTCCTGTCTCTACTAGATCTGAATGTGTCTTGTGGGAATCACAAAAGGGAGCATCGGAGAGCCTTAAATCTATTCTTGCATTTGTATGCAACAGCAGAAGCAATGGTGCGTCGTGGGGATGCCCAATATACCTTGACCTACCTGAGAGTCACCCATCTAGTTTAGGATCTCGGTTGGGAAGGGACTCACCAGGGAACCGTGAGGGACAAACATCCTTCTGTTCTCACTGGAAAGCTGTAAGGCAGGATTTTTTCCTTCTACCAAACTTTATGAACAGAGGAATTGTGGAGTGAAAGCAGCAGCAAGACATCAAGGCCATGGAAAACAGAATGGAAATCAGGCGGCCCCTGAGCTGCTGGTGTAGGATGTGTGCGCGTGGGTGGGCCCAGGGCTGAGGACCAGTGGTCTCTGGTGGCAGACTGAGATAACACCAGAAGTCACCATCGCTCCCAGAAGTCGTGAGAACTCCACGGGGGTAATACCTTCTCCAAATTTCTTTATACCTCGGCCAAGGCAGCCTAAGGTCTGAGCCTCCCTTCGTTGGGTATTGATGAGATGCTTCCTGCTCTGCCAGGTAGTCTGGCTGAGTTCAAAGGCGCTGCTGCAGTTGCCTGGGTAAGGATTATTCTCAGGAGTAAATCTCCACAAGATCAGGTCTTAGGTGTGCATGATAACATATTTACACTTTGATTTCTTTCTTTTTCAGATGCCCGCAGTTTAAGCCTGTAGGTGCATTTACTCAACAAATCCTGCTTGCTAATGTTTTCTTGGCAAAAGCTACCTTGGAAGGAAAAAACCCAATGCCCAAAAAGCACTAAAATGGACGGCTGACCACCTGGCAGGCAACATCTTCACCCAGAGCTGTCCTGAGAGCCCTGCCTCTGTCCTAGTATGAAATAAAAGTCCCCGTGGACAGACGGGCTCTGGCTGTGCTTGTGAAAGGGAAAAAAGCCTGGGTCTGCTGGATCAAAAGGGATTTGAATCTCTGAGCGGCAGACAGCATCTAAAACCATCCTTGCTCGTCCTCCGGTGCTGGCACCGTGTCACACGCAGCTCTGCGCAACTTATTCCCCCCCTTTCCTTGCTGTCCATCCAGGGACAAAGCTCCTCGCAGGACTGTGTCGCGTTTGCTGTCCCTCTGCTCCTGCACAGCGGGGACCCGCTGCCCTGGGCGCCCTCCGCCCCACTCCAGTGGCAGTTAATCCTATAACCGGGATTTAGGGAGGCTGCTTTTCATGCGTGGGCAGACATGTACAGGGATCCCAGGGGTGAGTGGGACCGGCACGGCCCCCCCAGCCTCCCGGCATGGTATGGTACGGCACGGTATGGCACGGCACCGCACGGCACAGCAGAGCATAGCACTGCAGCGCACGGTTCGGCACGGTCCCGCGTGGGTCTGCACGGCACGGCCGGCCGAGAC
>NW_008825532.1:5394667-5410986 GCF_000699105.1 Pygoscelis adeliae
GTGGCGGCGTGCCCCGAGGGGCGGGGGTGGGTGCCCACGGAGGGGCGAGGGGGCTGGGTGGGTCATGCAGATGCCGCAGATCTCCTGGAGTGGCACCTCCCGATTTTCCTGGGGATGTAGCTATTTTTGTGGTCAAAGGAGAGAAGGAGAGGTGCATGGAAAGTGCTCTGCAAGGGCCGTTGGGATCCAATTTAGGAACGTAAGCGCTCCCCAAATCACTGAGGCACCGTGCTTTAGCTGTACAGGGAGCCCAGCACCCAAGCGAAGTGCTCGTGTCATAGCCAGGAGGGATATTCCAGTAGTTGTCGACAGATCTGCACAGTTCTGGGACGGTGTACAACATCCCTTTCCTGAATGTCTTTCGAAGTTTGTTTCGGAAAGGCAGCTGGGATGGCCCAGCTCTCCCCGCGGGTACTGGGAATGAAGGGTGAGTCCTGGCACAGCTCAGGTTCGCTGTTAAAACCTTTAGCCTCACATCTAGGATTTTGCAATGACCAAGGGGACAGTGGTAAGCAGAGGTGCCACAAGTTGTTATTATTATTAATAATAATGGATCAAAGGATAAGAATAATACAAATAAGAATAATGAAAATAATAAATAATAGATTGAATTTCTTATCTCAAAGTGCTATTCAGAAATAATACACAGCCAATTCCAAGTCAGCTTCCAAAAACCCTCTACTGCACTGACAGCACAGCGGGCAGCCAGGCTGGGGGCAGTTGGGGCAGTGGCATTTGGGACAGCAAACTTGAGCGTCCACAGGCTCAGGAGAGGAGGCACAGCGCCTGCAGTGTTTGTGTTTCTGAGTACCCCCCCCCCCCAGCCCCCCGGTGATCCAGTAAAATATGGCATATCTTCTCTTTTTAAAGCTGCATTGTGTTCAATGAGAGAAGAACGTTTTTTTAAAGGGAATCTGTGTTTTCTGAAGCCATTTGTATGTTGGGATGTGTTGCGTCAGCTGAGAACAAATGCGCTGGATTAGGGCTTGTGATGTGGCTGGTGTGACCGATGTAACTGCATGTGCTGGCTGGGGACCGAGAAGGGGGCAAAAGAGCACTCTGAAAGCTTAAGGAAGTCAAAAATCATTTTTGAAGTGACACAAAAATAAAGCTGGCATGTATCTGTCTGTCTGGTATTAATATACTTCCCAAGATGAGACTCTGGTTTGTGATTTTAGGTTGCTTTTTTTCTGCTCAGCACATTTTATGGAGTATTAAAAAAGCAGTTAGAAAGCTCCGTTTCATCAATAGTTATCACTTTTCTCTGTGAGTTAGAGTTTGCTGAGAGTTTATTCTTTGCTTTTCATGGGGGGGAAAAAAAAGTTCCAAAATCAAACTTTGTCGGTTATTTTGGCAACTGATTATTTTCCAGACAATTCACTTCTATATTACCTGGAATGCTTAAAGAAAACTAAATATTTTGGGGGATTAAAAAAAATGATATTTGATAGTTCCTAAATACATTTCTCATAAGAATGTATTTTCTGTAGAAAGTATCATTGATTAAAAAAACCCTAATATCCACCTGGAATTTTTTTTTTAATGATTCACCCCCCTTTGTAGTACGTCCATGCAGCTGTCTTCTTGTATGTCAAGTAATTTGGATGCAGTTGATTTATTTAACGTATGCAACAAAAAGGTTAAGGAATTTTTAAAGCTGGTGCCTACATCAGAATTCTGGCATCTAAACAAGCGGCCTCGCTGTTTGGATGTGTGCACATTTTCTCATTGTGTTTTGTCTTGTGTTAATAGGCAGCTCCCGTTATTGATGGGCGGCAACATGGGTAGCGCCCTGACAGTCCGGCTCTTTATTTGGATGTGTAACTCCAGGCACCACAGCTTTGGCCGTGAATGCTTGGCCGCGACCCATGTTATGCAGTTAGCAGGAATCTTAAATTATGATGATGGGTATTTATTGTTTGTGTTATGACATTTTCGAGGGATCCAGCTGAGTGCCGTGCCTGCTTCTTCTAGGCGCGGCTTGTACATTTGGGGAGAAATGGGGTTTGCCCTCCCGCATCCTTTGGCCAGACAAGGGGCAGGAGGAGAAGGGGAGTCGGCAGAACCAGCCCTGCACTGGCCATCCCATGGCACGCTGTACTGAGACACACATAGATTTTAGGAAGTGAGTCAAACATTACCCTTTAAAAGGCGGTGCCCGGGCAGGGAGTGTGGAGAGTTCATTATGGCCACAGGGAGAGGAGTTTCAGAGGTCAGCAGGGGTTAGCAACAGCCCCTGACTCCTGGGCAGGGATCCCCGCAGGGTCCCCCAGGCTTGGGCTGTGGGGTGAGACCCGTCTTGCCCCGTGCTGCTGTCTGATAAGCTCTGTCCCAGCTGGTTGCTTTCACAAGAGTTATTTTCAGCCAAGCAAGAGTATTAAGCAGCCAGATTAGGGTCTAAGGTTTGGCTATTGCATCTGGAGCAATTAGAGCAATTTAGTTTTGCAGATGTTATGGGAGAACAGCCTGTTGGCTTCATTCGGAGCTCCACTCGTGTAAGGAATCCCAGGCTTTTGTGGGTAAGATTCGGCTTATCGCTTCTCTGCCTCCTACTTAGACATCTCTTTGAGTCCTGTGTCTACAAAGCATTCACAGCTCTGATTTCTTGCTGTTGTCCTTCTCTGGCCAGCACTGATGCTGGCTGTGGAGTTTCCAAGATTTGGGAGAAAATGGAAAAGTCTTGAATTGGAGTTACGCTCTTCTGCCCAGTCTCTGGAGGGGAAGTGTTGTCCACCAGCCATTTGCACATTAATGCTAAATAATACAAACCCTGGAAAAGCATCTCCTGGCATTTCTTCTTCTGATCTCCCTTCCAGTGGCAAGTCCTGCTTCTGAGGAGCCAATGGCCCTAAATCCTGGTGTAAGCAGGTGCTTTTCTGTTGGACTGGCAGCCCTCCTAAGAGGTACCTTGGCTTGGATTCAAGGTGCAACCCCTAGTTTTGGAAGAGTTGCCCTAAAAGTCCAGGTTATTTCTAATAGCGGGGTAGCTGCGGACCAGTTAGGATGACAGTTCTCCTCTAGAAATGTCCCACATTCATGCTTTTATGTGCAGCACTGTTGTAGAAATGCCTCTGGCTGTCAAGAAGAAGGAGCAGGAGTGATGGGGCACAGGCTAAGCCCGTGTGCAGTCATTAAGTCTTAACTGGGCAGTGTCAGGGGCAGAGCATGGCCCAGGCTTGGTCCTGCGTGCCGTCCCCTGGGTCCTGCGTGCCATCCCCAGTTGCTGCTGCATGGTTGCGCCAGGGCTTTTGGTATGTGTAAGTGAACCCATAGCCATGGAAAATACTTTTCCTTAAAATTAATCTCAACTTAGAGGGGGTCTCCCTGAACACACCTAGTGCTTTGGGTAAAGCCTGATTTTCCCCCTGTTCTGGGGTATTTATACCTTTGAAACTGATGCTGTTTCAACCACCTCCTGAAACGCAGCTTTGGCTTTCAAAAGCAGGGTGTTGGGGAGGTTGTTTTGGTTTCCCCAATGCGCGGGGCTCTCTGGCTGCCTCTGCTTTGTCTGCCCCTCTGCCGCCCTCCCCGAGCCCGACCCAGCCATGTGGCCGGGGATTCATGCCTTGGTTGGAGTTCTCTCATTTAATTTTCATGCATCATTTATAGCTTGCTGTGGTGATTTCATAAAGTGAATGTATGTAGTTAACACAGGGGGCCGGCTGGGAGCCGGTAATGCAGCTGTGACAGAATGGTTGCTCCCTGCCTTTGTCATTATTTTCTGTATTTGGAGTGTGTTGGTGAGAAACCGCTTCTGGACCAAACATTCAGACTTATTTTTCCCTGTGAAACTTGATTGCTTTCCTGAGAAAAAAAATAGAGAGTCACCTTCCCTCTCCTGGAAATCTGAAATATTTCCCACATGCGACACCTGCCCTTCAGATGGACATTGTGACAGGGTGAAACCGAGCAGGGAGACTTGGAGGTGACTAATTTAAGAGGAGTGCAGGACTCTGCTCCTGTGAAATGATGGTAACTCCTGAAGCCAAGCTGAAAAACAACATCCAGCTGCCAGCAGGAGTTTACACAGGAAACCTGCCCTCTGGAGCGGGCAGCTGCACTCGCGGTCCTTGTGTTGTCCCCTCCTTGGGGCATGTTGTGTGGCCTTCGGTGGGCAAAGGTAGGCTTGGAGGGGAGCTGGTGGAGAGATTTGGAGGCATAGTTGAGAGCAGGTGTCCTCCCTTTCCTGCCCTTTCCCTTGTCTTGGGCCAGCCCATTCATTTTATTAATTTATTTGATGTATTTAATAGATTTTCTTAGGCTGAGCGAGAGCATGCAGTGTTTGCATTTCTGCTCTGGTTGCTTGCATTAAGTTGTTTGCTGGGCTGATGTGTATTGTGTCAGGCTAGAAATGACGAGGAGAGGAGAGCCAGCCCATCCTTATTGATTTCCATCTGGTTTGACTGGCAGCAGTTGGAAATGGCACAGGAACTGTGTCCAGTTTGAAATGCCACATGTTCATGCGTTTGTGCCACCACTGGGAAGGTGATGGAGCAGCTGCACAGATGGCCTTGAGCAGGGGTGGCCAACCAGCCACCACAGACCCCAAAACAAAGGCTAATTATGAGTGGACAAGTTTGATTTGTTGTTTTTATTGGGTCAGTTCAGTGCAACTCCCACCCCTGGGGTCCGTGGAGGTTGGGCACCTCTTAAAAGGAGGATCTTCATGCTTGCTGGGCTGGAGCTCCAGTGAGGATGTGCAGGGTGTAGTGTGGCAGAGGATGGAGACTATGAGTCCCTGTGAACCAGGATGGAAACTGGAAGCGATATTTAGCATATGGTTTGCACCCAGGACAATGCCTGACCGGAAGGTTTAAACCCAGACATGCAGTAACGGCTTTGAAGGCAATCCAGGAGCTGTGCTTCTGCCATGAGTCTTGGGAACGGGAATCCTTTGAGAAGGCAAGAGGTTAGCAAGTACATCCAATCTCTCTGCTGGATGACATGCAGTAAGAGCTGGACCAGGATACAGAACATAAAGCTGTGATAAGGAGACATGTTATGACCTTGTCTGCTGTTAGCAGCTTACACAGCCTGCCAAGGAAAAATCAGCCTGCATTACAGGGGCCATATGGTATTTTACTAACTCGGTGTATAAATCCCTAATACAATTAGAAGATCCAACTTCCATGCTGAATTAGAGCCTCTGTGCTGCTTTATCTGGAGGAATTTCTGGATCACTCAAGATTGTTGATATCAGGAAGAAAAAAAATATATATGGATGGAAAAGGGGCAGGGGTCCATCAGCCTCCTGGGTGGAGCAGCCCTTTTGCTGGCCTCTGCTGTGAGAAATCCTCTTTCTGGCTTGCACAGCCCCTTGGGGGCTGCCTGGAGCTGGCCCTTGGGCGCTGGCTGTCCAACCTCACAGTAGCAGATGTCTGTTTTAGTGGAGAGAGTTTGTGCAGGATTCCTGAGCAAGGTCAGGATTTCTAGAGGAGGCTAACAGGAGCTATTGCTACCAGGGCTTCAAGTAGAGTCAGGAGAAAAGAAGCAGCGTTGTACTCTCAACTTCCTCTTCCCTGTTGGATTTTGTCTGGATCAAACGTGTGAGTACTGGAGGGAAAGGGATGCCCGTTGTGTACGGGGATGGCTCTGAGCATGCCAGAACCAAAGGTGCTCAGGCCCAGATTGTGGGCTGCGGGTGGTGATGGGCATTGAAAGGAGGTACCAGGGAAAATGTCGGGTGGATTTGGGGGTGTCTGGCTAAAGGCAGACATGTGCGATGCAGTCAGTGGAAGTGCAGCACGTCCAGGACTGGTGCTTCAAATGGTGCAGTTGGCCATCAGCTGGGAGCGGGGAAGAGAAAGTCAAAGCAAGGAAACAAACAGGCTTCATCAGAGAGTTTTCTCCAAATCTGACTTTCAATAGTAGGGAAATACCATTGCAAAGCCAGAGACTTGTTTTGTTTGCAGCCTTTTTGGGTCCCCATGTCTCTATTATTCCTCCCCAGGCTGTCCTCTCTGCCAGCATTAGCTAACGAAGCACGGCTGGGTGGTGGAGCTCCCTGGCACAGGGCTCTTGCATGCTGCCTTGGAGAGGTGCCTCCGTGTCCATCAGCAAATCAGTCCATCAACACCTCTGGATTTCTCTTTGCGCTGTAGTTTAAAATGCCAATCTCTGCTGATATTTGCAGTCACGCTTGTGTTACCCTTCCAGAGAAGGGAAACTTGAAATGTTTGGAGTCCCATAGCAGTCATCCTGCAGCCCATTGTGCAGGAAGCCTTGGGGAGCTGCTGGCGGAGATCTTTGCTGCAGTAAGCTTGAACTCCGGATCTTGTGGGTGGGTTTGAGAAGCAGGGCATGGCTAGAGCCAGTTCCCAGCAACTGATCTGCTTGAAGATTTCCCTCTTAAAGAAATTAAAAATGGGTGAAAATTTGCCAGTTTGTACCATTTGTTGGAGAGGCTTGGACCATTAAACACCAGAACCTGCTGCTTTGTAAACCCCTGAAGAGTTCAGCAAAACATGACTGTGAAAATGTGGGTGCTCACAGCCCTCTTGCATGGGAAAGACATGAAGCCACGGTGCTTTCTCCTGTGCTGAGCACCGCAGCTGAAGGAGGGAGTGTTGGGCTCCGGGTCCTTTGCTCATTTCCCTGTGGCCCTTGGTGGGCCATCTCATTTTCTGGACAGTAGCAGTCTCCATGTGCTAGGATCATCCCTCTGAGTATGGACCCTTCCTTAGCCTTATGCACCTTTTTTCTTGTCTGTCTTGGCCTGGAGAGGTTTACCATGGTGTTATCCATGTCTTCTCCAGTGGTTACTGCAAAGGCCTCCAGGAACATACAAATTTTCCTCTTGATTCCAGTATATGAACCTCTCCAAGAGATACTACTTTATTTGCAGATGAGAAGGGAGATCACCAGCTTTTATTAATAAGCCCTGTTAAGTACTGTGGAGGGACATGACTCTGCTTAATGATATGAGTATTGAGGGACAGCCTTGAAGCGGGCTGGGACATGCTCTCATCTTCCCTACTGCTATTGTAAGTCATTTCTCCCTGCCTTGGTTTCTTCCTTTCGTAGAGCTGGCTGGGGAGTGTGTCCTGCCCTGCTTTGTGCTTCTCATGGAAGGATATTATTGCTCTTATTTTCTTTGCTGTAAAGTGCCTGCCAGGCATTCAGTGAAACAGCCTCCCTTTTATCTGGGTTGGAGGGAACATGGCTTTTGTCTGAATGGTTATGGCTGTTTAACCTGATCAGATGTCTCGTATGACTGCATAAAGCCTGGTTTTTGGCTGCACCATCTCTCTTTCTCATGCATACCTATTTCCAAGTGAATTGCTCTGTGCTGGAGCATGTAATTGCAAAGTGTGGCCCTGGCTTTGCCCACCCGCTGGAGGAGACCATGAGATGGGAGTGATTTACCCAGGGGCTCGTCAGGTGGTGGTTACCGTCAATTTAGAGCCCGAAGGAGGGAAGTGCCATGGGGCGATGTGTGTCAATAAGAAATATGCTTTTAGCAAGAGCCGGATCCTGCAGGTGGTAGAGCCCAGACCTCAGCCCAGCGAGTCCTGTGTCCCCGTGTCCCCGTGTCCCCACGTCCCCGCTGCCAGTGGTGACGGGCTCATCTCACTGGGATGGGAGCTGCTGTCTCCAGAGGCATTTCACATCTTCTGGGTGTCTGCGGCAGCCCCGTGTCAGGATGGGGTGAGGGCAATGCCAGACCACTTTCCCCAGCTCCCGCAGCTCAGTGTGCGGCAGCCCCCAGGTGCAGACGCTGGTTAGGGGCAGGGACTTCTCTCTTGCCGTCACCATCTGGCAGCAGGTTTCTGCGCACAACTTGCATTTGTTTTGATGGCTGGAACTGCAGCAACGCATTGGTTACCCGAAGTTTTCATTGAGATGAGACTTTCAGAACCCTCATTTGTTGGTCCCTCCTGTAGTAATTACTGCTGGCTCAGAGCTTGGCTTCTCTGAGCCTCTAGCCAGGCTGTCTCACCTGTTTATTTTTAAAAATTGGAGAAGTTCTTAGGTGCTGTTACAACCCTGGAGCATTTTTAACATGAGTACAAGTATATATACATACCATCAGGAATGAAATTGTTGAAAGTTCCTTCAATGAAATGGCCAATACGGTGGCAATAAATTCAGAGGAAATGGACATTATCTGCTGATTGACCTTCTTGGTACGTTAAACAGCTTTTGCTTGTGCCTTGAGGCATCTGGCTGCCTGACATGGCCAATTACCCTATGATAACATCAACTTCATTGAGTCTTATTGCTTCATTATGAAACTGCTTTAGCTGATAATGCATTGCGATTAGTGGGCAAACATTCTTGGGAAGGGAGATTACTCCTCTCCCACCGTTTGGCCTCGGAGCGGTGCAGTTTCACTGTCTGCGGTGCAGAAGGCAGTGATGTGGGGAAGGTCCTTTCCAGCTCCCGGGAGCAGCTCATGTGGCTCCAACAGCGGTGATGCTGCTTCCCCTGCTTCCCCCTCTCAGCTTTCCATCGCCTCCCTTGACGTTTGGATCTTTTTCTTGCCCAATTAGTGAAATAATTTGTAAATATTTTTATTCAGGGCAGGAAAAGTGCCAGCACGTAGCTGCCGTCAGAGGAATAAAAATACCGGCACTTAGCCTTTGCTTGTCTGGAGCACCGAATCCTTTTCTCTCAGAGCTGTGCATAATGCTTTGTGTCACAATCTGACCTGGAAATTTCCTCCATTTCTGTCCACGTCACTGAAAGGAGAGAGAGCCTCTCTGCAAAAGCTCTTTATCCTTCCACCCATCTTCTCCTCCTGGCCCATGGTGGAGCAGAGCTTATGGCCATGACAGTGACTGGTGCCGGTGCAGAAGGAACCGCTACACACCAGAAGCCTGTTTCCTTTGCATGTTCCTAAGGTGATGCCAACTCTTGGAGTTTTGCTGTGAGCCTGCTGGGGTTTTGCTCAGTGCCGCATTCCTGGAGTCCTATGGGCATGAGAGACTCCCCAGTTCCGTTAAAAAAGGAGAGTAGTCCTTAGGGAGGGTGAAAAAGCTTGAAAATACTGATTATCTTTTGCAAATAATTTTCATTTTCTCTTTGTAGTGGCCAGACAAGTGGAGGGCTCTGGTGGAGGTGCAGCTTTTCTCGAGGAGCAGTGGGGAGTCCGTCCTCTCTCTGCCACCTGCTGCAAGCGTGCCAGCGTGTTATGGGGTTCAGTGTCCATGCGGGTAAGTTATGGGGTCCAAAGTGTGCATGCATGGTGCCTGTGGGAGTCGACAGGGATTTTCAGGGACCCATACAAACTTACACAGTGAATATAATGCAAGTGCATGTGTTTGCTGGAGCATCCTCGCTCTGTGCAAGCCCCAGGGACCTGCCCTGTATGTGGAGTCACCGGACAGCAGGGTCCTGCCCAGGCTGAGGGTCTGCCTGTCCCCCCGGCCCTGTATGCTGTCCAGCTCCTGGCAGCACCTACCCTGCAGGCAGGGCAGGGCAGAAGCCATTTTGCAGTTGGGGCTTTGTCCATGGCTGGAGGACAGCTAGGGTGCAGATGGGAGCAGCTGAGGAGGGGAGATCAGAGGCTTAAGGAAGCCAGGGGAAATCAGCCATGCCGGGTGCAGCTGAAGAGGGAAGATGAGAGTCCCGGAGCAGCTGGGGGGGAGATTGGATTAGTAGTTGGGAGATCAGAAGCCCGGACTGGCCAGGGAGGGTGGATCAGACAGGCGAGGAGCAAGGAGATCAGAAACCCCGCTAGCTCACAGAGGTGTTCAGGTGGGTCAGGACAGCTGATGGTGGTGAGACCAGACAGGGCGAGTGGTTTGCCAGAGCTGTCTGCATCCGCTGAGTGTTACCATGCCTCAGCGCATCGGGGTTGCATCCCCCCATGATTACACTGTGTCCCCAGCACGGTGGCAGGAGCTCCCACCCTGCTGAATCCACACGATGCAAAATGCAGCACGGACGATAACGCAGCGGCTCTTCCCAGGGATGCCATCTGGGTGAGTGGCTGTTTGCAGCAGGGAGGCACCACGGCAATTACACTGTATTTCAGTCGAGACTTCCCAAGAGCTGCTAAAATGATGCAGTCCCTGCTAAGACCCCGACTGCATCACTGCAAAACGCTCCCTCCCACCTGCAGATGCCATCCTCTAAAGGCTGTGTTTGGCTAAATAGAGCCACGACATCCTGCTCCTGCCCATCTGAGCGTGGAAATGCAGCACAGCAAGTGTAAGGGAGAAGGAGCTGTTTAAGACAGGTAACAGGTAAACCAGCAGCTGTGCTGTTTCAGCTCACCCGTGGCTGCGGACAATGGCACACCAGCGTCACCGTGCAGCTCCACCACCCCTGCAGCCCATCCCTGGTCTGATCTTTGCACTTCTTGGAGCACCAGCTCCAGACAACACAGCCCCCGTTATCTGTGCTGGCAGCTGTCCCCTTCCTACTGCGATCTCGGGGAGCCCCAGCCTGTGCAGAGCAGCTCCTCAGGAGGGTGGGTTGGGGCACCGGGAGGTGAGACGTGGCTGGCAGAGGGGACAGCCCCTGGGGGAGGTGGGCTCCTGCCTCCGCTGCTGGCAGTTGCGCAGGACTTAGGAGGTTTGTGCTTCTCTGCCTGGTTTTCCCAAAGGAGAAATAGGAGTGGAGATGGAAGGGAAAGCTTTCTAGAGAAGAGAGCACCGATCACTTCTCCAATGTGTACTGTCCTGACAGTAATTGCCTATTAATATTCCCTTTCTCCTGCCTCTTCCCCTCTTTCCCGCTGTGGTGGTAAGGCCTGAACATGATGCAGAGGTGTTGGATGATGCAGAGGTGTTGGGTCACCTTCCAGAGCTGCAGGGGTATGCGGTGGGGGGATGACTGGCGGTCGCTCAGTGGTGCCCCTAAACCCGCTGACCCTCATTTTGGGGTTGGTTGATGGTGCCTTGATTAAAGGGATGGAGCTCTGGCTGCCTGGTGCTCCTACCTTTGGAGGTGTCATCTTGGACCTTTGCCATGTGGACCTTTGCCATCACAGCTGTTGGGGACAGTCTGTGCTGGGCTCCTGCCAGCCCAGCTCTCAGTGTCCTCCAGGTGCTAGGAAGAGCCGTGAGTGGCTGGATGGAGGCAGTTTTACAGAGCGCGGCTAATTGTTTTGTTGTGCCTTTCAGGCCCCAAAGGTGGGCTCAGCCTCTGAGGACGCAGGGTCCAAAGGGAAGGGAGTGGAGTGGGACCCATCAGAGCAGTCTTGGGTTTGGTTTTGCAGTCACAGGCAAGACGTGGATGAACCTCATATGGCATTTCCTGGTATTTTCTTGTCTCCTCACCTGCTTTCTTCTGTTGGGTTTGTTGTTTTCTGATGTGTCACTGACACAGGAGATGTGCCCAGCGGTGCACACCCACACAGGTGTGCCCTAAAGCACTGCAGCACGAGCTGAGCATCCCTGCACTGGCACCAGCCCTGCTGCCGCAAGGTGCGTTGGAGCCAGCCGGGGCTCGGTCCCTCTGGACCCGCTTCATCCCGGCTCAGCCCGGCCATTCAGGGTGGCCTCCTCTGCAGCCCTGGTGACAGCACCTCTGCCCTGTGGGGGGTGTAAAAGGAAATGTGTCGGTACAGGGCAAAATATTGAGGTGGTGGACATTGCAGTTCAGATGATAATCTCATTGCTCAGTCAAAACGGTTTAATAGCAGAGATGGGAAAATATTTATTTATGCACAGCTCATTTCAGAGACGTAAGTAGAGGGAAGGAAGGCGTTTCGCCTGGGTGAGGATGGCAGGGTTTTGGCCATATTTGGTCCAGCATCTGAAAAGCTGAACTTAAAACAGCCCATGGGGAAGATGTTGGCAGCACCACACCTGGCATCTCACGTACCCGCCATCCTGAGAGCCTCGCGTTCAGGATGCTGAGTGTCTCCCTGCTCTGGTGGCACACAGAGCTCCAGTCCACACGCATGGGGTTCCTAAAGCCACAGCAGATCCTGTCCCGTGGAAGCTGCGACTGCAAACTGCTGGCACTTGGGACGCGCCTGGAAGGTGGCTTAAATGGAAAGCTAAGACAATCTCATGCAAAAAGGCAAAACAGCTGGGAAAGCGTAAACCTGTAAAACCTTTGAGCATTATTATTTGCTAAGCTGATAAAAGGTAGAGTGCATACATTTATTAACAGGGGAAATCCCTGCTGTATTCACATGGGCTGCTCACGGTTTCATAGTTGAGTAAATATAGTTCAGAATAAGAACAGTTTAAAGGGAATTTGAGAACATAATGAAGCTCAGAGAATTAACTGAACAGCTTTCATTTGAGATTACAAAAACACAGCATAATATAATGTTTAAATACCAATGTGGCTTCAATATTACATAAAATAACCAAACAGAGATAAAACCACTGTTCTGTCCTGGCATCGGCTGGTAATCTTATTACTGAATTAATATAACCACGTACATTATGATCACCGTTTTTCCCCTAACTTGACAGACTAGGTGAAGGAATAAAAAAAGTCAGAAAAAGAGCGCACGTTGGTTTTGAAGCTCACCAAGCTGCAAAGCCTGATGCGAAGCAAAGCCTGATGACCCAGGCTACACTGTGCTGCCAAAGTGCTACCGCCCCGGCATTGGATGGGGCAGGAGAGCGGCCTTGATTTTGGGGCAGCTGGAAGAGGCTGGGAGGATGCTTCATGCTGCTGGTGTCAGCCTTCATGTAGCGCAGGGAAGACTTTGTGTTTCTGGGTGGGGAATGTGAGTTTAAACTATTGAATTCATTGCAGGAGGGAAGGGAGGTGAGAGGGGTGAAGGGAGGTGTGTAGTGGCTGCTGGTTTTCAGAGGGAAATCCCAGGTTTTTCAGTCTCCCGTGGTGCACATGGCGTTTGGGCTGAGGCAGGACATCCCATGGGCCATTGGTGCAGAGACTGCCTGTTGGGGCACGGCATGTCCCGCGATGGATGTTATCTGTGAAGAATTTACTGGGGGTTTGTGGCTTTGCTCTATCTGTTATTATTGGGAGACTGACAAATCCCCCTTGTTTGGCTTTCCTGAGGGATCCACTGCTCTACCACAGCCATCCTTGCTGCGGCATCCTGGGGGGACGGGGAGGCATGTGCAGGAGGAGCAAATGCTCCCCAGCTGCATCCAGCCACAGCATCTCTGAGGGCAGCAGAGTCCCGGCACAAGGAAGCCGGGAGGAAGTAATGAGCAGTGAGCATCTGGAGGTCAGGGGGAAATAAGTTATAAATGAGTAACAGTAATAAAAATTAAGTATGTGCTTTTTCAGTGGGGTTTTGTCCAAAGGGTCACCACTTACGTCTGTGATCTGGGGTAAGAACCATGCGTTGTGGTCAAACCAGGGGCTGCTGGGGCTACAGCTGGCAACAGGGACCAGCACCGGGGATGCCTGTTCGTGGCGTCCGCAGGTGTGATGTGATCAGGATAATGGCATGGCTCCTTTGGGACCATTTTTTCATGTTGTGCAGGAACGGTGGCCAGTATTTTCAGTGCTTTGGCATCCTTGAGGTCTCCCACTGGTACACATGTCTTCTGGCTGTCTCGGTGGAGGCTCAGCCGCAAAGGGCGGTGGAGCCCATCGCCAGTGTGGAGCCCCTGGTCACGCACCCAGGTGTGTTGCAGATCTGGTAGCGTTATTTGCAAAAGTTGCCGAGATGGCTTGGCCCAGGGGAAACAAATACCTTCACATCTATGTTCGTAGCCAAAATGATGTGCTCAGCTTTGAATTATAGAAATGTTTCTCCAAATGTTTTGAACTCTGGAATAATGCTGCTCACCAAACCTAATACCTAAAAGGCCTCTTTTATGTGACTAGTACTTTGGTGACCAAAGTGCTAGGGTTTTACAAGAGCTGCTTATCCTTTGATAAAACAAAATCAGTGAATTTATGCTGACAGCTTCAGATGCTGCGGAAACCTGAGCAACCTTTCACCGGCATACATTGCTTGCTGGATCCTTCCTTAAGAACAAACCACAGAAGCATCTTTAGTAATTTAATGAGCAATAAAGAAGACTATAAAAAACCAAGGATAATTAAGTGCAATGATAGATCTTAGCACCCTAAATGGTTACCAGAAGTGCTTAATCAAAACTAAGGTTTGTGCTAGGCAGAATGAATAGCATTTTGTTGCCCTGTAATAGGAAACATTTAAAAATAAAATGCAAAGAAAGATTTGGGATAGCATTGGAATGACAGAATCATTAAAAGTCATCACAGCCTGCCTCCCGATGCCCCTCTGATGCTTGAGTAAAACAAATAAAGCAAAATTAGGGAGCTGTTTTGTATATTGCTTTGATCTTTGTTTCACCTTTTGAAAACATTTATGAAGGGTACTTTAATACAATTTGGCTTCTAATTTTTTGATTTGGAAGAGGAACAAGTAGGCTGACAGTGTTAAAGGTTAGTCAGTGATGTGATTTTTTTTTTTCCCCTTCAGCTTACTGTTCTGGGGGGTAAATCCTAGAGCATAAAACATTGGCTACCTAGGCAGAACGAAGGGTGATGCACGTGCGTGTGTGCTGTCAGGATGGAGGGTACACGTACTCCAGCCCCACCGCCGCTCTCATTTCTACAGCACAAATAGGAAACTAAGGAAGGCACCGATGTTGCCACAGATTCTTTCTTAGCACAATAGTCGAGCAAAATCTGTGGATTAATTACACATTTTCATGCAATAACATGATGCTAATTGTTTACACTAAGCCACATTTGCTTGTGTAAATTATCTTAAGTGGAAAATTCCTTAGTGTATAATTGTGATAGAGAATGAAAGAAATTAGGCAATACAGAGGATGTCAAGGCAATCCTGTGCAGATGATACTCTGATGTGATTCAGGGTGACCTAATCAGTTAACGCGGGCACTACTAATTTCTCAGATAGGTAGAAAAGTGCTTGAAACACGTGGGCTGTAATTCTAACAGTTAAGGGCCTTATCGTGCCCCCTTTCCCTCCCGAGCCCTCCCCATGGCCCAGGAGGGAAAGGGCGAGGAGGGCTGCAGAGGGAGCCTGACCCTGGGTCTCTGCTGGTGGGACCGCAGCAGCTCAGCGGTACCTGAGCGAGCGCAGCATTTTTCATGAAAATATCTTGTTTGCAAAGAAATCAAGAGGGATCTTTGCACTGGGTTTGGGTTACTGGGCTGCATGCCGCTGGGCAGAGTCGCTTGCCTGTTGCTGCTTGCTGGAAATTTGTAATGCTCAGTGAAAAACTGTGATCTTGGAAAAAGTCTTCGAGCACATAACCAGGGCAGAGCTTAGGTACGTAAAGAAGGAGCGTGAACAGGTAGCAATGCAGTCAGCACTGTAGTTGGTGTGAGGTGTGAATCGGATGGTGTTGCTCAATCAAATACTACCTCTTTCTCATCTTGATGGTTTTAGTGAGCAAAAAAACCCCAGTGACAAGGAAACGGCAGCCAACTTCTGCGTATGCCACAGGTGAGGTGTTTGGGCCAGTTCTCCCGATGGCCCCTTTTCAACTCACTTTGTACCCAGGCTAATTACCATAGAGGTACTTTCCTGAGGCTGTAGGTTGTCCTGGTTTCTTCAGGATAAGCTGGGATATGGTCAGGAGCCTTCTTGGAGTAAGCTGGTGTAGTGCTGCTGAAGATATCAGTGGGGCCTGTTAAATTAACAGACACCTAGGGCAATGTATGGAAAATGCAGAGCAGCCTGTTCTGGCTCAGAAAGGGCAGGTCTCAGTGGGGGAGGTAGTTTCTCCGCAGGGAACATCTCTGTGCAGCCACTGGTATGGGAGGCCAGGATGGGCCCTCTCACAGCGCCAGGGCACGACCACCTCGCCCCATGGATGAGGCTGTTTGTCCCCTTTGCCAAGCTGCAGACTTGTCCTGGCTCTTACCCTTAGGGTGCTGCCCCGCAGCATGCTCTCACCAACATGAGTAGGGTTCCTAAATCTTCTCCCCGCCACCCCGATGGGGCAGGATCCCTGGCTGTGGGACCCCTCTCCTTTCCCTGGGGACGTGAGCCTGCAGGAGGTGTGTCCTGGTTTCAGCAGGGATAGAGTTAATTTCCTTCCTAGTAGCTGGTACAGTGCTGTGTTTTGGATTTAGGATGGGAACAAAGTTGATAAGGCACCGATGTTTTAGTTGTTGCTAGGTAGTGCTGACACTGGCCAAGGACTTTCTAGTTTTCATGCTCTACCGACTGATGCACAGGGAGCTGGGAGGGGGCACAGCCAAACTGGCCAAAGGGACATTCCATACCATGTGACGTCATGCTCAGTACATAAACTGGGGGAAGCTGGCCGGGGGGGGGACGCTGCTCGGGGACTGGCTGGGCATCGGTCGGCAGGTGGTGAGCAATTGCACTGTGCATCACTTGCTTTGAGTATTATTACTATTATCATATTATTATCATTATCATTTTATTTCAATTATTAAACTGTTTTTATCTCAACCCA
>NW_008825532.1:5411265-5416478 GCF_000699105.1 Pygoscelis adeliae
ACGGCTGGGGAGAGGCTTGGAGAGGTGGGGATCGTCGTGGCCCCGTAAAGGGCTCTCCCGCTGCAGTCCCAGCTGCTGTGGTGCCAAGGTGGGTGCAGCATGGTGCTGGCATGGGGGCATTGCCGCCGCGGTACAGCAGGGTGCTGGCGTTTGCGTGCAGCGGCATGGGCGCAGGCAGAGCGTGCCGTGGGGACGCGTCCACCCGCTTTGTTAGAGGTGCAGGGTGGAACCAATGCAGAGGGCTTCAAAGCTCCCCCGTGTCGGCCAGCCCGGAGCCACCTTGCTGCAGCCTTTTTCACCAGCGATTAGACACGTAGGTAGGTAGATGAGTGGAAATGCTGGGCCGTGCCCCCCTTGGCCCCCACTGGCCCCTTTGTGCTCCCTGCCACAGCCCTGACCAGGAGCAGCCTGGCCTTTTTGTCTGTATTATTCTCACCATCTCCCTGACAGGCGTAGTAATATACAGAGCTATCTCAAGCTGGGACTGTTTGAATGAGGAGAGATTTAAAAAAAAAATAAAATATTAAGAGTGAGATTTTAAGTGTCTCACCGGAGCTTGGTGCTGCAGAACTGCTTCGTCAGGAGGGTGTGGAAATGGGGGAGCCAAAATTACAGCCTGCAAGAGGGGAGGCTGCCCGGGCTGCCCACAGGAGTGGGCAGCGCCTAGCTGCATCGCTGCGTGCGTGTTCTCATCACTTAACACGTTATCCAAGAGAGTGGAGTGCGTTTGTGATCAGATGGGACTCTCCTACTGCTGCACTTAAAATGTTTTTACTTTGGTTTGGCAGCTCCTCTAATGGGAGGATGAGCATCACTCTTTAAGGGCTGAGATCTAGTTAAGTCTTTTTCAGCATAAAAAACCCCAAGCAATGTCTTCGTAGTCCACTGCAATGATGTTTCACTGTATCATATGCCTAGAAGAGTTGTGTCCCGGATCACTATCACTGATCAGAATCTAGCCTTATTTAAAGAGGGGAAAAAAAAAAAAGCAAATTTCCTTCTTTTTTTAATTAGACTTATTTTTTTC
Organism: Pygoscelis adeliae; assembly: GCF_000699105.1. Taxonomy (NCBI): domain Eukaryota; kingdom Metazoa; phylum Chordata; class Aves; order Sphenisciformes; family Spheniscidae; genus Pygoscelis; species Pygoscelis adeliae. Next base: position 5,412,293 of record NW_008825532.1, read on the forward strand.
TTAATTCTGCTTATTGAGATTCACATCATATTTTCTTAAGAGAATCTGCTCTTGATGCTATGTAAAGATTGACAATCTGGAGCATCATAAAGAAAACGTATCTGAAATACTTGCTCAGTCGAGTCTCAGAGGCTCTAGGCTGTCCAAAAGTGTTAATGCAGGCAAGCTGCAACTAAAGGAGCTTTTGCAGCTCCAACAGACGTATTAATTTTGAAGGGTGTTTCTTTGCGTATTAAGCCTTTCTCATGCTACATGCTGTTTGCATTCTTTTGTCTTACAAACCTTTTAAAATTTATCCCAGGACGCTTCAAGTTGAGGCTTTTGCTTTTTGGGGGTGGGTTTTTTTTTTTCCATTCCTGCCTCTTTTCTGTCTTAACTCAGTAAACTAAGAGCTGACGAAGGGCTGGGTGGGAATTTCAAACTCCCTGCAGGATAGTTTCAGAAAAGATGATATGGAAAGAGGAAAAACAAAAGCACATGTTGCCAAATGTATGCATATTTTACATTGGTGTTTTGTATCATGAAAGTGGCTGCTTTGTGTGTATTTTCAAGACTTAGAGGGGATATGCTAAATGAAATATTCAAACACTTTGGCAACTCCTGCACACTTTTTTTTTTTGTTATCATAAAGCACTTGTTCTGTAACTGGGTATGACATTTATTAAAGAGTAGTGGGTTTACCAGTTCTCATAAACAATTTCCATGGTTACTAAGGTGGTGTGGCTAGAGAAATCAAAGTACTTGTTAAGACATTAAAAAGTAGGTTTCTTTTAAATGAAAGCAGAGGTGTACCGGGTGACTTCTGTTTGAGTATGTTGTTTAGGAAGCTTAGGACTTGATCTGGTGCTGGTGCAAGCGGGTCCAACGGCCTTGCAGCCGGGGATGCCCATGGTATCGCACCCGCTTATAGCATTGGGGGGGGAACCTGTCCCTTGGCTCAAACTCTGTGTCTGTTCACAACCCAGGTCTCAAGCACGTCCCTCTGAGGATGTGAACGTTTGTGCAAACCCCGCCGGCCTGCTTGCCCTTGTGAACGGTTGTAAGTGCCCAGCGGAGGCCACTGGAGTCAGCTGGAGCTGCTGATTTTGTGGAGCTTTGGATCCAACCCCTAGACCAATGCAAATATTTCTGGTTTGCACCGTCACGCATCCTGAGTGTATTTTCTGTGTCTGTCACCAGCAATGGCAAATGTCACAAATACATTCAACAAAAGAGAGAAATCTGGTTTCTTATGACAATACTTAAGAAATGAGTTATGATACTGCCAGTCTTTGAGGTTTGTTGGGGGTCACCATAAAGTTCTGGGCCATATATAAGAATCTCTGCTTTTAGGGTCAAAAACATGATTTGGAGAATCAAAAAGCCAGAAACTTTTAAAAGGACTAAATACATTCTTCAGAAAGAGCTGTGTGATTTCTAAGCTTAACTTCTGATTCAGGAGACGTGAACTCACGTTCCCAAGACATGAACGCCCCCAGCCTCCCTGGGTCTCCCATGCACATCAGGCAGCGGCTGCTGCAGACGGGCAAAGACGGGGTCTGCTTCCACGGGCTGTCCTCTTAGAGGGAAAATCTCAGCCTCCAGTATGGCAGCTGATATCTGAGAGGACCTGGAGGAGCTGACACAAAAAGACTGCCTGTTCAGTGTTTGCTCTATAAATAGTGCTATTAAATCTGACTTTTAAAAGCATTGAAAAGTCCTGTGAGACGAGACACGCAGCCAGGAAGCACTTATGGCCGGGGTGTATCTGCCTACCAAGGTGAAATGCTGAAACATCTGCTGCTCAGCTGCTCTGAGGCTACTGTAAAGCCCAGAGAAATCACAAAAAACCCAGTCCCTGTGATGGGACTTCTCCTGCCTTTCTGCTGCCAGGGCAGTGGGACAGCGCGGGGAGGGCTGGCAGGGACCCGCTCCACATCTGGGCTGTATCTTCAGCATTCAGGTTGCGGCCTCCCAGAAGTTGGTGTATCCATGCTAATCAGCAACACCTTGGTTTAATATATACTGAAACAGGTTTTGCATGCTTTACATATAAAATGCTATATCAAGAACATATTAATGTTCTTGGGCCAAGATTATTTGGGCAGAAGGATGCCAATGAAAGTGTGACCGAATCCACGTGAAAATGAAGTGTTTGCTTGAAGGAATTAAAGCAAATTTAAAATATTCAAGTTAGCTGATTAGAAACATCATTACATCTCTCTGGTGGTGAAATAGCGAGCGGCAGTTTCTGCTCCTTTCTTCACAGGCCCCGCGTTACCTTGAGGGGATTGAGAGGATTCGTGGACTAGAAGGTAACAGACGGTGAATGCAGAGAACTTCAGCTGCAATCATAGAATCATAGAATCATTAAGGTTGGAAGAGACCTCTAAGATCATCGAGTCCAACCGTCAACCCAACACCACCATGTCCACTAAACCATGTCCCTAAGCGCCTCATCTACATGTCTTTTAAATACCTCCAGGGATGGTGACTCAACCCCTTCCCTGGGCAGCCTGTTCCAATGTTTAACCACTCTTTCAGTAAAGACATTTTTCCTCACATCCAATCTAAACCTCCCCTGGCGCAACTTGAGGCCATTTCCTCTCGTCCTATCGCTTGTTACTTGGGAGAAGAGACCGACACCCACCTCGCTACAGCCTCCTTTCAGGTAGTTGTAGAGAGCGATGAGGTCTCCCCTCAGCCTCCTTTTCTCCAGGCTAAACAACCCCAGCTCCCTCAGCCGCTCCTCATAAGACTTGTTCTCCAGACCCCTCACCAGCTTCGTTGCCCTTCTCTGGACACGCTCCAACATCTCAACGTCCTTCTTGTAGTGAGGGGCCCAAAAGGTACCTGTGTGCGACTGAGTTGTTCGTTTAAATAAATATAAAAACATCAGTAGCACATATACGTCGCATCTCAACCAGAGGCAGCGCTGCCTGTTTGCAGTTGGCAGTTTACTTTCCAACTTCTTTACACCTTGCTTTTCTCAGGCTTGTGTTTTGAGTACTTAGAGCTGCAGGACCAAGTCCTCTGCTGCTTTTCTAGCAAACACCCCTGCATGGGGTAGGAAAAAAGATACACGAGAGAGAGATGGCCTTATTAATCTTCATAGCTTCCCCTTGCAAACAGGGAAACTCTGGGAGTTTCTTCTAAGGGAAGATGCTAATAGACTGGGAAGGATTGCTAATATACCACTTTCTGAGAGTAAACAGTTTCTTGATATTCACTTGGAATTTTCCTTTATCTCACTCTTTTGCATCGCTTTTCTCTCCCCTCCAGGGAGCATACACGGGTTTGGGTGTTTATCTTCTCTGAGCTGAACTCATGAGGGGTTGTCACGGGCTGTTTTGCTGCAAAGGGCCCGAGGGGGATGAGCGTGGGGGTCGTGGGTGCTAAAGCGGTCCTGTCCCCGACAGCTGAGCTTTGCGGGGAGGTGCTGAGCCTGTGGGTTTGGGTGTCCGTGTGGGCAGATGGGGCTGGAGCAGGAAGAGCTGCATTCTCGGGGGGCACTGAGGTGGAAGGAGAGCTTGGGGCTGCTTCCAAGCCCCTTCACCAGCCCGTGCATCCCAGCTCCAGTGGGGGCCACAGTGCCTTACGATGCCCCACTGTGGCTCTGTGGTGACAAGGCCTCCCAGGGTGACATCTCAGCAGAGCTGTCCCAAGGCCAGCACGGTGGGGAGCATTGCTGCTGGTACCCCACTGCTCTCCTGGGGAAGCAGGCATGTCTTGCCGACACTACCCAGCGTGGCTTTGATTGCCACCGCACAGTGTTGTCACCCCTGCCCCATCTTTGGTTCAACTCAGGGGCAGGGAAGGATGAACCAGGGCTGGTCCCAGCCCCATTGCTGGCTCCTACCTGGGAGGTGGCTGTTTCTGTGCTTGCAGGGCCTCATAAACAGGGGGCAAAGCTATTTCTTTACTTTCTCTTCCTGTGCTGCTTCCTGAGGCCCATTTCTCCGGCAGTCGGCTCCTCCTGACCCCCTCTTTTCTTGCTCTCTGGCAACCGTGTGGCTTTAGGAAGGCAAAAAAAAAACCGGTCCCCAGATGACTATTTGGTACAAGCAAACCATGCGGCTTTAATGGAATTACCTCAGCCCTGCTAGTAAATAATTTATAGGAGGCAGTAAATAAAATATGTTTCTGTGTTCTTAAAAAAAAGAGTTGTCAGCCGGCAACCACTCACTGGGGGGGGGGGGGGGGTTAA
>NW_008825532.1:5416524-5430081 GCF_000699105.1 Pygoscelis adeliae
GTGTAAACCCAGAACGTGCCCCACCACAGAGATCCTGACCAGGAATGGGACCTGGGTGGGGAAAGATCCAAGCCCAGAAAAGCTGTGGGGAGGGGGGCTCAGAAAAGCTGTGCTGCTGGACAGGGGCCCTTGGGGTGCCCGCTGGCCACTCGCTGACCGGCTGCTGGCTGTGCGCATCCATCTGTCTGTCCGTCCAGTGGGGCATTTCCGAGGTTGCCTCCCGGTAGCCTTGACCGTGAAACCCGAGTCCGCACCGCTTGACCTGAATTTCCGAGGCACCCGCTGCAGCCCCGCAGCGTCACCGAGCCCCGATTGAAACCCGACCGCTGTCACTAATGGCATTAACGGGAGCTGCGGGGCCAGGGCAGGCGGCAGGCTGGGGGTGCCCGGAGGGCCCGGGGAGGGATGCTCGGAGGGGTGCACCGAGGGGGACGCGGGATGCCTGGGGGGGAGGATGAAGGGTGCCCAGAGGGGGATGGATGGAGGGGTTCCCGGGGAGGAACAGGCGTGCCCGGAGAGGGGTGCAGGGCTGGCTGCCGTGCCCCTCCCCGGGGCTGCGCCCCCCTGCATTTAGGAGAAGTTGAAAAGGCGAGAAAGAAATGTTATGTATATTTATTTTTGCCTGTGAAAACCCTTTGGAGGGTTAAATCTTAACCAGGCTGTATGTGTGAATACCTGTTGCACATGAACTAACAAATTAGCAGCAAGAAACCAAGTTTGACAGGCACTCTAAGGCAGGCTGAAACATCTATGAAAACAAGCGTTCTCCCCAGTGATGGAGCTGCATCCAGCCTCTTCGAAATGCTATTTTAACACACTCCGAACTCCCAGTTTCACAGAAAGCAAACCGATCCATGATAAATACAGAGTAAATAGTTCTAAACGTATCATGCTCATTTGCATGTGAATTAACCCAATTTATGGCCATAAAGGCAGACTTTGTCAGTGCACAGAGAGTGCACAGAACACGCAAACAAATCGTACGGGCAGAGAAGAACTGCCCACAGCTGAAAATTTGTCACATTTCTGCACCACTTGATATTAATACATGCTGCACTTCAAATGAGGTTAAAATGAGGATGACAGCTCAGAAGATCTGTGTGACGATAGATAGAAATAGATGTATAAGAACTTCTGGTATCTTCCTTTTGTATTTGCAGTTTCTTCCAGGTATAGAACTCACAGTGTCTGTTAACTGATTAGAAAGGAAAAAAAAAGAAAAGAAAAAAAAAAAAAGAAAAAAAAAATCCCTGACCTCAAGAGCTGTCTTTCCGGGGACATCTGTTATTAACTTGAGGAAGCGTGACATACGTTTGGTAGGATCACAAAGACTCAGGGTATCCTGACAGAGTTTGGGAAAGATTTGAAGACTGAGGTGTCCCCACGCTGCTCGGGAATTGGTTCCCATGGGATGGCCTAGGCTGGGAAGACGTTTTTGCACCTGAAATCTCGCACCTAAACTGCTTCCCGGAGACCTCTGCATGGGGAAAACCCACTTGGTGTGTTCCGGGTTATCCTGAGCTGCACAGGATTGAACACGAAGGAGGAAGAAGATGCTGGAATTAGCCCAGAGGGAATATTTGCCATACCCCTATTGCTGTCTCAAAACCCAACCCATCTCCCCTGACCCTAATCAATTCTTACATCCAAATGAACCTAGTCTTCTCTCCTATTTCAAAGCACATCACTTATTTTAGCTCCCAAATTACCTAAGTGTTCCCATCATGCTTAGTGTTGGAAGTCAAAAGGCAAGGATAAAAAAATTAAAATGCAAACGATGAAGCCTATGCAGAGAGTTATCTGTGCTGAAGGGAGCAATTCCCCATCGCCTGAAACGTGTTGCACCAGCACATGTGCATGTCTTTGCTGTCTCCCTCTGTTCCTGTTGCTGGTTTCTGCCTGACATTTTGCAGCTCGTCCTTGGGTTAGACCTCAAAATTCTGTATGAGAAGAAAATTGAAATTGTAAAGGATCCTGGGCAACAGTTTTCTAAAATATTTTGTCTCCCACAGCTATCTCAACGCATATGAACTGAATTATTCTCAATACTGGTGCTGATCAAAAATCTTTCTTTCAAGTCGCTTTTGTGGGGAGGTTAACAGTTTGCACATTTGAGACCTAACAACTATATCTGGGTTTTTTTAAAAACATTTTTAAAGGTGTTGTGAACGTTTTAATGCCTGCACCCACAAACTGTCTGCTTTAGCCCTGTTGGAAAGCCAGAGATGACGATGGCCCCAGCTTTATGAAGTAAACAGCAGTGTGCAAGTTAGCATTTAGAAATGAAATCCTTATTCCAGCTAAGCTGTAGCTGAAGTCAAGGTTTAACTGTTCAGTGATCCTTGTTTTAGGTTATGAACATGCATGTGAGTCATTCCTGATCAATCCAAGAAGTTCACTTCCTTTTTTTTTTTCCCTTTCCCCTTTCTCTCTCTTTTTTTCCATCAACCTTTTTCTCACTGGCATGGGAAGGCTCAAACGAGGAGAACTGGAGAAGTCAGCATTCACTTTCGGTTACTTTCATCCAGGTTTTGGTCATCTCAGATATTTTGTTTGCTCTGGAGAGCTGTGGCCCAAGGAGGACCAGTCCGGTGCGGGGTCTTGTTTGGATGATGTGGGTTGAGAAATCGTGTGCTGCAGCAACCAGCGTATAGAGACTAGAAATGGGCCTTTCTCTGAAATTGGCTCTCGTGGTGGTGTTGGTAACCAGGAGAAATGTGGCCAAAAGTGCAGCAGTGGCATTAGAAAGAAAAGCGGTGATGTTTTTATTTTAGAGAGAGGATGCCAGAGAGCTGGTGTTCTGGAAAAAGGAAGAAATAAAACTAGAAAAATCCTAATAAAAAGAAGAGAGTCTTGAAATTAGTTTGGAATCAGGGAGGCAGATGGGACCATGAAGGAGAGGGAAGCGGGGCGAGCGCTGGCTGCTGCACTGTGTGAAAGGTACCAGAGCTCAAAGACGAAGCTGAGAGTGCTGCCAGCCTGAGACACTTTAGCCAGTGGTGTTATTTTTCATTCCTAAAGATAAAGAAATGTTTTCAGTCAGAAAAAATGCATTTTTATTGAATTCCCTGCAAGTTCATACTTTAAAAATCTGTTTTCCATTTCTGACTTTCTTGTTTTATGAAACACTAGAAACACGAGAGCTTTTCAAATATCCTCGAGAACGATGGGAGTTTTACATTTGTTCTGTCATTTACTCCGTCATTTATAGGGGCGTTATCAGGAAACTAAAGCTGATGTGTGTTTTAGCTCTAGAGCATCTTCTGATGTGGACCTTTCCCTTCTTCTGAGGTTTATTGTTATTCTGCCACCCTGTTCCTAAAACACTGGCGAGGCTGCTGGGGCCGCTTGGCTGCAGGAGGGAGGGGAGCGTCTCCCTCTGGGACTCCCTGGTTTAGTGGGGTGCTTGTAAAGGAGAAACACGCCAAGCAGAGAGGGATTTTTAGGCTCCTTTGGGAGGCTGGGGGATCAAGGGGGTGAGGCTGAGTGATCCAGCAGCATCTTGTGTTCCCTGGGCTCAAGAGTAGTAATTTTGGCTTGTTTGCCCTGGCTGATCCATGCCTGTCCATAAGCTGGTGTTAACTAGGACCAGCTCTTGGTTTTGCAGGTGGGTGGCAGTGGCTGTGGCATCAACCAAGGCACATTTTTGGGAACAGGAATGAGAAATATGGGTGTTGGTGAGAAACACACCCGATTACTCCGGGTCCATTTGCAGATCCGCCAATCGCAGCCTCACCAGTAACGATGCAAAACTTGGGTGAGCGGGAAAATCTTCTTGGAGGTTCAACCCAAAGGCCTGATGCTCTGCTCTGGTGTCCTTGCACAGGGCAAGCAAAGAGCGAGAGGAGCAGCGCAGGGTGTGGAGGGGGAGCCGGCCAGGTGAGGAACGCCCTTCCCCATGTGGTCTCTTCCCCCCTTGTTATCCCCTTGTCTTTCCCTTTCTCTGATTTTTGTGTGTGTGCGTGTCTCCCTCCCCTCCTTCTTGTCTGCGAGGCTCCTCTCCCATTCTTCTCTTGCTCCACCCTCCGTCTCTCTTGTCTGGCTGCCCCACACCCCTTTTGTCCTGCTCGGCTGCTCAGCATCGCTTTTGTGTGCTAATAGCAGCCGACTGCCACTGATTCAAAGGATCCCAACACCGCTGCCATCGCCCCCCGGCTTTTAATTCAGCTGCTGAAGACCAAGGAGGCTCCGCTGTCCCAGCCCCCTCGCCGTGCAGCGGGGCTGATGCCACGTTCATGTGTCCCCTCTCGCTGGGTACAGCATCTTGGCTGTGGCTGCCGTGGCCTGGAGGGGACGGTCCCAGCGACCAGTGCACCGTGCCCCCCCAGTTAGTTTGGAGAGCTCACGGAGGTGGTGGTGGCAAGGCAAAATGGAGGCGCAGTGAGATCTTCCAGGCTGCTTTGGGCCACACCGGGGCTATCTGGAGGTGCTGGCACACATGTGACAGAAGCCAGGGGAAAGGACTTTCACCTCTGTGGGGATGTACATGCTCCTCACTCCCGGGACCCTCCAGCCCTTGTGGCTCCATCCCCATCTGAAGTGTTTCTTATTTTGTGTTACATTCAACATAAAACATTCAGGGAAATAGTTTCCTGTGGGAGCTTTTCCTTTGAGTATATGGAATTCGCTGTTTATTGTACGACAGAAGCTGGTGGCCCAGAGCAGGATCCAGGAATTGGCCTCTCCTGCCTCTGAGTGCATCCCCATGAGGTGTGCAGGGGGCTCGTCCTTGGGCTCCCTGGGGCAGGAGCACTCCCCTCTATTTGGGTGCTGGTGGGGCAGCAGGTGACAACGTGCGTCGGTGGCTCATTCCCACCCCACACTTCACCCCGCGCATCCCCGGTGCTGGCTCGGCAGCGGCTTTGCCAGGCACTCCTCCCCAAATCCCGCAAACTGCAATTCTCGCAGGAGGCATCGTCGCCCCTTTTCCTCTGTGGTGACAGCATGCCACATGCTTTATTGCTCCTCTCCCTCCTGGGAAGCCTCTGATTGCTCTCGGGAGCTGCCACGCTCGGCCGAGCACACCCCGCAGCTATCCCGGTGCATGGGTGGGTTCCCCCTCTTGGAGCGGGGACGGGGGAAGCAGGGCTCCGGATTGCACGGCAGCAGTTTTGTGCCTGGATGATGTTTGTTGCAACCTGGTGTCACATTTGTTTTTCGAAGAGCCACACTCTCTGCCCTGGTTTTGTCCTGGGGAGCTCCAGGCTGTGGCCGTGTGTCTGTACCAAGCTTGACAGAAGCCTGCCTTGTCCTCCAAGCCCCGGGACTGCCGGGATGCTGCGTGGGGATGCCACATGTCAGCCAGGTGATGCTGGGACCTTTAGTACTGGCTGCGAGCGAGGCAGCAAGGGGGGATGTAACCTGCCTCCAGTAAATGCAAGAGAGTTGCGGAAAATGCTAAGGAGGCTGAAAAAAAGCAGCCAGTTATCAGAATAATTCTTTCTAAAGAAATAAACCAGTGTCTCTTCTAAAAGGAAAATCTGGAAAGTCAAGTGGTATTTCTCTGTGGCCGCGTATTTCCTCTGAAACTGTGTAGGGTCATTTGTAAGTGGCCTGTGCACTGCAACTACACCTAGATTTAAAGGCAGCAAGAATGAGAGTGAGTGAATGTATTTTGCCTAATTACTCATCCTTTTCAAGACTTGTTTGAAATATTTTTCCCTGACACTGTGTTTTCTTTCCTCTGAAGAGAACAAGTAAAAAAAAAAAAAAGCAGAGATAGAGGAAATAAATGCTAAAGAGAAGTTAAATGAAGTAATTATATTAATTGCTGATGGTCTCATTTATACACCTGGAGTAAAAACAGCTGGAGTAAAAATAAAAGTAAATATATGTGTATATTAATGTATGTATACATATATAGACTGAGATACAGATTGCTTGAGAGGTTGTATATGTGTGGATGTGCGTTTGCATGTACAGGTGGAGAGAGAGAGACAGAAATCCACCCGTGTGCTGCTGTAGCTTTGATTTGCCGATGGGTCGGCTGGAGTGAGTAAGTCCTTCTGTCCCTGATACATCCCACGGGTTGCTCTTTATTTCAAAAATAAACAAGCCCCCTTAAAACCCACTATAGGCTGAGATGAAACAAGGCAGATGCTAATGAACACCAAGAGGTTTGCAGCCCCCCGAGGAGGAGCTGTGTGCGGGTTTCCACGGCACGCTGACCTTTTGTGTGAGTGCTTCACCCTGCCACAAAGTCAGCCTGCGTGACCTTCTGGAGCGTGCGGGAGTTGCAATGTCCTGGAGAGAAATCCTGTCCCTGCCGAATCTGCCGCAGCATCCCGATGCCAGCCAGAGCCAGAGACGGCATTGGCAGTGCTTGCTTTTCTGGAGATCACACACCATCACTGCTGTCGGATAAGAATATAAAAGCCTGGTTTTATTAATCTAGTACAGCCTTCTACGTATTAAAAAATAGTTGTGCCATTAATAATATATTTGTCACATTTATCTGTCAGTTCCAATTTGTGTTACTTGCCAGGCGGCAGCAGGCTTTGTCAGCTGGCACGGTGTGAGCTGGCAGGGCTCTTACCTGGCATCTCGGCATCTCCGCTCTGCCCTGTGCCCTGCGTGCAGCTCCCTGGAAACCTGGGTGCCGCTTGCCAGGGGCTCCATCCTTACTGCCTTCCAGAAAAGCCCCCTGGTTCCTAATGCCATAAGGAAGGGGAGGCTGGCTCAGCCGGCAAACACCAAAAAGTGTTTTCTAATCCTTGGGATACTAGAAAGAATCAGAATGGCAAATACACAGGTTTTTAAATGAAAAGACCTAGTAAAGATTTTTTCACTCTGAGCAGTTAAGTAGTCAAGCATGGATGTCACTGGGTAACTGGTAAGGCAGTTACATAAACATTCCCAAATAAATCTGCTTTTCCTCCGCTGAGACCACATTTGCATTTGAAGTGATGGAGTGCAGGGAATTGCATCAAATACCTGGTATGGCCATCAGCATCTCCTGGCAGCAGCCGTTCTGGCGGTGGGAATGGTGAGCTCCAGCCTATGACTGAAACCTCCCATCACATCGCCCTTCTTGGAGCAGGTCTGATGGACCCGATGTGTTGTGGGACGCTGCCCAGACAGGGTCCTGGGGAGCGCAGGGCGGGTGCGTGGCTGCTGCTTGTCTCCATCTGTTTCAGTATTTCCTCTAGAAAATGGCACGCGCGTCTGACTTTGCCACCTCCTCCGATTTATTTTAAAAAATTAACAGTCCATTAGGTCTGGAGGTCTTTAGGCCATGGGTTGTCTCTGCCGTGGGATATTTTAGTCTGGTTTCAGAAGGAGATGAGGCTCTCGCTTCTCAGCTGCTTGTCTGCCCCTGTCCTCCTGCTTTGCTAACTCTGAACCCATAAATCAGAGGCATTGGGCTTCATTAGCTGTGCTGATCCCAGGACTAATTGGCATTGCCCTTGAAATCACAAGTCAGGCCACGCAACATTGTGGGAATAGCTTAAAAAGCTTGAAACAGAGAAAAAAAAAAGAAGAAAAAAACAACTGGACCGGGGTTTGATTTTCTCCAGATCCTTTGAACCCATGGGGATGCAATGCAAGGTACCATTAAATAGACATTATAGGCACCAGTTCAGTACAAGATGGGGAAAACACTTGAAAGTGACAGCGTAAATATACACTACGGGTGTTTAGCACGATGTAGCAGACAAGGGTTTTGAAGGAAACTTCTGTTATTGGGAGTGGTTTGGTGTTTTCTTTCTCAACTGTCATTGCTTCCTTTCTTTTCAAAGTCCGTCATCAAAACATTTGCTTATCCAAAGAACAGGCTCATGAATGCCTCGATGGGGAGCGCGGCAGCGGGCGATGCTGGCAGGGTCCCGTGCTCCTCGGTGCCGGTGGGTGCTGCTGGGGTGGGCGCCTCCCCCACCGTCCCCATGCCCCAGCGGGGAGCCCCACAGTGAACCCTGATGGGTTACGGCCTCATCTGGGCAGCTTCAGCCCTTCTCCGCTGCTTTTTGCAGCTCTGCTGGGTGGAGGGGCCGTGGCTAACGCCCGATGAGGGGACACAGGGAGGTAGCCTGGGGGGTCCAGGTGAAGTCATGGGTCTAAGCACTGGATAAGGGGAAACCTTTCCTTTCCCTGAGCCTCCCCGGGGCTGGCAGCGCCCAGCACACTCGTGAAATGATGCTGCTGTCCCCTACCCTGGTGGGGTGGGGTCAGGGACCTCCCCTCCAGTGGGAAGGGGAGGGATGAAGTCCTCAGAGCTGTCATTATTGTGTCTTTCAAAGCACTAAATTCTTTTTGTAATGCTGTTCTGTACATGAGGTTTCTTTTACTGTCTTAGCTGGGAGCTTTTTGAGCTTTGCTGTTATTGGCTGTGCCACGTGCTTTTAAATTATTGTTCATGCCACAGTGTTTATAGCTTTTGCTCTCACACTGCGCTGTTGTAAAATCTTTTTTTGTTTAAGATCCCAAAGTCTACCTGATGGCCAGCGCGGGTGCCGAGGTGTCAGCTGTGCTGCCGAGCACCCGCCCCACAAATCCAGCCCTCAGCGGGCACAATGGGCAGAGGCAAAATTTCCCCTTGCTTTTAGAGCAAAGCTACTGAAAAAGGAAGAGGAGACCGGTGAGTTGTAATTATAAAGTGTTTTTTCATGCACGTGTGCCTGTGTGTTGAACCATGGGTGCCAGCCAAATTGCTCTTGGAAAGTTCAGCACAAGACAGGCCAATTTAGAGTTACTTGAAACTGTCGTCATCAAAGGGCTCTGGGACTGAATACGAGCATTTGGTAGGAAAATATTATTCTGAATTGTTAACCTGAGACTGAGATGGAGATGCGGTAGAGGTATCTCCAGGCTGTACCACGCACCACGTACTCACAATGTCTTTGCTTAACCCTTGTTAATGGCACGGGAGTTACGGCTACACTGAGAGGGGATCCTGGCAGCGATGCTGCTGCACCTCTGGGCTCAAAGGACATAAAGAAGAAAAAGTTAGAGAATGGTTTTTATTAGATCAACTGTTAAGAGAGACCCGGGTGCTTTTAGCGAGCCATCTATGGCAAACGCATTTGCAAAGGTCTAGATGATAACAAAAGATTTTTCTTGCACGATGGTTTCAAAGTTACCTTTGTAGGAAAAAAATCTATAAAATACGTGTGTGTCTGTGTACACATATCCATTCACAAAAAGCCCAAACCCTGTCTATAATTTGCTGGAGAAATATAAATGTGATGGGTGATCTTTCTTTTTAACTGAATTGAATATTAGCATTCTAGGCTGACTTTTCCATCTGTGTCCTGCAAAAGATTATACAGGAACCTTCTTTGGCTGCGATGTGAGTGAGTCTAATGAATGTGTGTGTTCAGTCTAATAAATTAATGACATTTTATTTTTAAAAATATGTGTTTTTCAAGAGCTTGTAGTGAAGCGCTCAGAAATTCTTATTAATCTATCAGAGTTAGCTTTCTAATTGGTGTATGATTGCTATTTTATAGAAAATGCCAGTTGAATATTATGGGGTTTTTCTCCAAGAATGACTCCTGGGCACCCACAGAAGTTCAATGAGAATGTATGGGACTAAAGAGGGGCAGAATTTGGCCCCCAAACACCAATTTTCTGAAAGAAAAGGCAAAGAAGGTTCTGAGAAGCAATGCAAGATGCTGCTTTAAAATTCAGTTATTGTCCTAGAGATTGACTGCACTAACTGTATCCTGCCAGTAATGGCTGGCTTTTAAAATATATATTTGTGATTAGTTTAATTCATGGAGCCTTTTTCCTCTGAATTGATTTGATGAAATGAACTAGGCAAATAATAAATTTTTCACTGGAATGAATCTACTTAATCAATTTAGACAATCAGTTTGTTCTTTGCTTAATAACATTTGCAAAAAGAAAACAAAGTCTTTCATTAACAAGGGTGGCCAGACATTCATAATGAGAGGTGGCATCTAACATCGGATTATGTCTTCTGTATGAGCAGAAAACAGGATTAAACATCTGGTGCAAGTACCTGGCTCTAAAATGCCTCTCCTGCTACTCAACGGGGCATTCAGCTCTTGTTTTTTCCCCTGGCACGAGTCCCATTTACATCCCTGGACATTTTGCCAGGGCAGGAGTTAATGACAGGTACATGGGTCCAGATCTGAACCTGCCTAAAAAACCATGGGGGTTTCCAGTCTGCTTCCAATGGGAGCTTAGGAAATAACGCAGAGACCAAACGTGGTGTCGAGACCCTGCGTTCAATAAAGTTCTCTCATTTACTTTTTAAAGAAGGAGTTTAATACAGAGTAGTATTAAATAACTGCTTCTTACAATGGGCTGCAAAGTAACAGCTCACCCGAGAAGCCTGGGAGTTCAAAGCATCTCTGTACAGAGAAAACAAACGCTACTAGCTGGAGAGTGATTATGCTTGTACCGCAGTGCAGAGGACTGTTTGGTCTAGTAACTTTAAAGACATTATCTCCTAATGTTTTATTTTCACTGTGCTCTGGATTTTATGTTGATTTTAATTATACCTCTTAGGAATAATATCTGGTAAACTAATTTTGGTGAATGGCAATGAAAAAGCATTATCCACCTACGGTAATTACACATATTTCTTAGTCCCTAGATAAAATAGTTTTACTTAAACCCCACTACAGAATTTATAAACTCCTTTTTACAGAGTCTGCCAGTGGAGTTTCAGATAATAGAAATCTAAAATACTAATCTCAGCATCCCAGATGGCCGCCTCCAGGAGCAGCATAAACTGTTTCCCCTAACAAATTTCCTTTTGCAGCCTTCTCAGAAAAACACAGCGAGCCAAAGCAAAGACATTCAATATTTTCCCTCATGGTTCCTATTAATTTAATAACTTAGGGGTTAATCCTTCTGCCTTTGAAATCAGAGGCTGGGTTTTTTTGCCACTGAGTTTTGCTGCCGAGTTTTGCCCATCCCATTGCTCTCCCAGGGCACGGTGTAAACGCCCAGCTGCCCGGTGACGGGCATTTTGTGGTGCTGCTCAATATACAGGAGAATTTTAATTGACCCTTCTTACTTCCAGCATAACACTCCACTGACACTTTGGCCTCTCTTTATTAAACTAAATGTCCTGTTTAATAAACTGAATGCTCCAAAACATTATTTCTAACATGTTGTTGTAAAATATTTTAATACAATAGCATCTTCTTCCCCATGTCTTCATAGCATTTGGAAACAGAAGCTCGGGGTGAGCAATTGTTTTCACCTGTGGGTGAGGTCTAATGACTGAGAACCTCCACCTGGGCCACCCTCCATCTACTCTCCACCACTGTCGTCTTCTTCAAACCTCTCCTCAAAGCACGTCCTTTCCCCCAGCACTTTGCAGGCAGATGCATGTGGATGTACTGGGCTAAAATAAATAATAAAATGGAAGTGAGCCCTGGTGCCTCCCAGATGGGTCCTGGGACAACCTTTCCTGCTCCTGGATGACTGCTGTGCCTCCTGCCTTCCCCTTTGCATCTCTCCGCTCTCACTTGCTCCCAAAAGCACCATGTGGGTCTCTGGGGTGAGAGGTAAGGAGTTTGGGACGATAACCCAACTGTGTGATGTTTTCTGCAGAAGGGCTGCTTGGTGCCAGAATTTCCTTTTGTCTGATTTTTCTCTTTTCTTTTCTTCCCCCTGAAATCCTTAAGGAAACCTAGGTCAGGAGGCCCGAGTTAATGTTAAGAGTCCGGCAGACTCATTTAGGGATGTTATAAAAATGATACAAAAGATGCATAGCAAAAATTAGGGGGTGCCAAAGGCAGCGGCACATAGAGGAAAATGAAGGGTCTTCTGCTAGCATGGATGTCCTGCTCAGCGTGGCTGGGCGAGTGGCTGTGTCAAGCCCAGCTCGGGGGAAGTCCTGCTGGCTCTTTAGCTGGACCCAGACCTCTTTTTAAGCCCCTCTGAGAGCCTCTGCTGCTGGTAAAGGTACAGTCACACATTGCCCATCCTGTTGGTGGTCACCTCTACCGAGGTTTTTTTCCCTTAGCATTGATTAATATTAAAGACAAAATTCCATTAGTGTTGTTAAATTGTTTCATGCAAATTTACTTTACAGCCAGATTTTACCCGACTCTTGAAAATTGTGGCAAATACCTACAAGCCAGTCTTCTACGTGGGCACGAGCTGCTCAAATCTGCTGTTCTATTTGGCATTTCTGCTGTATTTTGTAAAAGCGAAATGCAGGAGCACAATACATCAGAACCAGCTTCCCTATTTAACGTGGTATAGGCCCCATTTATGTTTTAGGCTAAACTTGGACTATTATACGGTAGCAACGCCTGCCCTTTCGCAAGACTGGGCTTTTGTAGTCTGCGAGATCAAGCAATGAAAAAGCACCGCTCCTAATTCTCGCCTGTGAAAAGTCCCCGTCAGCTCACATTGTACCTTCTCCAGCAGAGATAATGCGGTGAAATGATCCAACTTGAACTTTTTCCCCTGCCTTTAAGCTTATGTTTAAGGGAGCTCATCTTTACCCTAAAAGTGGCAATGCTGGCAATGGAAACTCCCCTTCTTTGCTCTTTCTGATGGTGTTGGGGCTGGGCATGCTTGGGGGTTTTTGGGGAAGGAGGGAAGGTTTTTCTATGCCTGTTTCTGGGACATCCAAAGAGCTTCTCTAAAGCCTGACTTTGACCCTACTGAACCCGGCAAAAGGCTGCTCTTGATTAAAATGGGAGAAAGATCAGGTCCGTTGCTTTTACTGAGCGTTTTATATAGTGATTTCTAATAGATGGGAAACCGAAAAGACCTAAGATTTATGTACTGGTCACCAGTGATCTGCAGTACCTGATAGTCTGAAATAAAATACTGGACTCCCTGCATGATGGATGTTTTATCTGATCAGTCAAGGATTTCCAGTAAAGAAAAGTACAGTGGGATTTTTTTTTTTATATCCATTCAGTCAGTCTTTTCTTGAGCTGTTTCTGCAGTCCTTGGGTATTATTATTTTTTTATAATGGTTTAACTATCAGTTGTAAAAATATATATGAGATAAAGAAAGAACAAGAAATCCCTAACTGCTACCAAATGAGTCTTACAAATGAGTCAAATGCCTTTAAAAAAAAAAAAAAACAACCAACACTTCAGTAATTGATTTTGCAACATTTGATTATTAGGGTATTTAGAAATAAAGGTTAAAAAAAAAAATGCAGACTCTCTCCTGCCTGATCTGTATTAACTGTCCTCCCTGGAAACCCTGCACCTGCCCGCCGCTTTTCCTGTCACCCTCCATGAATGCCTTTCAAAAGTTCCGTGTGTTTAAGCAACAATTTGGTGTAACATGGGGAAGGAGCTGTTTAAGAGCAATTAGGTGAACACTTTTGCCTTTGTCAGCCACTGTAACATTCCTCAGAAGACACTGGAAAAGAGATTGAGCCCTTTGTATGTTAAATACGTGTACAGTTAGTTGATCTTGGTGGCTTTGGGTGAGCCAGTCGCCCCTGTGAATAAACACCAGAGCTGCAGACTTGCCATTTTGTGGGAGAAATGTAAATTCTAACACCGATAGTTTACATCTTGGTACTTCGTGGCTGCAACGTTAATCATCTGTTATAGTATTTTTTTTTTTGGTGGGGGTTTTTTTTGTGGGGGGGGTTTTTTTTT
>NW_008825532.1:5430246-5453582 GCF_000699105.1 Pygoscelis adeliae
CTTGTTCTGTACCTCGGTGATGAATAGGGTGTGTGAAATCCCAGCTCCTGCGTGCCAGGGACTGCGTTCACTCAGGAAAAGAGCACGCTGAAAGATCTACCCTTGCTAGTGTGTAATATACAATAGGATCTCCTACTGGGGAGCTCCCGGTATTGGAGCGGGGAAAGAGCTACATTAATTCTTCTCATGGGATGAGGATTTAGGAATTTCATCGTCCAGTCAGTTGTTTTTCCCCCCCGCCTCCCCTCGTGTTTTCTTTGGGTAGGGGAGGGAGATAATCTCCTCAGAGCAGATGTACAGGGATGCCTTGTGATGTCTAAGACAGCCAAGTGCCAGGAACAGCTCCACATCTTCAAGCAGCCCCAATCCTTCCTCCTGGAGGCTCTGGGATGAGTTTTACTTGAGGATTTTGCTTGGAAGAGGCTGGGTGTGGAGGGAGCCCGCGGGTCGTGCAGAAGCTGGCTCACCCAGGGGGTACCACTGGGACGGCCCTGGTCCTGGCAGGCTGTGAGAGCAGGGACCCCCTGGAGCTGACCGGGACCCCAGTTTGGGAAACCGTTTCCAAGCAGAGACAGCAGCAGTTCCTCTGCTGACCCAGGAGTGTGTCAGCCCTTCCCTGGCCATTCCTGACGTCCCCTGAGAAGATGGCAGCGAAGTTTTGTGTTTCCCTACGCTGAAGAGCTGTTGTCAGTGCTGGTTTCTTTGGGTGGCCACAGTAAGCTTCATCTGCAAGGGATCTTCCAGGGCTGTCTCAAAATCATCAACCAGGGGTCTCTCAAATGACCCCCAGGATGGAAGCAGGGTGCTCAGTTCCCCATCAGTGTCCTGTCACCTGAAGAGATGATGCTTGGACAATGCCTGAACCAGCAATTGGCCTCTGGAGACCGTGGGAAACATCTACATTACCTCTAAGGGAAATTATGTGTGACTTGGTTTCTCCACCCTCTCTTGAGCTGTGACTGGCTAAGGCTGAAGGAGCTTATTTCTGCCCTGGGGTGGGACAAGAGGTGCTGCACCAGGCCCTGCCTCAGCCAACCTCCAACATGGAGTGTGTCTGGATCCACCCAATTAATCTATCGAGAATGGGCAGCACCTGATTAGGGTTGCCTTGGGTAGACACTGGAAACCAACAGTTGACGCTGGCTTTGAGCTACTGGGAGTCAAGAAAGGCAAGACACATGGAAGTGGCATCAGTAGAGCTCAGAACAGAGACCAGATGTGTTGGTGAACTCCTGTTAGACAATCTCTGTGTTGTGCCCTGTGGGAGAGGAGCGCAGGACATGTGTGTTTTTTCTTTCCACTTTAACTGGGGAACCTGGACAATCCCACTGTTTCAGCTGGCGACGTCCCAACCCTGCTACGAAAGCAGAGAGTTGGCTAGGAAGAGTTCACATTGCTTTGGGCTTGTTGAGGAGCTAGGCTGGGCTGTGGGGTCACACAGCCTGAAGGACCTTGCTATTCCTCTGGCCCAAAGCTCAAGCTGGTCCTGGTGTTTGCCCTTCTTTGCCAGAAGAGAAACCTTTCTCATGAATGGTTGACTGCAGGTGGTAGCCCTCCAAATAGAGGAAGGACCAGCTACAGGGTCCCACAGCCATCGCTGGACAAAAAAGGACCTTCTTGGTCCAACTGAAGTATCTCTTGAGGGAATTCTGATTCTTGCTGTGACCTGAGACAAATAAAACACTATGGGCTGATAGTGCTCAGATCCCACCGTGTCCTGGCCAAGCACTTCTGTAGGAGCCACAGAGGGTGTGTTGTGTGTGTTCATTTATACAGCAAGCTGGATGGATTAGGGCAGGGACTTGCTGTCTTCTGAGCTTAGAAAGCACCTTGCACAACTCTGGGCTGACTGATGTAATAGTAATCCATTGGGATTGCTTGTTCGCTAGTAACTTAAAAAGGGATTTTTGTGCTGGGATGAGCTTCAGAAGAGAAACTATTTCAGCAAGGGATTTTTTTTGGCCTCAAGTTTTCTGCATGCTTCAGTCTCACAGTTGTGCTTAAAACTGTTGTGTATCGATAAGAGTTTCCTTCCACCCATAATCTCCTCTCTCCTTCTGTTCCCTGCTGTAAACAAGCCATTAAAAATGTGTTTATGACATCACAGTTGGTGACCATGGAAATGACTTTGATGTTAGAAAGACAAATATAGCATCGTGATTTCACGGCAGGATCAAGGCAGGAGAAGACCCTTGTTCAAATGGCGGGTAATTAACAAAGGTGGTGGAGGGGAAGCTTGAAAAAACCATGAAGAACCAATTGGCTGAATATGATACATTTTAAAGTTTTCCCCAGTGTAAAAATAAAATAAATTAAAAAAAAAAACTCTTTCAAATGAAAAATTGCAGTCCTGTGGCTGTACTATTTTAAATAAAAGCCTATAGGGTAAACAGAGAACTGGGGGGAAAGCTTTGGAATAAGAATTATACATATGCAAAAAATCCAGCAGGCATCTTTCAAGCTAGAGTGGTCTGTGCTCAAATCAGGCTTGGAGCATCAGGGCCAAGCTAGACCATGGGGCCAACTTTCCTCCAGTTTACACCAGTAACAAAGTCCTGCAGGTTTTGAGCGCAAACGGATGGAGCTGGGATCTTTGTCTTGTAAAATCCCCATCCCTTGCTGTGTTATCCTCACAGTCATACCTGCCTGCAGCCAGACTCCTCAAAGGAGTCAGGGGATCCAAGTCTGGCAGCAAAACAAAAGTCTTTGGCTCCTGATTTCGCTGCGACTCCAACTCCTCCTCAGTCCATTAGGCCAACGTTCATGGCATGGCTGCACCCATCATTTACACAGACTGTTGAAAATAAGCACTTGTTTTCACATAAATTTTTATTAAGCATTACATGCTTCAGGGGCAGCGGTACCAAGCCTGCTAGGAAAGTATTATCAGAATCCTTTCTGGGCTCACTTTTTGAGCAGTTGTTCCAACATGTGTAATTACGAATAAAATAGCCTCTGAAAAGACCTCCTTGGATTCAGAGAGAGATGAGAACAATAGGGTAGAGATTAAAAAAGATGGTTCTTCTCAGCTAATTGTTTTTAATAAAATGGTAAAAGTGAAGAAAACACCAGGAAACTATAATTAGGATGATAATGCTTTGTTCTGCAGAAATATGTGCCCTGTTGCCTCTCCTACTACAGAGCAACAAAGGGAACGAAGTGGAAGGGAAGAGAAAAGTGGGGATGAATGGGGGTTGTTAAATACCGGACTGGAAAGGTCAATAATATTGTCTGGAAGGTAAAGCTGGTATAAAAAAGCCCTGCAGCAGGGCTGCCCCGAGTGCTGCCCAGCCTGCTCAAAGGGTTACCCAAGTGTTGGGGCTAGTGGGTCTCCCTGGCTGCCTATGTCCTGGCCAGAGGCACGGCTTACAAATGCTGCCTGGTATTTCCAGGTGCTGTTGCTGAAGTCCACGCTTCCTCCTGTGAAAGGAAACGCCTGCGGTTTGGGGGATTTGTATGTTCTTCCCATCCAACTTCTCTCGCAGCTGAAGGTTCAGCCCAGGAGGTAGGGAAGGACACAGCCCCTCCACTGTGTGTCCCGGTGCTGCTGCCTCTCTTGGCTCTGCCTGACTGTATGTGCCCTCTCCATCCCCCAAAACATTCCTGATCCTGTTACCGTAGAGCTGCCACAATTGCTTATAGCAAATAGCACATACACCCAAATTAGCCCCTTCCTTGGCTTTGAGTGACGCGCGGGCAGACTTGGCTAGCTGAAGGCTTGTCCAGTGACACCGTGTGACAGTCCCGGGCTACTGTCAGTCTCTCCACGAGTCTTTAGGGATTCAGCATGTTGTTTGTTGAGGGGGTTTGGTGCGTGATTCACTCTGCAAGCCACTGGGAAATGGTTTTGCTTATGAACCAGGTGATGGTGTTTTGCCTTTCCTCTAATTGTGGAGATTTTAGGCTGGCCAGTGCAGGGCCATTGTGGTGCGTGTTCGTGCCTGTGCTCTTGTGGCTGCTCTTCACTTTCTGTGAAGTTGCTTGTGAATGAAAACTGACCCATGTGTGGCTATCAGAAAGGTTTTTTCAGACTAGTATTTTGCAGTATTAACCCTTCTCTTATCCCTGTGCACTGCCCTTTGGGGTATGAGACCTGCAATTTTGGGATAGGAAAGGAGGACTTTGCCATTTTAGCGTGGACTGGGAGCACGTGGGTCCTGGCGGTGCCGCAGCCTTTCCCTGGGGGCTGGTGCCTCGCTGGTGACATATTTCTTTTTCCTCCACTCTGGGATGGTAGCAAACTACTACAGAGACTAATGATTCAGATAGCCCACATATGTGTTTGCAGTCCTCACCTGTTGGATGAAAGCTGGGGCTGTGGTCTTTAATTGGGCTTCCCAGGGGAGGCTTTTATGCCCCCAATTAACCCCTTGCATAATTACCCATAGAAATAAACAGGCTGGCCCTGGGATGAGGCAAAAGGTGCTGCTGGCCAGTAGCTGCTCTTTGCTTTAGATTGACAGGTTGTGTCTCCCTTTGGGGACAGCTGCCACAGTCGGGGTGGCACAGGAGCAGGGACACCTCTGCCTCTGCTGCGGGGTGGCAAGGGGGGCACAAGGGCAGGGAGACCCCAAAGGGTTTTATATGCAAGTATAGAGAAATTTAGTTCTCCTTGGGTCAGAGGACTCTGTGGTACCTGGGCAGCATAAAATTCTTAAGGGAGCAAAAGCTGAGTTACTGAAGGGGAAAGGAAAGCTTTAGAAATGTCTGGGGTTTCTTTTTGTTTACTCTTACGTCCAGTGCCTAATTACCACTTTGGAGAAGGGAAGCATTTCTCATCCAACAGCCCCCTCGCTTTGTCTCCTCTAGTGAGGCAAGAAAGACCCAATTTTACATCTATGAAATCAGTAAAGTGAATCAGAAAACAGTATCTTCTCAAAAGAAGAAAGAATGAGTCCTTTCAGTCTCATACCAAGAAGCAAGAAAGATCATAAAATTGAAACATTTTAAAATACTCCTGAGTTGCATTTAGCAGCTGGCACAGAGCAGCAGGGAAGTGCGAAGTGTAGTTATTGCTTATTTTAGGTACTTTATTTTGTTTGTTTTGTTTTATGGTTTTTTTTTTTTTTTTTTTTTTTTTTTTTTTTTTTTTTTTTTTTTTTTTTTTTTTTCTTCCAGGCTCTGGATAGAAAATGTAGAAAATGATGCAAGTTTGCCTTGTGGGAAAGGAAGAAAATTTATATTGACAGGTTGCTGAGGCACACCTGAGAAGCCAAGCTGATCAGGGAGAGCTGAAGTCTCTTCCCTTGCTGGCAGACTTTCTCGACTGAGTCATGTAGGAGTATGAAACCCCTCGGTCCTCTGCCAGCAAAGTGCTGGTGATTTCAGATATATTGTTTGAACGCATCCGTCGGAGGACAGGCAGAGACCACCAACGCTCTCGCCCCAAACAGCCTTTTTCAAAGGGAAAAATGTTGGTGGATTCTCACCACGGTGATTATAGGGGATTATTCGAGGATTCTCAGAAGTATCTGAAAACCAATCTAAGTTATTTCTGAATAGCTATTGAATGGATAATTTCCATACCCATTATCAAAATGATGTGCTGGCGGTGAAATTTAGCTGTATTGTATTTGATCAGTAATTGGTGAAATGTTTTCCTAGGGTTAAAAGTAGTGTCGGCAACAGCTCTGTGTAGGGATTTACAAGGTGTTTAGATACATTTTTATGTATTCAGTTGCTTTATGCTATCCAAATGCTTTGACGGTATGGAGAAAGCTAACGGGATTTATCTGAGTATTTAAAGACAAACTGAAAAGACTTTTACCTTCTGAGACCCAAGTTCAGAGTTGCATTGCTTCTGTTCACGCTGTTGATGACACAACTAACATTTAAAACAACGTACAATGTTAAAGTCTTGATCATTAATGACTTTCAGGTCTGGAGAATAGAGCAGGCTCAAAAGAAATCGATGCAAATGCACTAGAGCAATTAGTAAAGAAAACATCAGTGATAAAAGAGTGAAAACTTTCCTTAGCTTAGATTGTTTCTTTCAGTCCGTGGCAGTAACGATTAAGATTATGCTGTATCTTTGATTTCATCTTGGACCTTGTGAAACAAGAATTTGGTAAAATGTCCCCCACTTTTTCAACTGAAACAAAGAGAAGAGATTAAGACTGGGGGAGAGTAAAAAAAGAAATCTGCAAGGAAGGAAAAAAAGCCCCTAATCTCCAGTTAAAGGTGAACTGAAAAGGAGAGCTGCCATTTAACTCTGGTTTTCCATTTCAGTAACGTGACAAGCACACAGTGGATTTGAGTGCATTGAGGCAGGGACAGGCAGGAGACAGGCAGCGCATCGGCCTCAACTTTAAAAATGTTTCTGCATTGTAGTAGGTAGCTGGGGTCAAAAGTAATTTTCTGGAATTATATCTCCCCCATGAGGTACTGGCAAAGGGACAGAGCTGAGCTGCTTCAGGACTGAGGCAGGGCAATATTCAGGGCAATAAATAAAAAATCAACATGTCCATCGGAGCACAGAGATACCTACGTGTTCTCAGTACAAGCGAAACATCTTTCCTTTAGCCCCTGCATGGCTGGTGTATGTTGGTACACTGCTCTTCTCGCCTGCATTTTGGATCCAAAGCTGCTGGTTCATGCTGGTGTTTAAAGCCATAAGGTGTTGCTGTGTGGACGAAAGCTCAAGGTGGCCGGGAACGTCAGGGCACCCCACGGCCCCCACCTGAGGCATCTTTATGGCTCTAGAAACATCAAAGGAAAAAGCTGATTCTTGGACCAATATTTAAATATTCCAAATTGTCACTACCTGCTGACAAAAAAACCCCTCTGATTGTTAAATCTGACACATTCTAGACAAATATTTAAGTGATGTTTGATTTTAGGGCAGCCTATCTGTCCTGGTGTCCCATGGCCCTCTGCAAGCTCTGGGTGGCTGAGCCCTCCTCAGATGTTATCATGCTGCTGCTCTCAGCATCCTCCAGAGAAGAGTCCTTTTGCAGCTGGAGGGCATGGTGCACCAAGAGACTAAGTGCCTTGCCTGAGGCCATAAAGTCCGTAGCTGAGGAACAAATTGGAGCCTAGTTGCTCAATTCTTGGTCTGGCAAGCTGGGTCCAGGGCTGTCCTTCCTCTTTAAGCAATGAGACAACTTAGTCTATTTAGAAATAACCAATAAAAAGGAAGAAAAATATTATTTTAATATTCCTTGATATAATACATAGCACCTGGAGCCAATGTAAGCAATGAGGTCAGATATTACAAATAAATGAAAGCTTACCTAATTTACCACCAGGCTAGATAATATGAAACCGAGCTTTGCATTAACTAGATAGGGAACAAAAAAATGTTTCAGACTGATAAACACTTTATTATTGCATATTTGAGATGAATTCCCTTAGATTCAAAACACTGTATCTGCAGAGTATATGTCCTCTTATTTTAAGGTGTATTTAGTGATCACATTTCCTGTAACAAACCTCACTGGTTTCATCTGTAGCGTGTCTCTCTCCTACCGCTCTGCTTTCTTTCACCCAGCGGCTGGTGATCCTCATAGAGAGCCCCGCACCAGGGCTGTGGAGATCTGGCCCCAGCAGAAAAAAAGTTGGAAAGGAGAGGAGAGGGAAAAAAAAAATGCAGCCCATCCATCTTGGATGCCTTGAAACACGTATAGCTGAGGGGAGCTGCCAAGGGGAAGCCATTTCCATACGCTCTCCTTGTCAGAAGAGCAGGCAGGCTGAAAAAGTTGGATGTGCGCAGTAAGTGGAAGCCGACCCGGGCAGCCTTGATTTACATAGCGCACACTTGGGACCTGCTTATTACCACAACATCCCCCTAATCATCACCTCCGTATGATGAGCACATGGATGTGAATATGCCCCGGGATCCCCAGCGCTTCATTTCCCTAGCAGCACCCAGCCTTTTGCAGTTATTGTGATATGACAGATGCACATATCATTGAAAGCAGGTCTTGCATGGCATTACACAATGTAAACCAATAATGTGAAAATACAGCCGTTAACACAATGTACAGTTTTGCCTATTACTACAATGCCCTGCTTGTTCCAAAGGAAAAGCAATTTTATGCTCCACTGAAGCATGGTTTGCTTAGCCTTCAACTAGCGGTAAATGCCAGATACTGCAAAATGTTGCTGTTACACAAGCAGTGTCCTGGATTTATTTATACATATCCATGCAAAGACTAATTTCAACAAGAACTAGGACTGGAGTCCCTCTGAATACGGGGCTGAACTGCTCTGACCCTGCATTTCCAGCTCTGCTGCCTCTTCTCAGCACCCAGGTCCTGATCCAGCAAAGCTGCACGGCCCCATGCAGCTCAGTGTGGCTGCTCTTGTTTTGAGTTGGGTTGAAATTCTCCCAGGTTTTAGGGTATCCTAGCACCCAGTGGGACCTCTCGATCCGAAAATCAGACCAGGATAACTGCCTGCTGTATACGTGCCCCAGGTGTACAGGTCCTAGGTGCCTGGCTCACACACTGCTCCGGTTGCTTTCCCCTTACCTCCACCGATCTCCATCATACTCCTTTCCTTGGATATGAGGCATGATTGCCTCCCTGCATGGCAAGAAAGTCAGCACTTCTTGGGCATTTCTTATCTTCATTAGCCAAGATGTGTAGAAACCATAGCATGAAGCCTCTGAACCCATAATTATCGATATGGGCCTCATCGGCTGCTCCTGCCATTTTCAGGTCTGGTAGAAGTTAGTTCCTTTTAGCTGAGGACACAAAAGGAAGAGCTGTAATGACAAAATGAGATCTGCTCAGACCGTTTGGGTAGTGGGAAAGAGGAAAAACGCTGCTGTGTAAAGGTAACCCCCCCCCGACCCTTTCTGAGGGCAGAAGCTGCTCAGCATTCGCTTCTGAGCAAGGAAGCCTTGATGTGTTTAACCTGGGGTAGAAACAAAGATACCAGAAAAACGTGGTGTCGAGGTGGAAAAGCTGTAATTCCTGAGTTTATCAGCTCAGCATAAGAGGGCACGAAAGGGCGCTGCCACTTATTCTCTGTCTATGCAGCCATCTTCAAGTATGAGAACTGGCCCGTGCTCAGCTCAGAGCTGGGGGTATTGATTTTCCCGTCGTGCTCGAGTGCAGCCGGGGTGGTCGCGGGAGCAGGAGAGCAGGGACGTGGCTGCAGCTTTCAGCTCACCTTCCACGTTTTCTGGCAGAATTGGTTTTCGCTGGGGAAAAAACAGATTTGTCAGAGACAGGCTGTTTAGCAGAAACAGATTAATTACCCTGAGAGCGTGAACAGGAAAATGTGGAAAATGAAAACGGGTGGGAATCCCCACGGGCTCATGTTTTACCAGCTCTCTATGTCCTAGTTCTCCCGCAGGGAAGCAGTTGGGTAGTCCCGAGAAAAATTTTTTGTTTGTTTTCATTTTGGGGCAATTTGTGGATCTTGACTTGTCCTTGAGTTGGATGGAAGCACATTTCAAAATGCTAAATTATTGCACGGAATAGAAATTCTGGCATTGCTCAGTTTTGTCTTCTGCCTATAAGGTGAAGCCAGGGAAGGATTAAAAGCTGCTGCCCATTGTGCTGTGCTGGCACCCAGCCATTGCAGGTATGCTTCTTTATGAAAGTTTAATTAGGAATTGAGACTTTCGCTGGCGACAGGAGGACGCAGATGCCGTCTTCTTTCAATAGAGCGGTGGCCAAGACTTCACATGCCTGCGCTGTGGGCAGAGGGGCCGGGGCATGGCATGGCCGTGCTGTGTACAGGTTGGGGGCAAAGATACATCTCCCTTCCTCCTTCCAGCAGCACAGTATGGGAATAGCTCGAAAATTAGGATTTTTTTCATCTGGGGACCTGCTTGGAACCTGGCACGCTGCCAGGCAGCCTGGTCTGACCTGCTCAGAGGGTGTGTGGCAAACATGAGAGGGTTTCATCCTGGAGAAACCAAGTGTTGGGGTTCATCCCTGGGTTCTTCTAAACCTTTTTCTTTTTCTCATCTGGACTGATGTCAATTTGAAATGCAAATGCAGCCTTAAAAAGGGAAGTAGGAGCATTTTGTCTCTGAAATGTCCATGCAAAATATTTCTGTTTAATTAAAATGCACCCTTTTTTTTTTCCTCCGGAAACATTTGCCATGTTTGGCCCAAATTCAGGTACCTGTCCCCCTCCCTTTGCCAATGCACTTACTGTTTGCTGGGGGAAATAAAAGCCCTTTCTATTGTGCCTCCTTGGTCCTCCCCTTCCACCGTGCCCTCAGCATGGGCCGGCCGGCAGCTGCTGCCTCTTGCCTTCCCCCTGCCTGCACCTCTGCCGGCTCCAGCACCCTCTCCAATGCCTCCGGGTGGGCTTTGCCCCACCACAACACGAAGGTGCAGGCCATTGCGATTGCTCTTTGGATTTGGTCCAGGCCATGGTGCGGTACAGCGATGCTTCTCATGAGCCACGGCTTTGCCTGCAGAGGGGAGAGGGAAACCTTCTTCCCCCGAGGCTGAAGCTGTTCCTCCATGCCTGGGGGCTCTCGCTCGTGGAGAAGAAGGGAACCAATCCCATCAGCTTTAATATTTCTATTATACAGCCTAAATTAATTTTTATTTTCTCTTTTGACTCCTTTGTTGTGTTTATTTCAAGGGATTTCTGTCGCCTCCCTTCAATACTTCAATGTGCCTGAAAAATTTCTGTCAGGAGTGATTGTGTATGACTTGAAGAAAGTGCAATTTTTAAGACTTGAATTCACTTTAAAATCCCCACTGCTTTCTATTCTTTTTTTTTTCCTCCAAATTAGCACATCTCCGAGCTGAAGCTTCCCCATCTGACAACGCTGTGTATGTTATTACTGCCACAAGACCTTTTCACCACCTGGTTTCTCTCTCTTGCATTTCTTGCTATGAATATGAGATTTGCAGGGATTTGTGCATCACGGCCCGGGATGCTTTCAACAAGACTTCAGGGAGCTGAAAGAGACTTGAGGTCAGTCCAAAATACTCTGGAGAAAATTCCCCGAAGTCATAGACAAATATTTCCAAACATGAATATTTCCACCCTATATTTAAATTCTCTTTAAATACATTATTGCAACAGTCAGCTAGACAGACAGACACTTACATACGGCTGACATCAGCATGTAGCTTCTCCTGTCACCCGCAGATGGGCTGCGTGGCTGGAATGATGATGTTTCTGTCCTGACTTTGGGGAGTTTCACATATTAGACAGTACTAAAAGAATTTTTAATTGGACTCATTTTACTTTTTTTTTAATCAGAAATGAGACAATGCATGCGAACCCCTGTGGTTACTGTGGTCTCAATCAGCTGCCAAATAATATTATAGAAATTGTGATTGGATTAATGAAAAGCTTGTAACAAAATTATGGTTGTGAGGAAATTATCCTATTGGGGGCTTTAATTTAAACTGGTGGGACAAAATTAGTCCTAAATTAAAGAAAACAACTAATTGTCTAGATATCGCTCGGTTGATAAATGCACCAGTAGGATCCCGCTCCCAGGGTGTCACTCTGCTGTTTATAGGGTTTTCGAGGAATAATGCACTTAGCAGCCTCCTTCCACTCCCTTTTTGCTTTTTCCATGGGTGTCCTGGGCTGCTGTGGGCTGTGAGTTCCTCCTTGGCCCCGCTCCTGAAGGCACCAAGCCCTGGAGGTCCCGGAGGGAAGGGATGGTTTGGGCCAGCCTAGGGTTACCCTGTGCTTCCCCAGGGACACCGACCCCTCAGCTGGGGTGATCCAGCAACCACATGGGCTTCCAGCACTGGGACATTTAGACAAGGTGAGGACTCATGCCTGCCATCCCTCGTGTCCCATCCAGTGCTTCTCCTTAGCGCTTGCGATGGAGCGGTCTAAGCCATGTTATCCATTAGCTTCTGATTCCTGCCTCACGCTGTGGTTTTGGGAACTGGCCTGTTGCCTGCAGGGTTCTGGCCCCTTCCCTCGGTGCTGTCCTCGCCTGGCTGCCCTTGCAAAGCGGGACCCCCAGCCCATGGCCATTCCTCATTTCAGGGCAGAAAAGGGTATTCGAAGCCTGTGGGTCCCCAGGATGTGGGAGAGGACAGCTGGAGGCACCGTTCTACAGAAAGAGCTTTTTTCTTCTTCTGGAATCAAAAAACAGCCACATATCTGTAAACGCAGAGCCACGGCTCTGCCTCGTGTTGGGGAAGGGATATATTCTTGGGTAACAGGGTTTTGTCTGTATTTCATTCAGTAGCAAAGCTCAGTTTTCCCTATAGCTGGGAAACCCCAGGTTTGCCTTTTAATAACCGCAGAGGTGCTGGAGGTAGTGGAGCCTGAACCCGTGGGACACCGCACGGGAGAACCTGGGATGGATTCCACCACACTTTGTCCTGCTGATCTGGACCTGGTAAGAAGGTTTTGTGGGCCACGGCATTAACCTGCTGTATGCAGCTCCCATGCTGCAAGGGTATTGGGAAGTGATAAGTGGGATGTGGCAGGTATTTTGGGCACCAATTGCATCTTATCGGAAAAATCCCGAAAAGGAGGGGAGTCCCATCGGGGCTGACAGGGGACCCCTCTCCCCGATGCAGATGACCTGCAAAGCTGAGCCGGTTTGAGACAGGACTCCTGGTGCCAGTAAAGGGTGTCAGTAAGCAAATGTTAATTCCTCCGTACTTGGGGGCCGGTTAGACTGAGTTTTCCCTCTGTTTCTGAGGCCCCATTAGATCCCAGTGTTTTGCCGGTGGGTTAGGCTGCATTGCTGAATCAGTTGTTGAAGGAAAAAGCTCGGTTTCCTTCAGAAATTTTTCCTCTCCTTTAGGAAAACATTTCTGTTGCTTGCCTCTGTCATTGGCCCTCAAGTGGTAAATCCCAGGCAAATAAATCTGTATTTAAAGCAATAAATTCAGTGCCTTTCCTCTGAGGCTTTATTTTCTCATTTAGTGACCTCTTGTTCCCCATGTCTTTGACACTTCTCCGATGTGCATTAAGCAAATATGCAATCATCCTTTCACTCTCTATCTTTGCTTTCATTATGATTTTTTACACTTCATTACATTTCCCTCTATAATTGCAACTCTTTGTTGTCCCAAAGTTTTATGGCTCTTTCCTCTCTTCTCTCACTTCTTGTGTTTCTTTGTTATTCACGTTAGCTTTTCTTGACACTGTGTTCCTAGTACATTTTCTAGATGTCAAGCAAACTCTTAGGCCTAAACTCATTTATCTTTGAACACTTTCCATTTCCACTTCAGTGCTCTACCCCAATGAATTCCATCCAGAACTTCCTTTTCTTCTAAAATTGGCTGTGCTGCTTTTATTCAGCGTTCTTCCCTTTTTAGGCCTAATTATAAATCCGATTGTTCGGTCCTGAATGCTTCCACGAGCTCCATTCATTGCTGAGCGCGGTTCTGCCATAACTGCCAGGGGAAGTTGCGTGACTGCCCTTTCAAAATCCTAATATGATCTAGATGAGAAAGAGTGATGTTATTTCTAACTTAAATTAAACCCTAGATCAGGCTGTTAAGTCCCTCCATTCTGCTCTCCCGTCGCCGCATTCACCCGCCCTGGAAAGTTGAGAGGAGAGCAAGGATGCTCTGCGGTGGGTTCATGGGTTTATGGGGTTTTCCCAGCCCCTCGCAGCGAGTGGCGGAGCTGCCGGCAGAGCCGGTGGGCACCGCTGTGCCTCCCGCCGGCATCAAGTGCAAGGGTCTGTTGAGATCCCACTGCTCTGGCAAAAGCAGTTCAAAGTGGCAAATGGCTGATTCCCACAAACACAGACCGCTGCTTTCCTTAGGAATTTTTACGGCTGCTTGAATAACTGCATGTTAATTTGTAAGCGGAAAGCATGACCCTTACTGACTTAATTTTGAGCATCTTTGGGATAAGCGGCCAAGGGGAAACGCTTGGGTTTTCGCCGCAGCTCTCCACCTGGGGATTGCTGAGCTGTTTTGGCTGAATTTCGGCTCTGCAGCTGGGCAGGGGCTGGCACCAGCTAGCCAGGGCTGTGTGGGGAAAACCTGTCTGTGGTTTGTGAAGCTCGCCTTGCTCTCAGGCTCTACATGGAGCTCAGCTCTTCAATGTCAAGGCAAACCATGCCCACTGCTCCACAACCAAATGCCTACCTCCGGTCCGGATGGGTCCCGCTCTTACAGAGTCAGACTTCAGAAGCAGCTAAATGGCATGATGGATTTGATGTATCTCCAGATACGTCTGGCAGTGTTTGCCTTTAGGCATGTTCTCAGGTGTTTAGGCTGCTTAGGTAGCTTTGTCTGGGTTGAATGTTCTCAGGAGGGGAACACACAGGGCTGGGAGCACAGTCTGAAACAGAGAACAAATAGGAATGTGATGCTCTTCCTGTGGAAATGTCGGCAGGATTTACTAAGCTTTCAAATGGGCAAGGCAGCACTCTTCTTTCTCCTCCAAAATTGCCCTTGGAGGGAGGTGATGCAAAGAGAATTGCTCTTGTTCACTTACTGATTTAACCTGATTTCTTCCTGTTCTTTGAGCATCTGGAAAAAACATGAGTAATGTGATGACAAAGTTCATCCTTTGCTCTGAGTCGAAGAGGAGCGTGTCAGTGACTTTGCAGACCTGGGGCACTCTGTCATCCCCAGCTAGCGTGGGGGCTGCTCTGCTCTGCTCTCTAGGCATTGCTTTCTCTTGAAAGCCCAAGAAAAAGCGACCGCTGCTTCCTGGCCTGTCTTCTTGTGACCTTTCAGACTGGTGCTCGAGCAGTGTCAGCAAGCCCAGATGATGTACGGTGATGGTCCCGTAGGAACGTGAGCAACAGCAGTGCACCCTGAAGTGCATATATAGGTATGGTTGTGTATGGTGCACCAAACACATCATTGAGCGCTGGTCATTTTGAGTCCCATCCATCATGCAGGATCACTGGTGTGGCTGCAGGCAGATAAACCGTTTGGGCTCTGCTTCCCACCTGTAAGTGGAGATTGCTGGCTGCATAGTATGTACGGTGATATTGCTGTATGACGCTTAACTCTGCCGAAGGCTTTAAGATGCCTCATGAGTTGCTCTGTGTTCAGCTCAGTGATCCAAGGAGGACTTGCCCTTGTCCATCTTTGTCGGTGCAGAGCAGAAATGTCCTGGGTGGAGAGGGGACAGACACCATCAAGATGCACAAATGCCCACATCAGGGGTTGCCACACGTCGCTGTGGGTTGGTGCCACGTAGCACACAGTGATGGAGGGCTGAGGAATAAAGCTCCCTTGGCCTCAGAGGAACACCATCTCCTACCTTGTGGTTCATTGCATTGGGCTCCTGCTCTTTGCCGAGACAGCGGAAGAGGGGTTCAGACTCCCCAGGTGCCAAACGAAGTCTTACAAATTACCTGACCTTAGAGCCTGAGCCCTTCTGAAATCTGTACATTGATTTGTTAAAAGTTTTGGCATTTTTTTAAGAACTTCCTTAAATGAAGCTGCTTGAAGTTGTGGCCTTCACCATGAATTGATTGGTTATGATGTGGTAACTGTCCCCAAGGGATGCAGGGACATGGCTGGGGTATTTAGCTTCTGTCTGAAATTTTTATCCTAGTTTGCAGAACCATTATTTTTTGGAAGCTTTAACACACCTGTGTGTGGTCAGGGAATTTTATCTCCTCTTAAAATACCTGACAGAGGGAGATAGAGAGACCTCTTGCAGCAACTTCTCTGTATCAGAGCAGTCACAGGAGATGACCTGAAAAAATCAGCTATCATACACCATATCATGTAAATAAATAAATCTTGCAATTTTTCTAAGCCTCTACAGTCGGCTGTATATGCTGGATGGATATGACTGGATTATTATAGTCTGTCATTTCAGCATGAATTCAGACACTATTTTAGGTGAGTATTATTTAATAGGCTGGAAGAAGCTTTTGGAGCTGTTATTATCTCTCATGTAAACGCACGTTAAAGCAATTTGAACAGGCATATCATCTTCCTGATGGGCTGTATCGCTCCTGTGGAAAGGCTGAGGGGTTTGTACTGTGCCACATCGGAGCTACCCGCCCTCTGGGACGGCAAACGGGAGGAGCGCGGACCCCCAGGATGGCACAGGGAGGGATGTCAGGCTGCTGTGAGGGCTGGCCGAGCTGCTGCCTGGGCTGTGGCCGCATACTTAAGGATGCAAAGCAAACAGCTTTGCTTGGGAGGACCGGGGTAAATAAGTTTAACACAAACTTTAGAGATTATTTCAGCAAGTCTGCATGGACTGACCATATCAATCGCTTCATTGCAGCAAGATGCGGCTGTGCTGCCTGCAGGTTGCAGATGCATTGGGAACCAGGAGCCCGCTGGGGAAGGAAAAGTTTCAAGGTCCAAAGAGCAACCTCTGGGAAACCACTGGCTTTGGAGGGCCAGGAGCCGTGGGGAGGGACTGCAGAACTTCACTGTTGATTGACAAACAGCAGAGACCCACGGAGAGTGAGTGGGGAGGGGGGAAACAGCACAAAAAGCTGCTTGATGGGGATGCTGCTGTAAGAGACGTCCATGGCAGGGGAAAACGGGATCTTCCGATTACGGTCTTGAAATTGCCATAGAAGTAGGTTACGTTTGTACTCATTCTCCATCCCTGCCCCAGCCCGGGAGAGCTGCCTCTGGCTGCACCATGCCCGGCTCTGGCCGCAGCCGGCGGGCCGCCCTCGGCAGCAGGCAGCAGTCCCCAGCTGCCTCGTGATATTATTGTTTTTTTTATTCGCCTCAATAAAAATCTGTGATTCATTAAGTGCTTGTCATGTTTTGATACGTGGATCAGGAACTGATCGATAGCCAGCCAAATTTAATAAAAAGGAGCTCTATTCTTGGGAAATGAGCTTGTTACCATGCCAACTATCGATCTTTCCTGACAGGCTGCTGTAAGTCGCAAAATGGGGTCCTGATGGGTAGGTCGGTCTCCCTGCCTGCCTGCCTGCCAGGAACGATGCCGATTGCTGCCTCTGTATTTAAAAGACTTTGGAGACAACCCTATTTTTTAATACTGCCTCTATGTAATTCTTTGGCAAAGGTTCTAGATTGCCTGGAGCTAGCGGAAATCATCCAAAGGCTTTATTTTTCTTACTGGCTCTAAGGTGGTGGAAATATAAGACAGAAGGGAGCAGAGCTCTGGTTCTGCACCAGAGCCTCCTGGGGTGAGGAGGGATGGAGCCCGACGCCAGCCCATGTGGCCGCCTTGCTGATGCATGATGTGCCAGCCATTGCCCGGTCCCTGCCTGCCACCAGTGCTGCAGCATTTTTCCTTGTGATGTTAATAACTTAATGTGAGCCAGATGGTGTTAAACAGCACCAAACCGATCTCCTGTCAGGTGGATTTCTCCAGCTGACCATGGTAAGCAGGACAGATTTGCATCCCGAGGAAGAGAGATGCTCTGCAGAGTCCCGCAGGTCCCAGGGTCACTCTGCTGAGCTTCCCACGCTGATCCTAAGTCCCTAAATTTGAAGCGTTGGCATTGCAGCCATTCTCTGGCATGGGTGACACTGAAAGATTTGGGAGCAAAAGCTGAATATGGATGAGGAAGAAGGGGTTTGTCAAATGCAAATAACCCATCCCCAAGGTTTTGATTTGCCTGATCTGTTTGCAATGTTCCTAGATTTTTATTTGCACTTTATTCTCCTTTCATTTCTCAGAAGGAGGGTGGGCAGGGCTGTCTGCCGCCAGGGCAGGCTGTGCGGGGACCCAGGCCGTGTCCTTACCTCTGCCAGGGGCTGCAGGGCAGGCTGGCACAAAGAGGAAGCGTCTTCCAAGTACAAAATGCACCATGAGTTTTGGCCCCATCGTTCTCCTTCAAGGCTTGGTCCAAACCACAGAGGGATCAGTAGAGACAGATTTTGGCAGGTTCTGGCCCTCTCCCAGTCCAAACCATTTAAACACAGTGGCCCACGTCCTTCTCCAGGACAGCCACTTAAGTCAGTGTTTGAGGGTTTAAGAATGGATGGTGAAATGTAATTGGGGCAGCAAAAGCTTTATAGGCTTAGAAAATCCAGTTCTGTGCTCAGTACAATCCCTGAGACTTCCCTAGAATAGTTTATCCAGCCAAAAGTGAGACAAAGGTAGAATTTGACGTGGAAGATCTCACCAAAGTCACTTGGGGAGAGGGAGTGCGATGTAACTCCTTCATGGCTTTTCCAGGTTGCATACTGTAAAGCTTACTATGATTTAACATGGACATTAGCCCTGCTTTGGGTGGGGGGTTGGACTCAAGATGTCCAGAGGTCCCTTCCAACCAACATTTTTCCATGATTTCATCTCAGAGATGTGATGTGAGGTCTAACACGGAAATGAAAATGCAACTGGTATTCTTGGGTGTTCAAACTTGGAGGGCAATAAGAGCTGACATCAAAACCTGAATATTTCTCAGAACTATTTGTGTATATGAGGTGCCAGAACAGCCCTAGTCCCTTGGCTGTGCAAAATTGAGGTTATTGAACAGTGCTGTTTGCTGCAGTTATCAGAAAGTTTGCCAGCAGCAAGCACCTGCCCTTGTGTCTGCTCTCGGCCTCCTCCTTGGGCTTAGCTCATCCCAAACTCCCTGTTTTAAGTTTCCTTCTTTCAAAGGTTTTTCTCCAGTAAAAATCAGCAGACATCTCTGTGGAGTTTGTTAACATGAGTTGTTTAATGGAAAGGTCCTTCAATGTACGGCAAAGGTGAAATTCTTCCGTAAGGTTTAATAACCCTCAACCTCTCTGTCCCTGCAGTATTTAACACTGGCGTGGCATGGCAGCGAGCGCTGAGCAGAGACAGGGTGGAGCAGCTCTTTGAATTAAGCGTATGCATGCCAAATTGAGCCTAAAATAAAACTCTTTGTAAAATCCAGTTGTTTTTGGGCATGGACTGCCATATCAGATCCCCGCTGCCTGTGCAGAGCCCAGCAAGGTTTTAGCACAATACCGACTACATATCCTGTTTTCTGTTGCAGATTGCACTGGAGCCTTGAAGACAAATGAGACCAGTTGGGTGCCAACAGCAGTGCGATGCCGACGAGGGAGAGGGGCCCCTCCGAAAGCCGCAGGAGGAGGAAGGCCAGCAGCGCTGTGAGATGCGGTTCCTGCTGCCGCTCCCGGGTGAGCAGCCCCTGCCCCGCTCCGCCAGCCCAGCTTTCCCCTCTCCACCAGCAGACATCGAAACAGCCAAACAGCCTGGCAGGTTCAATGGGAACACCGGCAGCGGGATGACCAACTTGGAAAATACCTCTTGCTTAGGAGAGAAAGCTGCCAAAAGAAAAGCCCAGCTTGCCAGCATTAGCTCTGCGGGCAGCTGCCTTTCCTGCCTGCCAGGAGCGAGGGGCTCCGTGTCAGCACGAACCCGAGCGAGGGGAGAGAGACCAAGCTCAGGGGTGCTGGAGGGTTTATGTTTTCCCGTACTCAAGGAGCCTGCTCTGCAGTTTTTAAGACGGATCAGCAGCCTTGCATCGCATCATGATTTGGCTGCAAGTTGAGCCGAATGTGTATTATCTCCCCAGGCTCGTGGTATGCCTCTCCTCCCCACCTAATATACGAATATACAGCGAGAGTTTTACAGACAAGATAATGTGTTTTGGCTGCGTGAAATAGTAATGTTCTTCCTATAGGAGAAAAATTTAATTTTGCTTTGAATTCCACTATAACCAGACAGCTCTCCATTTATATCCTGGATAATAAATCAAAGCAACATGAAGGCTTGTGCACAGAACTAAAGTGGTTTCTTAAAGCAAATTTGGCAGGAAATAAGTCATCATCTTAAAAAGCCAGTTCACTCTCCATATACAGTACACCACCAACTCTTTGCTAAAAACTGCAAACAGGCACGAAAAGTCATCTGGTGAAAAATAGAAAGAAATCTGTGAGCTCTAGCGATGCTCTGTGAGATAGGCCATGTGATTC
Source organism: Pygoscelis adeliae (assembly GCF_000699105.1). NCBI lineage: Eukaryota > Metazoa > Chordata > Aves > Sphenisciformes > Spheniscidae > Pygoscelis > Pygoscelis adeliae. The sequence goes on from NW_008825532.1 coordinate 5,449,986, forward strand.
TGTTATCAAAATAACACATAACTTTGACAGAGAAATCACCCCATGAGTTCTCTTCGACTCCTGGGTTTGCAGTGCCCAGGTACTCAAATATCACAAGGGCCATTAGTTTGGCTTCGTATAAAAATAAGGTCGTGCTGGTATCACATCTTCCCTCTGTGCTTTTCCTCTTTCTTCTTGCCGCCTCCTCAGCTAATGTTGTCATTTTTTCTTAGGTTTTTTTTTTCCAGCCTTCCTTTCTAGTTTCTATTTCTATCGTGCAAACATGCCATGGCAAAGCGATGTAAGCAATGCATAATATATTTACAGTAATGTATGATTCATTTACTAGCTTTCATAATTAATGTGGCTGTGTTTTACATACACAGCACTTCCTGTGTGCATTTTATGATGTTAACACTCTTCAAAATCTAATAAAATGTAATCCATTAAAAACAATAGTACTATTCCTGTGATGAGATTTGTGTGCAGTTTTGCAGCAGCTACAGCAAGAACTTGGTGCCGAGTTTATATTCTAAACACCAGTTTTATGCTGCTATTTTATGCAGCTCCTAATTCTCAAGGTGGAAATTATTATAATGATATGTATTATTACAGTGATACCACAGTTGGTCTGGGTATCATCTCTTTCATACCCTGAAAACTTTCCAACCCAAATAATTTTTCTATCTGCTGTCTGGAGTTCAATAACAAATACGGAATTGTGCTGAATTTATGAAGAAACATATAAGAACTGTACAGCAGCATCTGTAAAACATCAGCTAAATAATGCCAACATCTGCACCTCCAAAAAACTCATCCTTGCCTGGGGTTTGGTGGGGCTGAGAGCGCACACAGCCTCATGGTCTGGGCCCCAAGACCCTGTTCCCAAAGGGGTGCATCTAATTGCCATCAATATCAGCAGGAGTTAGGAACTGCCGAAGAGCTCAGGCCATGCACTTTATTTACACATTATTCTCTTCCTAGCGAGGATTTGAGGACCCCAAATTATTTTGCACCCCATGGAGAAGAAAGCCGACGTAGCCATTCGTGTGTTGTTCTTTGACACACTGTTCCAGGCAGATGGATTTGAGAGCTTTTAGTTTCCTATCTTCATACTAAAAATGTGTGTAAAATAATTTCCAACAACAAAATCTACACTTACAAATGAATCAATCTAATGCTTTTGAAAACTCAAAACGGATATGAAAAATGGATATAATTTCCAGTGTAAGGCTAGAAATCCTGTTCCCATCTCTCCAGGCTGAAATTTTGCCTGCTGTCCTCCAGCCAAATCCTCCTCAAAGCCGACAGGCGCAAACCATCCCAGCTCGGCAGCAGCGTGGGCTTGGGGGATTTACCTCTGCCAAGGCTCCGACCCTGGGCTCGGGCAGCCAAATCAGCCCCGTGCTGCTCGTGCATTAGCACTTCACACCTGCACAGCACCTCGGTGCTGCCTTAGCTGTCAGCAGGTGAGGAGCATCATTGACTTAAATAAGTTAAGCCTCAGCTTACATCTTACGGGGTGGGTTTTGCAGTGAAGGGGGTTTGTGTAATAGGGAAATGCAGGATTTTCTGAATGCTGCTGGTTGGGGCAGCAAGGGGGCGGCTGCACCTTCAGTATGACTCCAACCCACTGGTTTTGCTGGACTTGCATCAGGCTTTCCCTGAAGTACCTGAAATGCAGATTTTTTCAAAGGTATTTGAGCACTGCTTTTGGACTTTGCTGTGTCCTTCCCGGTGAATGTTTCCCTGCTGGGGCAGCTGCCTGTGCTGCGTGGGCAGCTTTGCTGTTTCTCTGTGGGTGGGATTGGTGCAAACCTACGGGTAACTCGTGTAGTGGCTGATGTTTCTCCAAAATGGGGAGCGTGTGCTCCTGCCAGCCGAGCTCAGCAGGGAGAGCTGCCATGGCTGGGAGCTGCTGCTCTTCCCCAGCGTGGCACTAGGGGAAAGGTGGAAAAACCTTCCACGTGGAAAAATGAGCTAAAGACCTTAAGGCCCAAATCCCACCGTTTAGAGAGATCAATACCGCCATTACTGTTGGGAAGTGAAATCCTGTGCTGCAGCAGCACGGATCTGATGTGCTGTGTCCCTGTCTAGGGTGAACCCACTGGCCTCTCATGGGGGCTCCTGGCGGGCGGGGGGGGGGGGGCGGACGGCACAGTGTGCTCAGCCTTGTGCTTGGCCACCTCTCGCCTTGTGTGCTGCAGGGAGGCTGTCAAGGCAGTGGCAAGGGATGCATGGCACGGTGCCCTCCTGGCATCTTGGGAGGAGGCTGATAAAACTGGTCATTTCTAATGTTTTCTAGTTCTGATCAGAGAGCTGTTTCCCGCCCCCCCTGTGTTTGAGGAGGCTTATTTTAGCATTGAGTTGCATGTACTGCTTGGATATTTGGGGCTGGAGGTTATCTTGTATTTTTTTCCCCAGATTTTGGATTAGTTTTGCATGTTTATTCTTATTTCTACCTTTGGGTTTGTGGGTTTTTTTTAAGAATTGCTAAATTCATTATTTAGAGGGGAAAACTCATGTAAATGTATCTCTGTGCCCTGTAAAAGTTAAAGAAATGCAAAGAAGTGGAAAGGGCAAGGGATGAAACAGCAGGGCTGTTCTGAAACACCAATATTTGAAAACTGTGTTTTCAGTGAGTCTTTTCAATATTGGAGACCTGGTGGTGACTTCTGCCTTTGGCAAGTGTGTGCAGGTGATGCTGAGCCTTTTCTGGCGCCTGCAGCTGTACCTATTTTGCTGCAACCCCAGCAGATGCTTTTGCCATGGGGTCCCTTCTCCTTCTGCCAACAAAGCTGGGGGGGCTGCTCCCCCGGGCAGGCAAAGCCCCTGTGTCATATCTATGCGGAGCCCCTGGGAGCGGCAATATTTCTCACTCTGGGCCCGTGACAATAGGGGCTGCCAAATGACCTGGCTCCAGCCTGGGCTGCGCTGTGGCTTACGCCGGCACACGAGCGGGGCTTGGCCTCGGCATGGGGTGCTGCCCCTCAGCCCCAGCCTGCAAAGTGCCACATCAGAGCTCTGCTCTCCAGTGTCAGTGCCTCTGGTGTCCTAAACGGGTGAGAACCCCCTGGGACACGTGTCTACCCAGGTGGCCTCCTGTCCCCAAAGACTGACCTCCAGCTGGGAGGTCTCTGCCCCTCCAGCCACCTCCCCTCAGCATGGTCCCTACCCTGGCCCCCAGACAGCACCGGCTCCAAGCCTGCCTCCTGTCAGCTGGGGTGAAGGGGCAGAAAGTCCCCTTTGGGGGAGGTTTGGAGAGGGAGGAACAGCTCTACCCGGCTCAGCGGGAGCCTCCCGGGAATGCAACAGCAGCTCCGGCACACGCGGGGGGTTCCGGATGGTCCCCTTGCGTGGCCTGACGCTGCAGCCAGGAGGGCTGAGACCCTGCTCAAAGCATTGCTTTTGAGGAGGGTCAAAGGGACAAGTTTTTTGGGGGAAATGCAGGACAAATGCTGGACCTCAAAACCTCTGTTCTGCCTGGTGTTGAGGAAAACTCCCAGGGGCGTTCAAAGAAAACAGTTAATTACGGCTCATATGGGGAGGGGGGGGACACAACACAACTGGGGTGAGGCTGGAAGCTGCAGATCCCTTTGTGGGGTGGGGGGGAGTGGA
>NW_008825532.1:5455291-5455992 GCF_000699105.1 Pygoscelis adeliae
ATAGCCAAGCAAATTGTTAGCAACTCCGGCGTTTGGGGAAGCCGGTACTGTAACTGCGCTCTCATCAGTCACCGCTCCTGAAGTGATAGTAAAAATGCATCTAAACATGCTGCCGTGTGATATATAAAAGCACAGCGGGATGAGCTGCTTTCCAAAAAGGGACTTGGTGATTGGATATGCCTTGGCATGATTGACAAGAGCTTAGTTTGGTAAAGAGAAGACACGCAAGCTTTCACAGCGGGATTTCTTTTCTAAAATATATCACACTAGCCTTTGAAAAGCGCCGCACACTATAAGGGAAATAAGGTTGCTTTATAGTGCGCTGACATTTCTTTAAAACACAACTAAGATCAAAAAAAGAAATAAAATGTGTTCCAAACACAATGTTTTAATTAGTTTATTCTGTGCATTTGCTTTTATCTGGTGTATATATCACGGATCCCCATCCTTTAATTAAAACAACTGGCTGCCTATACAACAGCAGAGACAAATGCTTAACTTTCTCCTTTGTAGCTACAAGCAAACGCAATTTACTACAGCTCTCAGAATAGTTTTTAAAATAAACGTGGACGCCTTGAAAGCTATCGGGGAATGGGCGACGGTAGCGGGGAAACGGCTGGTTCCTGGCTCTGAAAACTTGAGAGGATGTGAAGTCCCGCGGCCAGCCCTGCCCGCTGCCCTGCCCGCTGCCCTGCCCGCTG
>NW_008825532.1:5459894-5460360 GCF_000699105.1 Pygoscelis adeliae
CCGCCTTCCAGGGGTTTTGCGTTTTTGTGGCTGGTAAATTCCTAAACCCTCCCCAAGGAAAAAAAAAAAAAAAAAAAAAAAAAAAAAAAAAAAAAAAAAAAAAAAAAAAAAAAAAAAAAAAAAAAAAAAAAAAAAAAAAAAAAAAAAAAAAAAAAGAAAAAAAACAGGCGGTGGAGGAGAATTACACGAATATCTGTTCTTGACGTAAAGCAGGGGGTCTTTCTCCGCCTTCCCCTCGCGTTGGGAGCACGGCGGGAGAAGGGGAGCCTGCGAGGCTACTTTTCCGGTTGCTGTTGTTTGCGCGTTTGCAATCGAGATAGATTTAAATAAAAGGAGAGAGATGCGATGTTCCCCCGCCTCTGGAAAATAAATTGGGATCGGCCAGGTATACCGCTGAATAAAAATAGAATTCACTGAAGTGGTAAAATACGTACAAAATATATTATACATTTTTTTAATTACGAAA
>NW_008825532.1:5461898-5462371 GCF_000699105.1 Pygoscelis adeliae
ATGTTACCTCTCGGGGAGAAGTTATATTGGTGGGTTGTTTTTTTTTTCCCCTTTTCTTTTTTTTTTTTTTTTTTGCCTTCCCCCTCCCTGCGAACCCTAAAATAAAGAATGCGAAGTCTTTCCCGGGGCTGATTGGGGGGAACGATGTGAAAGGGCCGCGGTTATAAAGCGCTGCTTGAAGCGGGCTCTCAATGCGCCTCTGAACTTGATCAGATTTTACGTTTCCTGCAGAGAGCCGGCGGCGAGGCTGAGACCTGCCCAATAGCCGGACTTGGGGGCTCAGCAAATCTCAGGATATTACAATTACAGCCATCTTTCTTTCTGCCTTTTATTTCCACTCTTGCTCCCCATAGTTCTTTGCAAATGCTTTCCAGAAGAGAAAATGAGTGGATTTATAGAGCTGTCTGCAACTGATAATTATTCCAAGGCAGAACGTTGCCTTTGCAAAATAAAATTAAAAAGAAAGGGGGGGG
>NW_008825532.1:5464505-5466772 GCF_000699105.1 Pygoscelis adeliae
AACCATAGAAATGCTAATGAAATCTCATTTTCGGTGACTTCCGCTCCTTTTTATTTTATTTTTAGGCCCGATCGGCGTCTCTCCTAATTAAATCAGCGATACTTTTGTCGAAGTATTTTTATTTGCAGCCCCATCTTCCCTGTAGCCCTCCGCACGGGTGGAGGGAAGAGGGGGGGGAGTCAGGAAGCAAACGTATTTTGGCTTGTATCCTTAAGTAAGTCTTGTAAAACTGTCCGAGCCGCTGAATTTAGCTCGGGTCTTCTCCCTCCCCGGGCTCGCCCGGCCGCCGCCCCCGCCGGAGCGCAGCGCGGGTCTGGCAGGAGGCGAGTTAAAAGTAACAAAGGCTGGCCCGAATTTATCCGACACGTAACAAACCCTGCCGTCCGTCTTTCCCTTCTTCATCTTTTTGGGGTGCTTGTGTATCCCCAAGGTGGGGTGAGCGGGGCAGAGGTTGTCCTGGGAGGAGGCAGGCGGGGACGGAGAGGGGAGCGGCCCTCCTTCACCCTCTCTGAATTTCACAGGTGAGAAGCCTTTCAAGTGCGAGTTTGAGGGCTGCGACAGGCGCTTCGCCAACAGCAGCGACAGGAAGAAACACATGCACGTCCACACCTCGGACAAGCCCTACATCTGCAAGGTGTGCGACAAATCCTACACCCACCCCAGCTCACTTAGGAAACACATGAAGGTAATCACCCCTGCGCCCCAGCCCTTTCCTCCCTGAGCAGGGATGCTCAGTTGCTGGCGTGCTCAGGGCTCGTTTCCCCAGGGCAGGGCAGAGCTGAGCGGTGGCTGCTGCAGAGCTCCACGCTGCCGGTGTGGCCTGAGCGGTCCCCGGTGTCTAGGCCGTGGCTGGAGCACAGCCAGGGGAAATGGCGTAGTTTCTTTTTGTGCTCCCACCCGTGCAAGTGCTGCCTGGTTTCCAGAGCGTGGCTCGGTGCTGGAGGGCTGTGCGAATACAACCTGGCCTGTGGCTGCAGCCCCCCACGCCGGGACGCTGCAGCGAAGTGACCGGGAGTTGAGGCAGGCGTTTGCTGCCGGTTGCTCGGGGTGGCCGGGCAGAGCCCACGCCACTGGACCCCGGTGTCCCTCCTGCATGGGGGAGCATCCCAACCCGGCTCAGCGGGGTGGTGGGGACCCCGAGCTCGCTCCCATCTCTGCCTCTTGGTTTTAGGTGCACGAATCCCAGGGGTCGGACTCTTCCCCTGCAGCCAGTTCAGGATACGAGTCCTCCACCCCCCCTGCGGTGGGCTCCGCCGGCAGTAAGGACTCCACTAAAACGCCGCCGGCCGCCCTCCAGAGTAACCCCGGCCACAACCCTGGACTGCCCCCCAATTTTAATGAGTGGTATGTGTGAAGGCAGCTGCTGCCCAGCCAGAGACTGGACCAAATGCGTTGGGAACAAGGAAAAAAAAGGACAAACCAAGCCAACTGCAGCTCGCTCCCACGGAAATGGAGTTTCCAACACCGACGACCGCATAGGGCTAGGGCTACCCCTAGTTAACTTCCAGGATCTTGAGGGGGGGGGGGGATGTCTTTTATTATTATATTATAATTATTACTATTTTTTGCAAGCCCAGACGCTGGACTAGCCATGTCCTTTTCTCAGGATTGGATTTCTTTTTTTTTTTGTTGTCATTTTCTGCAGTCGCAGTCGTTTCGATATTTTTTTTCCCCCCCTCCCTGCCCCAGTCCCTCTTCCGCCGATTCCCCACTTTTTTTATTTTTCATTTGTTTTGGTTTTCCTTCTTTCGGTGGGATGTTGACATGAGGATGAAAATTCTCCTTCGCCTTAGTGGTGATTGTTTAAACTTACAGTCTTAAACCGTGCCAAAGTCCTGTTATGTCTTGAACTTTCTAGCTCTCCTGCTGCTCCTTTCTCTGCTCTCCTCCTCTTTCTCCTCTCTCTCCAAGCATTACACTTGTGAATGTATTCTCGTCTGATGGGGTCGGTCAGTATTTTTCAGGATGAGGATGTGGTGTTTATTCTACCCAGATTGTGACGTTTAGTATAACAGTTGCCTTTTTGTAATAACTTTTTTTTGTAAATACATATCCATGATGCCATATTTATCGTTCGTAATTTAATTATTGATACAAAGTGCCGGGAACTGAAGAGTATTTATGGGGGAGAAAAAATTGTTTTCTAACAAAAAAAAAATACAAACAACAAAAAAAAATCCAACTCTGTACAGCTTTTGGTTATAACTGCTTCAGAATTAAAAGTTTATTGTTTTGGAAAGAGCCGTTTTTTACCTCCTCCGGGGGAC
>NW_008825532.1:5469096-5471026 GCF_000699105.1 Pygoscelis adeliae
ACTGTCCCCCCCCCCGGCTGCCGCGGGCCCCGACACCTCGGGGGTGAAGGCCAGGGAAGAGCTGTCTCACCCTGCTGCCGAGTCCTCAGCTCTCACGGACAAATAAGAAGGGTTTTTCTGTAAAAAAGAAGCAAAAAGGCTCTGATCCTCGCCTTTGCCCATTGCAGGGAGATACGGAGAGTCCTTGAGCAGGAAAGACCCTGCCTTTTTCCCAGTTTTCTTAGGCTGGTTTTGCGAGTTGGGGTGAGACAGCTCATGATTTTCAATGCCAGGGCCTGGCAGCAGGGACTTGCGGGCATTCCTCGTGCTCACAGCTCGGGCGAAAGCATTACAGAGCCGGCCAGGGCAGGACAGCGCTGGCAGAGCAGGTGCCATGTTAGCTCAGCTTTTAGTGTGTCATTAATAATGGATTGTGTCACACCCCAGAAGAGTCCCAGGACTGTTCACAAAAAGGGGCTGTATTCTGCTGTCCTCTCCCAGACTGGCAGCTCCCTTGAAGTTGCTGTGCTTGCTTGTATCAGCGGGATTAGGTGGATTTGTCCCCAAATAAACAGAACTCGGGATGGTTTTCTAAAAGGGGTAATGTTGATTCATTGTGCTATAAAGAATCTAAGCAGAGGCAGGCGATGAGCTGGAGCCATTCCTTCTCCACCACGCTTTATGGGCCATGAATATTTTGATTCCTTTGGTGTCATTGTTTTTGCATATCTGTCTCTGTGTCTGGTGTAATCCTCTGAAAATAATATATTTTCCTTTCAAGCTTTGTGCGTGCCATTAGCAGCTAGTGGTTGCACACAGTGTGAAAGCAGAGTCCTGAAGGCATTTGATCAGGTTGTGTTCAAGTGTCTCGGCGCTACGGCACCAGGAATTAAGTTCCTATAGTAACTCTGTGGGCTGTAAAGCTCCGAAGCAGTGGATAGGGTGTAGTATTGCGTGTTTGCATTTTTTTATTTTAATATGATATTTCCAGATTAAAAGCACCATACAGTAACACTGGCTCTTTTAGCTGAGCCTAACTTTCATGACTGTTTGCTAAACCATCCCTGTTATTTATGCTGTTAGTATGATCAAACTATATGGAAAATATCTCTGCAGAGATGCACTCTTGTTTTGGAGAGGTAAAACTCTAGAGGAAGCCTTAAATTGTTTGCAGAAATCTAATTTTATTGTGGAGTGTGCAGAAGGAAATAATTTGTATCGTACTGACTAATCTGAGTTTAAGACATTTGGTTAACCTTGCTGTGCCGTTTGTGTGGGTTAAAAATATAATCTACGTCTTGCAAGTGCCTACTCACCTGGACATAACTGCAGGCAGTAAAAATGCCTGTGTAAGGGCTTAAACTGGTGAGTGAGAATGGCAGAGCAAGGACCTGCCCTGCAGACTTGATAGGAGACGGTTTAGGATGGCATTACAGACATCTGTTCTGTGCTAGCAGTGCAGAAACCCTCTGCAGAAACTGGGGAAGGCAGTTGTCTAAGGAGGTGCAGATATATTTTAATATTAAGATGCTAATTTTTATTCTCAGTAAAGAAGGTTGTGTGCTGCTTAGGTTTTCGTTTAGCTAATGGGTTGGTAATATTTCTCCATGTCAAATGTTTGTGTGAAAAGAAACTTTAATAAAAAGGGCTGGGGGGAAAAAAAAAGGAGTTTAGCTGAATGATTTTGTTTTGGCAACTTGTTCAATAGCGGCAGCTTTGAAATTGCCAAAGCTCGACTTTGAAATGGTTGAATGGGCGATACGTGAAGTTCCTTCCGAGGGAGACCCAGCCTGCACGTTGGGGATCCATTCCTGTGCATGCTGGGCAAGGTAGCCCGACCTGGGACAGCTGGGAAACTCGGAGAGGGGAAAAGTCACCGGCGGTCCTGCCGGCTGGAGAGAGGCTGGGGAAGCTGGAGAGGCGTAATGGCCGAGGAGCATAAAGGATACGT
>NW_008825532.1:5471085-5472962 GCF_000699105.1 Pygoscelis adeliae
ATCCGGGTTTGGGCCTGTGGTAGTCCTGGAGATACAAAATGGCTCTTAGGCGGGGTTTTTTTGGGCACTTGGCATGGCGGAGCAAGGGGCTGGGCAGAGATCCCGAAGCTTTTGGGGAGGCTGTGCCCTACCTGGCTTCCAGCGTCTCCGTCTCCGGTGTTTGGGCAGAAACTGGTCTGCGGGCAGGAAAAAAGTGGAATGTCGGCAGGGTTTGGTACGGGGGGGGAAAAGTGTTTTGCTCTGCAGGCTGTTCCCCGGGGCAGGTGCGGGGTTGTCACCGCTCCCCGTGCTTCAGAGGGAGCGGAGTGGGGTTTTGGAGCAGAAAGGAGTGTTGTGCTTTATTCACAGGCCGGGACGTGGCCTTTAGCTGGCAGGGCCACAGCAGGGTAGAAAACGTCAGGATTTTGGTTTCTGCTAGCCATGGGCTTGCTGCGTTTGTATGCCACAGACAATAACCACTTTGGAAAATATACCTGCAGCCAGAAAGGCTCGAGAGGCAGTCAGTCAGCATATAGTATTTGCTTTAAATAAAATTACCTACTTATTTATCTCTTCTTTAAATTTCGCCCAGTTTCACTAAGACATTATTCCAGTGCAAAATCTTTAGCTTGGTTGTTTGTTTTTTTTTAAAGTGTTTTTGCTGCTTTCCGTAGTTTACATAGCATAATTCTTTTATTGTTTTGGGCAAGAAGATAATGTTGTTCTTTTTGTCTGCTTTTTTCCTTATTTTCATTTGTTTTGTGTTGGTTTTTTTACCTGTGTTGGTAGAATGCAGTTGAACTTAGGATTTCCACCACTTCACCGTGTTCTTTCTGAAAATAAACATTTCTTTTGTTTGCATTTAGCATCCTATTAAATCCATGGACTTGAACTTCTCAGTAATTATTGATAACCTCAAGAAAAAAGTAAAACTTGTGTTGAGATCGGTGAGAGAAACTCAGTCTTAACTATAGGAAAAGTCTGAATTTGGACTCAAATACTATCTTTAATTAAAAGAAAAATCTCTACGCAGCAGATTATGTGACTAAAGTTCCTCCGATGCATGCAGAGTTTGCAAGGACCGGACTCCGGTTGCTCACTGGTGCAAGGGCTCCTGGTGCCGAGGAAGGCAGATGCTCCCCAGAAAACTCATTTTCCCGTAATATTTATTTTTACTAGAAAGAAGGTACTGCAGGAACTTGCTGAAACTGTCAATCACAAATATTTAAAAATCACGTGCTGGGCACCCCGAAAGGGACTTGCTTAATTTGACAAGATTCAGAAAGAAAAAGAAAGTGGATATTTTTTTTTCCCCTTTTTCTCCTATTTTGTTTCAGTGCTTACATTTTTTAAAATTAGGCTATTGATAACATTGTAAGAATTAGCAACACTGCAGCAGTAAAATATATATTTAATTTTTAATCTTGGCCTGCAGAAGTATTTTAAAATAATGCAGTAAGTGGAGTGATTAATGACTTCGCACACTCATATCATTTTTAAAATGAGATACCAATGTTCCCCTGCAATCTGCTACTTTTTTTTCTGTTTCCTTTTCGTTCTTTGCTAATGCGGAAGGAGAAGGCAGGCAAAGGACCAAAGGAGATGAAACTGCGCCTTGAAGATTCTCCCTGTACCTTCGGGAGGATGCTGGCCTGAGATTAAAATAAGAACACTCTGTTGGTGCTCACTTTATGTTGCTGAGGACTTGATTTCAGAGGAGTTCCCTGACCCGTTCAAAAATCTCAGGTTGGAGATGTTTTAAAAAAATAAAAGGAAAAGAAAATAAAAAAAAAAACCCAAAACCTGCATAGCCATTAGTTCCTTTTTGAAATTACAAGCTGACACAGGGCATTTTAAGAATTATGATTTGATAAAGAACTTACTTGGCCCGTGGAAAA
>NW_008825532.1:5472991-5483789 GCF_000699105.1 Pygoscelis adeliae
CTCTGCAAGCCTTCCCTCGCAGCTGTGGTTTCTCTGTACTTTTAATACACCAGAACGGACCGTGTAAGCTATATCGAGACGTCTGTCATCAGAGGCCAGAGAAGAATACAGTGGGCTCACATCTGGGTCTGCTAAGTGTAATAGTCCCAATTTCAGGCTGTGGCCACTTGATCAGCTTATTTAGAAATTTATAACACAAACTCGAGCAACTGCAGTATTAAAGCAAAATTCTTCGTCGCCACTTAATTTTCATCCAAGTTGGGGAAAAAAGTATTCTAGCGAGAATGATAGTTTACATCAGCATCATAGTTTTATCACACTTATATTTCTAGATTTCTTTGTTTTACCATAGGTTAAGAAATAGTTTCCTTCCAGACTGACAATAAATTGCAGTGAAAGAATTAAGCCAGCATAAATGCCCCCTGCAAAGTTTAAAATCACTATGCATCAGTGAGACATTAATGTCCTGAAAATATGTTTTCTTCTTTTCAGTAATTTTCTGTTCTTAATCTCGGACAGTCGTTTACATAAAAGCTAGTCGTCAGTGCCGCAGCGTGAGTATATCGCGGCCGGCAGAGAAGCTGACGCAAGGAAGGGGCATTGGAGAAATACTGCATTTCATAAACACAATCACTAGAGCATTAGGAGAGCAAACATGTGGTTTTATGAACATAGTTATAAATATTTAAACATGCAAAATGAAAATGTTACTAAATGTCTGGTTTTCATTATCTTTCGATGAACATTTTCATTCTTGGAAGCATTGCTAGCTGTCTGCAGAAAATGATCACCACCCCCCTCCCCAGAATGAATGATGCGTAATGCGAAAACGTGTTAAAATGCACAGTTGTTTGTAATATCTTCTACCAAAGTGGAAGACATTCTACCAAATTTGGTATTCTACTGAATCGCAAAGTATTCTTGTCCAACAAACAGGCAACCATCCTGCTTCTGTCAGCAACTTGCTTGCTCGATGTTATGAAAAATCTAAGGACGGTTTGGAAAATATAAGATGTCACTCAGTGTGCTTGGAGTCGTGTTCTGCCATCCTTTCTCCGGCAAAATTCCTACAGAAGTCAACAAAAGATGCGGCTGCTGATTTTATCATTATTAACGTATTATTTTGAAGTGTCAACAAGTGTTGAAGCGTTCTGTGTGCCTCTGTGGAAGGGTTGGGAGGCTGCAGTAGGAAGTTTGGGGTGGGAAGCCTGGGGTCTGCCCCTTGGCCGGGCTCTCGTGGTGGGTGTGAGGTTGCGCCTTTAAATAGGACAGTAGTGGGCAGCGGTGGATACGGGTTGTGCAATTTAGCTGGCGTGAGTGGAGGCCTGTGAGAAAGCAGAGGCCACGCTGTGCATCACTGTTCATAGTAAGGCAGGTGTCTGATTCCGCGGGTCCAGCGTAGTCAGCCGTCTCTCTTGGCTTCGGTTCTCCCCCGTCAGTGCATCCCCGCAATGATCTGACTGTGCCGCGTATGTCATGAAAGAAGATGCCAAATGATTTATTTATTTATTTATTTATAATGCACCAGGAAACCCATTTTATATTAGCCACATATTTAATCTTGACTGTCGTGAGTTTCTGCTGCGCTCGGTAGAGGCACGGCATCCCGTGCTCTGGCACATAGGCACGCACGCGCTTGCTGTTTACTATTCCTCTTGCAGTTGCTCCCACCAATAAATCTGCACTTGCTGTAGCCAGGATGGAAATCTTTAAGACAAAGGACTTGAATGGGCAGTTTTTTATCGCTGTGATAGAGTAGAAGGCCCCAAGCTGGGGGCTAGTGCATGCATGAATGCTGCCCCCCTTGGCTTGGTACAGTCTCCTACTAGCACTGTACCAGTACCAGAGACTGTAAAAGGGACGGGGCCCCAAGGCTGGTATTTCCCCATTTTGATTCTTGTTCCTGTGACTGCAGCAAATCCCAAGGAAATGATGGCTGAGAAGTAAACTTGGAGAAGAGCGTGGAAGGGCAGGCTGTTGGGTAAAGCAGGGGATGCCTGGGAGGGCAGCACAAAAACGTGGGAATGAGGAAAGGAGGAACAAAAGAGATGTGGGTTGGCGAAGGAGGAATAGGGGAGTGAAAGGAGGCCAGGCTGGTGCAGCAGTGAGGAGCTGCTCCTTGTCCCTGTGTGTGAATACACCCAGCTGAGCCTTTTGCATTTGCAGGCTGTTCAGGCAGAGCCCCCACAAAAGTGTGTGAGTCTCTGGAGACGTGCACAGGATTTGCCCTGCGGGAAGCAGTGTGCGGTGCTTGCGGTGAGGTACCCTCCACGCTATGAAAGTTTTGGGTCCCATGATAAAGCTGTGCACTGCTATCGGCTGGGTGCAGTGCGTGGGCATCGCCGCCGCTGGTCCTGTGCCGGGGATGTGGGATGTGGCCAGTGACGGAGCCTGTTGGCAATCCAGACCTGAGCTGCGAGGGGGAAGGAGCGGGCTGGCTTCCTGCAGGCAGCTTTGTGCCCACCGGGCTTGGGACCAGAGGGAGCCTCGGGGAGCTGTTGTTGCCCTCCCGCTCCCCCACGCTCCCCTCCATTCTTGGAGGCCACAGCCTGGGTTCTGCTGCGGTGGAGGGACCGGGGCTGGTTTCTCAGCAGCAGGCGCGATGGTGCTGCTCTCTATCCGCTTACGTCAATGCAGACCTTTCCACGGACTCCAGTCTGGGTTGGATCAAGCCTTGCATGATTGTGGCCCTTGTGCATTTCAAAACTGTGTTAATCTATATCTGGATCCCAATGGGGGCACTTGGGATGAGCCGAGCTCAAACAATCCTTGGCAGGAGGGACAGAGTGGAGTTGGCAAGGATTTTTGTCCCATTATTGGTTACTCGGAGGAAGGAATGTACGCACCATTTTAATATATGACAACTTGAGGTCTGTCATCTTCAGCATATTAGAAAAGCCTCATTTTTAACAAATCCCAGGGCGTTTACTAGGCATTGCGCTACAGCTGGATTGAGGCTGCATGCTGGTCGTGGGCAGAGGCATGGGGCCTTCTCTCCATCTTGTTAGGCACTGAGCGACTTCTCCCGCTGCCAGGTCGGCCCCTTGGGTGCCAGTGGGAGACCCCCAGGCTGCTCACCTCTCACTCCCACTCTGCCTCCATCGGCAGGGGAGATGGAAATCTCAGGGCAGAAAAAAGCTGTAGCAGTGCAGCCTGTAGAGCAAACCACACTGAAAGCTTCTCCTGACTAGTTAAATCTGCCTGCATGTTCTCAGGAAGTTTAGCCATGGGGGTTGTTTACCAAGCTCAGAGGAGACTCGCCTCTCTGCAGCAAAATCTTCAAAATATGTCCCAAAGACCCTGAGAGAGATTTTACACTCTCTCTGTCAGTTTGCTATTTCCTCGAGTGAAAAATCCAGATGGGTGCTTCTGTTGAAAATTGGCTTGTATAAAGTCACCCTTTCTGCTCTCTTGCTCTGGGTTTCTGAAGTATGAAAATTCAACCTCGTAAAGATTTTTCAACAAGACTGTTTAGCCTTGTTGTATCAAGACCAAGAAATTCTGTCCAGGTAACCTAGGAAGGGCTAGGAAGGATGGAGGAAATGTGTTTGGAGGGTTTTTTTGCTTTGTTTTGTTTTTGTTTTGGAGGGGGGGAAGAGTTTTGGAAAGAGCTTTCTCTGTTTTTACCAAGCATCATTTGTATTTTTATCAATCAACAAACCGCCTGAGTACTTAGCAAACTGTTCCCTTCAACAACATCCCCATGAAGAGAAAGCTGAAATAATCAGCACAAGGAATAGGTGTCAGCCTTAGACAGACGACTGTGATTCTGGGTAATCTAATGCCATTTGAATATCTTGCTTTTAACGCAGCTCAGAGAACGGTTTGATGGACAAGGCAGTGATGCTCACGAGGCTGAGTTCAGTTGTTAGGGGTATGTCAGGAATTATTTTTCACAGGCAACTGTAGTTGGAGCGTCAGCTCCCATTAAGTATATTAGGGCCTCTGAAGTTCAGCGCTAGCACACCATGTTTTGTAGCCTTTGGTTTGCTTCTGTGGCGACAAAAACAGAAGGTCTTTGGTTAACTTCTGACCATTGACGTATTAAATGAAGATGCGCATTTGAGCAACATCAGTGATTTCAATTGACTCATCAATTGCCATTGCATAGCAGTCCTCATGTTTCACTTTGGTAACAAGCTGATCTGCCACATCTGATGCCAGCAATTCAGTCCTTCAAACAAATGACATGTTTGATAAAGAAATCTTTTTAAATTCATTATGCACTTTGGCTTTTGTCTTTCCTTTTAATACAGCATCTGTTGCAGCCGGGATACATTCCTTGATCGTTTCTGAGTCTGCAATTATTTTTATGCCTGCCCAGTGCCCGGAGATGTGAAACGAAGCTGCCATGCTATGCTGCTGAGCCCTGAAACTCTACACAGACATTCAGTTTAATTTCTTGGAACAGACTGCATTAAAGTAGTTTCATCAGTGCACACTTGTGATAAAAAGACGACATGAAGAAAGACAGTGAACTAAAAGGCCCTGCTTTTTTCTGGGAAGACAATAGGATATCTGTCCCTTCATTTGTTTCATGGATTCCTCGCACAGCCATTTAAATTCAGCAGAAGGCTCCAAATGTCTAAACTTTATCCTGAGCATTTTTTCAGTGCTGGAAAGGAATACAGTTAAGTGTCTCAGGGGGAGTTTTATAGAAAATGCTATGTTCAATGTTAATGAATTGGGATGGGGTCATACGTTTTTTCCATATAGAGCCAGTACAGAAACAAATACAGGACTTGAGGAGAAATGATCTGCAGGGATTCACTGATCTGTGGCTCGGGGTGATCCTGTACTTCTGTAGCCCCTCCAAAGATTGGCAGAAGGATCATGGGGGCTTTAACCCAAAGTGCCCCCATGTGCCTCCGTCCCGCTCCATGCCAGGGCTCCGTGAATAGCTGGCGCTGGAAGAAATGACCAACTTCTTGGGTGCCACAGGAGATTGCATCAGCATTACTGATACTCGCTCGGCTCATTACTGAAAATGCATCAAGCAGCTATATGGGTCAGACTGCTAAATTTGTAGACACGGAGTGTCAGGAAGCCTTTTTGTCAACTTGGTACCGTTTAGTATATGTGTCCTCAAGTTCAAAGCAATCCTGGCCTCAGACTTGTGATATTTTCTGCCCTTTCTCCCTTCTGTTGACTCAGACCTCTTCCCTTTGAGGTCAACATCAAAATAAAGATGTATGTTTCCTCAGCCTGACCATGGCTCTGACTCTTTAGATCAGCAATCCTATAGTCCATATGTCTTCCCATCTGTCAACTGGCATTTGAAGCCAGCTTGCTCCTCTATTCTTTCAGACAAGTGTGAGAATCAGGAGTTTCTTTAATGACGGTTTCAGGCCTTAAAGCGTTTGCTAAGATACTACCTATTAAGATCCCTTGATGGCACCTTGAATAGAGATCAAAAGCAACTGAGTTCACTCCACAAATCTAATTCCGACAGTCAGTTTAGGGCATTGAGAGAGGCGTGGGGAGGGCTCGGGAGGGCACCGTGCTCCCGCAGTTAGGAGACAGGCCTGGGAAGTCCAAGCCCTGGCTTCGGGGAGTGATGTAAAACAGCAAACACGAGCACTGCTAAATCCCTCCAGTGGTGGCTGTGCTCAAACTGCCAGGGCTGCTCGTGTTTGAAAAGCAGATCTGTACAAAGTGGGTTGGTGGCTTTGCTTGCACCGTGCTATGGTGACAGCCTTTAGGATCTGAGCTGTGCCTGGTTCAAATGAGCGCTTTTTGGTGCCACATTAGAACCTGTGTCTCTGCTCCTTTGGCTGTGAGATTATTCAAAATCTTTTTGCAATGCAAGATTGTAAACAAAAATCTTAGAGTACAAAATACTCTTCTCGTTAATAATTATTACCAGGCAATAATTTGTCTCCTGTACTTTGGAGAGCTGCTAATAATGGGAATCTGTGTCCTGCTTCACCACTGGGACTGCATGAAAGGCGGTGTGGAGAGACGCTGCCTGCACGGCATTATCACAGCAAAACGGCCACTCTTTCTGAGGGCACGATTTGTCTTTCAAACATTCCTATTTATAATGCCTGTCAGGAGATGCTGCAAAGCCCTTGGAATGTTTGGGGAAGTGTTTGCTGTGGTGGTGCATTTCCCCAAGTGACACAGAAGAGTTAGTGGGAAGTCGTGGCCATTAATTCAAGCCCAAAGCCTGAAATTCAAGGCCCATTGAGTTTCTGTGTACTGAAAGGTGACTGCGGGAGCTGGAAGGTGCAGGGTGCTCACCATGGGAAGGGTGGTGGAGGGCATTCCCCAGGGAGCCTCGACAGCCAGGGCTAACAAACGCCACTTTTTATGTGGCCAAAATGTCTGAGAAGAGCTGAAAAGCCCCAGGACGTGGCTGAGTGCCAGGGGATGGTGTCACACTACTGACTGTCTAGTAAAACTTGACTCAGTGGAGTCAAGGACGCCATATGGCCATAGATTTGCTTTGAAACCTGTTAAAGTGTGAGCATGAACCTGAAGTCCAGGTGCAGACTTTCTTTGGCCTCAGTGTCTTTTAACTTCAGTCATAATGTCACTTCTGCTCCCTGAGGGCAAACAGCCGCTCTGGCTGCCTGCTCTGGAGCCCCACTGCTTTTCAGTCAGGTGGTTAGTCAAAATTTGGGGCATGCAGATTGTTTGCTTGTAAGAGGGGAAACAGAAGTGACTTTGATGCGATTCTACGTCTTCACCAAGAAGATGCACCAGCTCCTGGACACCGCAGTAAGCAAAACATCAAGAGGCAGTTTTTGTTCCCACTGCAAGCCTCTTTCATCCAGCCCTCGCCCAAATGCAATCTCTGTCTGAGATTGTCATTGGGCTTATTTAAATCAGTTTGGCTTTCTGCTCTTTTTCCATGCCTATACTCTTGGTCGCCCACCATTTTTCTTTTACAACCTCCACTCGGTCTTTTCTGTCCCTCTTTTACATGATGATACTCTGCCAAGTTTGTCTTCATCACAGCAATTTTTAGTGTGAATCCATACTGCCTTTTTAGGGGGTAGTGGCGGTGGTGACGTATACTTGTGGTTGCAGCAGAAGCCGCTATAGAGTTGGACAAAATAGGATGAATGCTGTCTAAAAGCCTTCAGAGAGCTGTGAAATCTCCATCCTCTCTTCCATGTTCTCCTGGGAACACTTGCACAAAGAGTATTTTTAATGTGAAGCAAAAAGGATTCTGATGAATACTCATTAACATTTTGTTTCTGCAAAGATACATACATGATTATCACAAGGCTGCAAGGGACATGTATTCAGTAAAGCTCTTAGATATATGCTTAGTTTTATGTATATGCTTAAATCTTCCCGATGGCCCCTGCTTTGCTGAATAGACGTATTAACTGGGACAAAACCAGGTATTTGATGGAGCTTATTTGCACTGCTCAGGTATGATGCAGTGTGCTCCAGTCCCATGAATGCAGATCTGATATGGACCACAGTCTTTGTTAGACACTGGCTATATCCCTCAGGGCAGGGGCAGGCAGCCCCATTTCCTGCTGCCTGTTCTGAGCTGGTTAAACCCAGGACAGCCTTGGTCAGGAAGAGTTAACATAGCATGGTGCTGAGTCTCAGCTAGTAATCTTGTCTGAGGGGCAGGAGAAAGTGTGTCTCTCTGTGCCTCTTCCTGCAGACGTACCACTGATACGTTCATCTGTTGCTCTGAATGCCCTGTGGAAGATGGAGTGCTGGGCCTGCTTGGCTGTGTCATTAGATACTGCCCTAGATTCATTTAGGAGTAAAGATTTCCTATTTGCGCAAAAGAGGACCATGTTTTGGGGGACATATGATGCAGTGGAGGTAACCAGACATGACAGAAGGGTTTCCAGGCTTTGCTGGAGTTCTCAAATCTTGTCACAGGGGGAACCATACACTCATTTTTCATGAGGTCCCCATTCTTTCAATGGTTGTAATCCACTTTCTGTGCTGCTCTTTCCATATGAAACCTTGGATTCCTTTTAGCAGCTGTTTGGGTGGAATAACGAAGTCTAACATTTGGAAACAAAAAAAGGATGCGTGGTCCTAGCTATTTCTTTTGGGGCTACCGAGAAATGTTCTGAAGGTGACCGTGTTTTGTATGGATGAGTGTCATTTTGACTCACTTGAAGCATACTGAAGCTTTGACACAGCGTCACCAGGGACTGGAGCTTCTGTTGCCACGCGATGGCTGGTTTGCTAAGAAGGTCGTTAATGTGGTACCTCTAAATACTGCTGGGGCCTCAGGGTGTGATCCAGTGTGGACTCAGAAGCCCAGGTGTCAGTCCTGGGAAGGGGAAGTTCCAGGTTCTGGTCCTTAGTTGCAGGATTTTTTGTTTTACACACAAAGAGAATTGAGAAGCAGGGGCCTGACTCAAGGACGTCCATGACTACAATGTCTAGGTGCTACAACCAAACAAGCTCATTGGGATGGTGATTTGGCACTGGTTCTGCACCCCAGGGCAGGAGGGCAACAGAGTCAGGCTCTCACTGCTTGGACACAAATACTAATTCAAGCGGGCCTCTCGTCCCTGGAGGGCAGGGTGAGCAACTTCAGAATATGACAGCTACTTAGGAATTGTCACTAAAAATCAGTCACCCAAGAAAAGTGCTGACTTCCTAAGACAAATGGGCCAAAAACATCCTGGTTTAACTTCAGGAGAGCCAGGGGAGTTACATCAGTGTTTTTCACTTCACCATTCATTTTGGCTGTACTGCAACAACAGGTTACTTAGTATGTGTATGTAATTGGGGGTATTTTTTTCTAGCGGATGGAAAGATAGCTGTGTAATTAATGGACTGGGTAATTTGTTCTAACAATAGGCTATATTGTGACATTGATTGTTAAACAGAATTCTCCCTTAGCAGAAAAAACATTTGCATTTAAGTCTGTTAGCATAATAGAGCTCAGTATTTCTAAGAAAGCTGTGTTTGACCTTTGGTGAGGAGTAGAGGTGGTAGCACCTGTTAACCAGTGAAGCAAATGAAGGTGGTGTATCCCTTCTATTTATATGGCAGATGCTGAACATTGTAAACATGCTGCTTCTTGCATTAGTGCAGCCTTGAAGTACACAGAGCTAGTCTAAAAAATATGGTAATACAAATGGTTAAAATCATACCCATCGTTTGACATAAGTACTATTCTTCGGCACGTAAGTAATGTGAATGTTATGTTGCACAAACATTTAGAGCTTAATTTACCCTCATCTTCTTTTCGTTATTTGCAGAAGGTCTTGTTCTCTGATGGTGTCCTGAAAAATACAGACTAGATATTATTCTTATGTCTGGTGCTGATATTTACTGTCAATAAATAGACTCAGTTAAATGGGAATGAATGTTTGTTTCATAATCCTCCTACAACTGCAGACTTCATTATATATGAAGAATACAGAAATTAATTCTGCCATTTGACATCAGCATGTTTCCAGTTTCTCAGTATATAGTACTCACATGCAACTGTATAATAATGTTAACCTGTACCTGGGCTGAAATATTTTTTTCCCTTCTTGGGTAAGATATAAGGATTCATTATTGATGTACTCACTCTAGCCTTTCAACCTGGCTGGGACTGCCATTTTTTTCCCATGCTGTAGCGTCTGAAGTATTTCTTCTCCTCAGTGGAGGTGAGGTTGTTTTGTACTGCAGTGAATTGGTCCATTTAATACTCTTTACTTTGCCTCCTTAGAAGTTTGTGGGTTTTTTTTAATATTTTCTGAGCAAATGGCTAAAGTCCCTTTTCCAAAAATGGATTTCTTTTTATCACAAAGTGCTATTATACCACATCTCAAGAGTTAAAGTTTTATCGTAGGCAGATTCTATTTTCAGATAGCATCGTGTGGAGACTATGTTTTCAAAAGCATTAACTCAAACCACACGGATGCACAACTGTTTTAAAATACGAGAATTCACACATGCTTTTTATTATAACGCACATAAAACTGAAGTATAATACAGTAGGCTTTGGCAATAAAAGAGTAGTCGATATATAAATTTTGTGCCTAGTTCTTTAGATTAATGAACCGCTTTTCTTGATGAATTGAGCATGAATGAGTAAAAACACAATGATCTGATTAGATACTAAATTAATGGTTTTCTGGCAATTCAAAAATTGCATGTCTAGTTCAGAGTTCACTTTTTTTTTTCCCCTGGGACAACTTGATAACCTTCTTTTACTAGCCAAACCACTAAAGAGGCATTGTCAGTCTCTTCAAGTTCACTATTGTTCTCAGAAAATCACTTCCTTAAGAAATACCCATATGTTGAGGGTCTCAGTTGTACTTTGTGGGAAACAAAATTATGGGTCAAAGTCATTTACTCTGTAACTCCATTGAGGTTGGATTCAGCTGGCACAAATATCTCCTAATGGCGTTATAGCAGGGGTGAGTCTGGCTTTACCTTCTCTCTGCTGGCACAAGAAATGGGGAGAGGTCTGTAGTCAACAGGGACGGTTGCAGGTGGGGAGGATTCCTCAGGGCTGAGATTTCAAGTTGAACCACCTCTTCCATTTGGAAGCTCAGATTTGCACTTAGGAATATAAATGAGGGCGATGATCTGCCAAATGAAGTGAACAGCCAGATGACCTTCTTCTGTAGACAGGGGTCCATATGTGTTTATGGCAGGGAGAGACCTTTATCACCTTAGAGGCATTGGGAAGAGGAAATGCAGATGGGGGGCTGTCACAAGCTGGTCCAAACCTCCAGTGGCTAGCAGGGAAGGAGTTAATCAGCCCCTTGGCACCAGCTAGAGGAAGGCCTGTGCAGCAGGTAGTGATTTGTAGGAGAGTAGAGATGGGCCAGCTGGGAGAAATGAGCTGGTTGCTTTTCGA
>NW_008825532.1:5483814-5489577 GCF_000699105.1 Pygoscelis adeliae
GACAGACTGTATAAAAGACTGTGTTAGGAGAAGGGCCTGCTAGGGGGGCAGCCTTGCTGTTTGGGGGCTTTGGTTGTAAGGAGTTGTGTGTCAGGCTGTTGTTACAGACTTGGGTGAGGCAAACTGTGCTTTGCATTTACCTTTGGAGTCCTGGTGGTGGTTCTAAAAGGGCTGAGATGCTGCTTTGCAGTGAAACGCTCCCCTCTCTAAGGTGAGAGTGAAGTGGTTGTGGTCCTCAGGCTCTGTGGCATCCCCTTTTAGTGCTGCAGTTCCCAACTGAGAAGGCAGGCTGGTCAGCTTGGGTGATGGAGCCATGCAAATGGAGCCATGCCAGAAGCTGTGTGAGATAAACTCTCTCATGGGAAGAAATGATGGGCCTGATTCTCTGCTCTCTCACAGCCTTCTGTAGTTGCTGGTCCAGTGCAAAAGTGATGTGAAATACTGAGCAAATGAACAATTCCCAGAGGGACAGAGGAATAGCAGTGTCCTGTGTCCAGAGGGAAGCTCTGGTGGGAGGTGCAGCCCCTCTGTACAAAGGTGAGTGCTGTGGGAATGGGAATACCAGCACTGAAGGCTGTAAGGGGTGAATCTGGCGAAGTTGGTGAATCCCCCAAGGTGGAAGGAGCAGCTGCTGTAGATGTAGTTGGAAAATGCGGAGTATTCTGTGAGTCTTTTGCCTGGGCTGTGGGAGAGTTGTGTTCTTGCTGTGGCTGGCAGGAAGGTCAGGGTAAACAGGACAGCCCAGGGTGTTTTAGTGTGTGTAGCTGTGTCCTGGCTCACATTAGAGAGGTCTGAAATGGAGGGGGAGAGAGAGAAAACAAGTGGTGGAATTGAAGAAGGTGGCAGCACTGACACAGTGGTGAGCTGCAGGCGTGTCTCAGATAGACTGGAAGAAAGGAAAGGAGATGTGGTGTGCAAAAAAAAAAAAAAGAAGAAATAAAAAAAAAGCGATCAGTCAGAGAGGTCAGCTCTTGAAATAGACCTGCCGGGGTGGAGGTCCTGTCGCAGGGATCCTTTAAATCCAGAATCTGCCACGGCGTTCATAGACCCATGTCTTGTCCCTTTTCTTCCTCACCAGTGTCTTCCCCCTCCCCCTCCTTCTCCTTTGTCAGGCAACTCGTTAACACTTATTAGCAAGCATCTTCAAAAGGCCAGGAGCGGGGAAAGGATGGGAGGGGAGCTGAGATGGCTAAAGGAAATGATTAGGAGATTCCTTTTCCTTTCTGCCTATTCAAGCTTTAATGACCAGCCCTTGCTCTGTCTGTGCCCTGCATTGTTATCCAGCCCTACCCCAGGACCGCAGCACCCCTGCTACCCCCGGCACTGATCCTCTCTGACATCTGGGGCACTGCAAGTGCCTAGAGCATCTAACCGTTCTCCTGCTGGGGGAGCTCACTGGGTCTTAGTCTTCCTGCTGCACTTGGCATTGGTGCCAGTGCTGTGCCAGCACTGCTTTAGTCTCCTGCTGGTTCACTCCTCTAAGTATACCTTCTTAATCGGTGTCATCAGTGCTGGGCTGCCTCGCTTGGTCTGCCCTTGTGTGATCCTGCCTAGAGACTGATCTCTATTTATGTCTAAACATGGCTTGTAAATCCCTGGTATCCAGTGCCAAGGACCAAGAATCTGCTAGGCAGCAAATGGGCTGTTTCAGTGGCCAGGATTGTGCTTGCTTGAGGTGGAGGAAGGAGGGTTGAATAAAGGCGACAGAATTTGGCCCATAGCTTTCTATTTCTGCCTTGCAGTTTCAGTGGCTGCAGTTGCAGCGCATGTTCTGTTGTTTCCCCTTGAGCTAGTTATCTAGAGCTGAGCCCTAATCCCATCCAAGCGGATGGCAGAGCTCCTGTTGGCATTGGGAGAAGCAGGCTGGATCAGTGGAGGCTGTTTTGGGCAGTTTTGCTGTGGAATGTGGGTTATATTTATGTTTTATTTTGTTCTGTCCATCAGTTTCTTCAGACTGGTGTTTCTTCACCCTTTCCAAGCTATGGTACTGGAATTACAGATCCTGGGCTGTTTTCTATGCATTAATGTACTCCCAAGAAGGATCTTTCTGTAAAGACTCCTGTAACTTGGTCATGATAACCCTCCCCCCGCCCCCCTCTCTGGCAGACAAAGAATTGGGAAGTTTTCAGAAGATGCTTAAGTTCTCCATCTACAGAGGACTCTGTAGGCATAAAATAGCAGCAAGCGCATGTCATCTTTTCACAAAGCTCTTGCCTTTTCCTGCAGGAACAGCAGCGTGGCAGCAGGAGAGCTGGGTGCCAGCCACCCCAGCAGCACGTGCCGGAGCAGGCGGGTAACCTTCAGTGCAAAGTTCCTGCCTCTCAGAGGGGAAAAGGCTTCACAGATTTCCTGCGCCTACTCAGTGCTCTTTAACCTGGGGGTTTGTGTGTAACTGTATGTACAGGGCAAAGCCCTGATCCCAGGAATGGGTGCTTAGAGACAGAGCCTCGAGATGAAAAGAACTTTATTTGAATATCTGTGTGGGTCATGGGCAAGAGCTAATAGGTCTAGGACACTTCCTGAAGACAGATCTGGCTCTGAAATGCAGCACCACATCTGGTCTGGGCCTTGCTACAGACCCGTTGTCTCTGGTGGGCTTCTTCAGGATCTCCTCTTCTCCTGAATTATTAGTGTAGACATGTATTTACAAATGATTCTGTGGCCACCTACTAGTAACCTGGAAGGAGGTTTTGACAGGGCTTGGCTGTACAGAGAACAGATGTGATTCTTATTAATATAAAGTCATTTGCTCCAGAAGTGGATGCTTTGAGGGCTCTGGCTCACTCCCTTGGGATGTGAATTCTTTGGAGCAGTTGACTCTGTGTGGAAAGAAATAGAAGCTTGCTAAAATCGGGGGATGGTTTACTACTGAATCCAAGCTGTAGTTATTTGGGGCAGCAGTGTGCACAATTTGCCCGGGTAGTTCAATGACTTTTGTGTCAGCATTAAAGATGAGTACAAATTTGAAATGAAAGGGGGGGGGGGGGGGGGGGGAATGGAGTAAGTGATTTAGCTTGTTCTGTTTCTTAGCTTGTAGAACAAACCTTGGATAAGGTAGAGGAGAATCAGACCAAAGAGGCACTGGTGGCTGCTGGAGTACTCCTGCTCATACGCAGACTACGGCACCTGCTCTGAGAGCTGGGTGCCTTCATTCACACCAGTTTGTACGAGGTTCCTTCTTTCAACTACTTGTTATTGCAGTCTGCTGAGAGTGTGAGAGAATCTCCTCTGTGTCAATAGCTGAGGCTTTAATTTTAAAAAAGAAGGGGAAAAGTGTATTTTGAGATTAATGCTGGAAAATTGGAACTATGAATGGAAAAAACGGAAGAATTGGTGAGCTGGAAAAAATAGACAAATATTTTTTTAGTGTTTTTCAGAGTTTATGTCCTTTATCTATTACTTATTCCATGCCACATTTTGGAAAGTATTTGGCAGATGTTTAAAAGCAATCTGTAGGATACTTTGTAGTCAGATGCCGTAACCTAGATTAACTTGACTGCCTTTACAGAAATAGCCACTAAAGAAATACACTGATTTATGTGTCAGTTTAAAACTTGATTGGGGAAACAGTTGTAGCTGTAGAATACAAAAAATATTTAGGACAGACAGTGCAAAAGTTTTATAGCTTCTTAGTATGAAAAGATGGGTAAACTTCAATTATGCATTTTATTAACACAACCTTTTTAGCTCTATAAAATGGTAACAATGTTAAAAACCCCTCCTGGGAAATAATGTCACATATCATGCCACTGAGAGATAGTACTTGAGGATGTTATGAAATGCTGGTGGAGTTAACCAGTTGTTAATCAGTTGTTCACTTGCAGCTGAGTCCCGCTCCAGCTGAAACTGAAGATAATAGGATGATAATTTTGACTTGCAGGCGGTTTTGTTGTGAACTTGGTGTCTAACAAGATCTGTAAGGAATTATGTTATTACTGTGATAAAATCAGGTCAACTCGTATTCAACTTTCATCTACCAGCAGATCACCAGACGGTCAGTGCTGAGGTGCTTGTGTGGGGCCTGAGCAAGCAGCACCGGGTCAGTGCTGGGCACCGATGGCTCCTGGACGGCTTCCTCACAGCCCCCATGCTGCTGGCATTACTGGACAGCTCTCTCCTGAGCTGAGGCCTCTGGGGAGCATCTGTAATAGATTTTGAGGATCTGGTACCCCAGTGCAAACTTCTGCGGGGCTGGTAAGAATGAGGCGCTTCTGTAGCTCGTGGGGCCTGGGCCTGGCCTGGCCTCTGCTGCCTGGCCCCGCTGGGCTGGGAGTGTGTCCCTGCTGTGAGGTGCCTGGTGGCGGGGCCTGCCTGGGCGTCACTGCTGCTCCCACAGGTCTGTGGTCACTCCTCTGGGGGGGAATACGGGAGAGCTGCTGCACGCAGAGGCAGTGAGGCTGCGGCAGCCGGGCCCCAGCGCACAGGGTCCCAAAGGCTCCGGGCCCTGCTGAGGGGCTTGGGTGTGCCTGACCAATCCCACGCTGGCATCTGTCCTGGCCAGCCAATCCCAAATTGGCAGCAGTGCCCCTCTGACCAATGGTGGTGTGCCACCTCATCCCTGAGGGCACTGTGGGGCCTCCGCCCTCTCGCGCTGAGGCGGGAAAGCAGTGAGGGCGGCCGTGCCTGAGGGCAGCTCCCTCTTGTCACTGGTGTCCTGCCCTGGCCCTGCCTGAGGCGAGCCTGGCCCTGCGTGCAGGGACGATAACCTGGCTGTGGGGGCACCTGAGTTTTAGCATTTCTGCGACACCCTGCTGTAGGGCACCCAGGAAATACCAGGAGCACCAGGGCCTGGTATAAAGATGCAGCGAGCCCTCTCCTGACAGGATATTCCTTCAGGTGTGAGCAAGTCCCACAGGATTTGCTGTGAAACTTACTGGGCACTGACTGCAGGTTGTATAACCGACAGCTGGCCTGTCCTGGTTCACTGCAGTCCTGTCTTCTGCTGTTCATGGTGGAGGCATCTGATGTTGGTTCCCTGTGTCTCTTTCTCCTCAAAGCATGAACTCCACATAGCAACTGGCAGCTAGCTGTACAGACTAGCTTGTTGTCTTCCTGTAAGTGCTAGTTTTCCCCCAGTGGAAAAGAAAGTGTTTTGGTAATATAATCCCAACGAATGAAGGGGTTTTCTTAATTAAAGTTATAATCTGAATGTTGTCATTGATAAGCGTGTAAACAAGCTGATTGTAGTGGGTGCATGAATAGCTCTAATGAGCATGTGTGGGTATTAAATTAACCATGGTTCACAAGCCATGCATGGCTATATGGTTATTTAGAAATAACCACTTTCCCCCCTGTGCTCGACTTTGCCCACCACCCCAAAAATCTTGTCTTTTCAGTGTTGCACAACAAAAAGGAACCTGCTTCTCTCACAAGAAGAGGGCTTTAAAGGAAATCACTGCTTTTAAGGTGGCTGTTCTGTTGGCATTTTTTCCACTTAAGTGAAGTGCAGCCTAATGGGTAGAGCATGGGCATTCAGCATTGGCCTCTCCTTGCTGGTGGGTTGTGCCAGGGCCCTGGGAGGAGGCACTCCAATGCTGGATGTGATGGAGTGCCCTACCTGTGAAATGGGAGAACAATGGCTCTTGCAAGGCTGTTGTGCTGTTAACGAGCTCCTTGGAGGAAGGGCCCTACAGAAGTGCAAATCATCATCTTACTTGCTGTTAATTATTGATATGTTTATTCATTGCAAGAAGCAGGATGGAAATAGTAGGGCAATGGTAGGCTCAGCTGATCTATAAGTGGGTGGAAGTACAGTGGCTTTTT
>NW_008825532.1:5489588-5503015 GCF_000699105.1 Pygoscelis adeliae
CTGCCACTGGACCTGCAGCTCTGCTCTGTTGATGCTGGTGGGCCTCTGGAGGAGTCTTACCTTTCTAGGCCCAGGGACATCTCCGTGATTTGATTGAAAGGGTCTTGTGTGTATACCTTCCATCTATTGGAAGGGAAACAAAGTTTGAGTGCTAAATATATTCTGGCTGGCTTTCCTGGGTGATCCTGCCTGCGACCTAAAATGGCAAAAAAGGACAACTTCAGGGTGTAGTTTGTCTTCCAAAGAGTTAAGTACAGCTTTTTCCCTGATCCAGAGGAGGTCAGGGTTCATGTGTCACTGTGTACTGGAGGTGACAGTACTTGGACCTGATCTCCCATTTTAGTAGAAACTCATTCTCCTTTGCTGTCACTTCAGGATATCGTATTATGAAATGGAAATTCAGCCTCCTGCTAGCCACTGTGTTGCTGCAAATAGCCTCCTTCCTTTTGAGTGCCCAGATTTAGCAGAGAATTAAGGTGGAGGGGAGATGCTGAATCAGTGATACTACCAAAGACAACTGTTCTTCTTTGTTTAAAACAAACTGTGACTTGCATCATGAAACAAAAAAGAAACGGGATATTAATTGCGTGTCCACCCCCAACTTGTGACTTAATGTTTCTCTGTTGGATAACAGTAAGTGGCCTGAGGGGCTGGTTTTAGGAGATCACCTTTGAGGGAACTGCTACAGCTTGCTGTGTGTCTATCCCTCTGCATATTCATACATCTATCCTGTTACTGTCATGGGATTTATGCTCTTCTGGTCCTGCACGATCATCAGACAAATGAACAACCAGGGTAACCTTGGCTCTGAAGATATTTGTGTTTACCAATGTGTCTGCTTCTATCTGCAGAAACTCAGGGAGGAGACTTCTGAGGGGCTAAATGTGTTTCCTTGCCTTCCGCAACTAGCACTGTCTGATGTGGGGGTGTGTGTGCATGTCCCATGTGCCCCTTTTCACATGTCAGTTGGGATTGTATATCCATCCCCTGGTGAGTGGGCTGTACGACGGCAGTAGTCATGCTGTAGGACAGCATGTCCTGCTTCCTGCCCAAGCATCTTGGAATCACAGACCTGCAGCACCTTGCTCTGCTGGGCCTTTTCCTCTTTTGTAGGTCCTTGGAAGCACAAGAACTGAGTCCTCAGGTCCACAAAGGGTGGGCAGAGGGTCAGATGAGGTTTGCTTGCAAGGGTAGCAATGGGTGGATGTGAAACTCTGCGCCTTGTCTGCCTGCTTTGACAAAGCCAGCTCCATGCAAAGGGTTGACTGTCTGTACTGCCTAGAAGTAGAAGACCTGAAGAATGGGAGAAGTGAAGGCATATGTCCTATCTCATCCGGCAGGTTATTGGAGGAGAGGTGGGTAACAGTCTTCATCCCTAAGCTCTTGCATCTCTTGTTCCTATTCAGTACTGTTAGGTGAAGTAGCTGGAATGTGTAGAGAGGAGCTCTATCCCAAGTCAGAGCTGATACAGGCCCCAAGTACCCCCTGCTCTTTCTGTGACATAGTTAATGGTTCCTGACTTCCCTAGGCTGGCTTCTTGCTTAAAGCAGCACTCAGTGGTGTGGCTGGAGATCTTGGTGCGGCTGGAGATCTTGTTGCAGTGTGGGTCCTGCTCTTCCTGAGAGGCTTGGTACTAAACAACTTTCTCTTGAAAGAAAAAAAACCAAAACCAACAAACCAACCAAACAACAAAAATAACCCCAGGTAGGGTTGTTTTAGAGCAGAGTGTGCTGTGCATGCACAGTCACTTCCTTATGCATTTGAGTTAAAATAGGAAGTCCCAGGTGGAATTTCTACACTGGTGTGTAATCTGTCTGGATCCCTTCCCTTTCCTGACAAAGGAAAGGCAGTGTTGCCCTGCTCTTTGTGGAGCGCTCTCCTGGCATCATCATGCCTATTCAATTTGCACAAGTCTGAACTAGCTATAGGAAGTAAGATGTGTGCTAGCCTTATTGTCCACTGCCCTGCAATGAGGGCAGGATTTGGACTTCAGGAACTGTGGGGAGTTACAACCTTCAGATATTTCTTCTGTCAAGCAGACCAAGGCTTGCGGGAGATTCCTAGTTTCAAGGTTCGGCAGGAATTGCCATTTCTCATTGCTAGCGAAGAGTCTGCATATATGCTGTATAATTAACACCAGGAAATTCTGACTCCTGAGGCTATAGGGTTAAACAAATATATGTCCCCATTAAACTTGAATAATAAGAGGTTAACTCATTAGGAAAAGAACACTCTTGATGTGCTTAATGGAGGGAGAGAGCGTTAACTCTTACAGTTCCTTGCAAACCCTTATGTTAGTTTAACTTTCCTTTTTGAGTGTTAATTTTTTTCTGTAGAATACTTTACACCCCCCCTCAAGTTGATCTCCTGTGTATTCTCTGAGTCTTCTTTTGATTCCCGGATTATTGACATGCTTGGCTCCTTTGGAGTCTTTAAAAAAATTATATCCTGCTGTGTTGATGGTTAGTTGCATAGTTAAAAATAATATGCAGTGCAGAACTTCTTCAGAACAAAGGCAAATCTTGAAAACTGCTCATTTGAGTGTCCAGTAGCAACAATTCACATGCCTGTGTCTCTCCTATTTAATCCTTACATTCCCTGAAAAAAATACATCGTAGTAGCAGGGAAGACCTAGAGATAAAGTCACAAGCAAGTGGCCTGCAAATGTAAGACTTTTTTTTCAATTGAAGTGATTTTTTTTTTAACTGTAAAAGCATACAAAAAATAATTTTAAAGACCTTGTATTTGCAGTTCCAAGACCCAGCTAATTTCCAACAGATGTACCTAGCTTGTAAACCTCTCCTTGGAGTTGTTCTCGACGAGGCGCTTGCTGGATGTCCTCATACCTGGCTGGTCACAGAGTTCAAGGCTCACTGACACTTATTGCTGTAGAATGGGCTTCTCGGGTCAGGCAAAAGATGCCAAATTTCAGAGGAAAATGGATGAAGTATACATAAATGAATATAGCCAAGGCAAAAGCTTGCAAGCCTAATAGTTCTTTGATTGTGGCATAAGCAAACCTTATTCCAGTGGCTCTGGAATGCCTTTGGTGTTCCCCAAATGCTGTTGTCCTTTGAAGAGAGCATGTATTCTTGCCTGAAAGTATAATTCTGGCAGAGCTGATTACTCCTTTCGCCCTGGACAGTGATGGAAATAAGTCAGCTTCAGCTCCTTCAGCCATTTCCTTCAGTTCTTCCTTGCTGAGCATTGACCATGCACTCTAGGGTGCTGTTGGCCAAGTGAAAGTGTCTCTGGGAAGCAGGAGATACATCACTCTCATGTTTGGGAGATTTTTCTGGAGAATATTTTCTGTCTTCCGGCATCCTTAAGTGTTGTTCGTTTGGATGGGATGAGTCTGGCTCCTTGAGAACTTCTGGCACTATGAAGGCAATAGTCCTATTGCTGGTCATGCTTCTGTCAGAGTGATTAATCCAAGCATTAGCTCCATATGATATAATTAAACTATTTATTTGTACAGTTTGGTCCAATCAAGGAGAGAAAAGTGGTCCTTTGCACAAGTTTTCTAGAACTGAGGGGCTGATTTTTTTCTTTCTGAGACTACTCTTCTGAACAACAGGAACAGATTTAACTAAACTGACTTCTGGTAAATTGAGCGCAGAGATCACCTGATTCTGCTGTAAGCAAATAGGAAATTTGTTTTCTGCATGGTTACTTGCATTCTGGATCTTTCGTAACAAACATCTGGATGTCTCTGGCCAGGGATTCCTTAGACTTGGCAGTTAAAAAAATCTAGAGAGGATTTGAAGTTAGAGGCCCATGGGGTGAGAAGGGGAACCCAAAGTATTCCTGACATTTGACCCACTTAAGAAATGAGATTTGCTTATGGAACTGCTACATGTTTGAAGCAGCTCTAGCTGGGAACAGTTCTAGCCATGGAAAAGACAAAGTGTAGCCTCAGACTATAATAATGCTTTTCAAGGCAGAAATAATAATAATTTATAATGCATGCAGCTGTATAAGCTCTCAGCAGAATCAATTATGGAACATTTTATTTTGTGGATCACCTGAGAATAGCCTATCTTCCCAAAGCTTGCAAAGAAGAGATGCAAGAAGTCTGGGAAACGCTTCCAAGCAAGGAGGTTTCCAATAGCAAATAGTAAACCAATGATGTCAGCCAAAGACAGGAAATCAACATTTTGGCTCCTGTGTCCTCCATGGCTCTGCTTCTTTCCTGTATGTGGGAGTGTGCATGTATGGGGAACCATATAAATAATCACATGCCAATGTGTTTCATGTGGTGTAGAGGCTGCCTTGGAGTGACTGGCTTCTGGGATGTGTAGGTGCTTAGCATAAACACTTGCATGTTCTTAGAAAAGCTGAAGAACCTGTTTTCAGCGGTGTCCTGTGGAATGGTCCTGAGATCCAAGCTGTTCCATATGCTGCAGCAGGGTAGAGGAAATAGCACCCTTTTTTTTTTTGAAGCAACATATTTTTATTGAATTTACTGTCTGTTATATGGGCAAATTAATCTCTGTTTTTGTCAGGTGTTTTCATACAAGACTTCTGTTGCAGCAGCCCAAACACTTAGATTTTTGTCTTTATTTTTATTGGCCTGGCTTCCACTTTAACAAATTCACAGCTTGCGAGCTATTGCTGGAAGATTCAAACATGCAAAGCATTAAGAAAGCACTAAGCACAGCCATCCTCTTAATTTGTGCCCTGTCTTCACTACTAATAGTGTGTAACATCTGACTACAGTAATGCCTAGAGCACCAGCTCCTGTCGAGCCCTGCTGTGGTGGGCACCACGTGGGCGGGAGGGGGAATTCCTGCCTTCCGGGGTCTTGAGTGGGAACTAAATGAGACAGGGGCTGGGGGAAGTTGCCACAGTGGGGAAAGAGAGGAGGTGACTTGGTCACACAGCAGATCAGTGGCAGAACAGGGAATAGAATTAGGTCTCTGCTAGGATATTTAGTCACATCTAAACTCATTTTTCACAGTGCCTCGAGGCAGACTAGGTGACTTCTTACAGAACTTTTTTGCCCCATTTTATTACAAGCCTGTGGATGAATTAGCAGGTACCTGCTAATTAGTGAATGCAGATGAGGACAAATCCTGCTCAGGCTCACCTTAGCTTGCCTGGGGTAAACTTAATGCTGACCATGACTTTTCCTTGTTTCCACTGATCAGTTAGATGCTGTGCCAATCTTGATTAACTTGGTAGTTTTAAAAACTGAATTCAATTAATTTCATAAGAGAGACAAGCCCTGTGGCCATGCGAGTTTGCAGGGAGAGGCACAGAAAATAGGCTTGGATCACTACCTGCATTTCTCTGGAGTCGTTGAAATCGTACCCATTAATTTATAACCTGAAAGTACAAATATAAAGCTGATAGATGTGGCAAAAGAAATCATGCTACTGTGTTTCATAGAATGCTGTGATAGAGAAGCCATGCTTTAAGTGGAAATGCTGAGTTCTTGATATGAAAGAGAAAGCCCCTTCTACAGATCCAACATGTTAGAAATGATAAACAGATCTTCCAATGGATATTGATTTAGGAAAAATAAGGTGAATTAATACAGGCATTCATCTTCACTGTCAGTTTAATATCAAGATAATTTCATTTGATAGTTCAATGTAATAAACTCCCCTTTTCCTTAATACATATTTGGGAAAAGTAGGCAATATTGTAATACAGTAATTAGCCATATTTGCCTTTACTGTGTGTGAATAAGATTAATATACTAGAGTGTTCAACCTAATTGATCTATTATGTGATAGGGACCCACAACCAGACTGCAAATTACAGTTTAACCCCCCAAAGGGCTAGACTTGTTTAGAAAATGTGCAAGTCTTTAAGAGATAAAATCAATAGAACCGACGTTGACCTAAATATTCAGTGTTATTAATTGTATCAGTGGATTGTGCTGCTTTTATGTGCAACTAGGAAGGTAGCGTGTTTAGAAAGGAGTGGGTTTATGACAGCAGTGGGAAGGGTGGCTAACAGAAAACATGACAATTATTGCAAACCAGGTTTCCTGGTTAAAAAAGTGATTGTCACAGGCCCTTAAAATTGCTATTCCATGTGGTTGTGATTAAACAAATCATCCGTGCAGTGCGTTTGGAACATAATGGCTCTGTGGGAAAAAAAATGTAAATCAGGTTTTTGTATTAATGAAAACAGTTTAATATGGTTTTAATGACCCATTTTTCAGTCTTCACCAGAAAGTAATTACCAGTTAGATAGTTAGTGCTCTGGGCTTTGTTCTGGCT
Source organism: Pygoscelis adeliae (assembly GCF_000699105.1). Classification (NCBI taxonomy): domain Eukaryota; kingdom Metazoa; phylum Chordata; class Aves; order Sphenisciformes; family Spheniscidae; genus Pygoscelis; species Pygoscelis adeliae. The sequence continues at coordinate 5,495,822 of NW_008825532.1, forward strand.
CTCAGAACTCCTTCAACCAGTCACCCGGGGGAATCCTGCCGTGCTTTGCGGGCAGCCGTGGGCTAGTGACCCAGCAGTCACGGGGCTCTTCTCTGCTGCAGCTCCCCGCCCTCTACTCATGGTGCATGAGGGGCAAGTGGGTCTGTGCCTAAGTTCCCTGTTTATTGCTGATAAGGCCAAGGGTAAACCCATAATGAGAGACAGCAGGTGCCCCTGAAAACAAAACTGGGGAGAGCTGGCTGTGCCTGATTAATAACTTATCTCTGGGAGTAGGCCACGGACTGGCAGCTGCAAGAGTGAACATCTGGGCATGGTGGCAGGATGGGGAGCAGTGCACAGACCTGAATGTGGGCAGCTTGGCTCCGAGGGAGGGTGCAACCCAAAGGTGTACTGTTAACAGGGACAGCCAGCAGGTTCAAATGGTCACGACTTGTTCATCTCCAGCAGAAATGAGAGGAGTAGAGATGCCAGTTACTGGGGAAACTGAAACTGGGACCCAGGATTTTTGCGTTCCTGCCCACCTGCCAACCCAGTAAACCCCACTGCCTCTCTGCTCTTGTGTATGGAAGCAAAAGTCTGACTAAATAACTGAGGTCTTTGCATTTTTTTTTAATGCTTGGACAGGGCTACCAGCCAGTGGCTATTTATTCAGAATAGTTAGTTATATTTATTTCAGAATAGAAACTAGATTAGTTTCTGCTGCAATGCTGCCCAGTGCTGGTGTTCGCCCTCTAAGAGGGGCACTGCAGTGGGTTCAGAGCAGGTGAGGCACCGATGGACACCTTTGAATCAAGCAAATCAAGACCCTGTTTAGATGCTCATGGTTTGAACCTACTTACGTGGGAGCAGATATTTCATAAGAGAGGGCTCTTCAATCTTGTGCATAATGGCATAATGCAGCCCAATTCCTCGAGGTAGGAATACACAGGGTCAAAAAGGTACATCTCTCATGTTAGGCGTGCTTAACGTTGGAACCCCTTGCTAAGGAATACAGTGAATTCATTGTCACTGGAAATTTTAATACCAAGGTAGGATGTTTTCCTCTAGAAACCAGCTGCAGAGGCTCAGGATATGCTCATCCAGTTGCTATTGAATTTGGAGCAGGAGGGGTTCGGAGAAGTCCTGTGTGCTGCATTAGAGTGAAGGCTGGGCTATCGTGATGGTCTGCGGCTTGGTCTGTGCATTCAGAGCTCATCTTTCTGAGCTTTCTGATGGAGAGAAGGCCAGTGCTACCTCGTACTCATATGGATGCCAAATAATGAAGTTTAAGGTCCAGGTGAAATCTAGAATTTGCAAAATTTCTCATTTCTGGATGTTGGGCTCACCACACTAGCTTAGTGGATTTGTGTATGCTTGCTGAAGCTTAAACACATCTGAAATGTCTCGCTTGGAAGCAAAGGCAGGAGTCTTCTAGGTACTGGCTCTGCCCCTCCCAGTGAGAAATGGTAGGTTTGTCTGTTTAGTGTCTAGTACCCTACCTGAGGTAGTTCAGGCTGTTGAAGAGCTGCGTGTGTGGGATGCAAAGCTCTGTGCAACAGTAGCTGCTTTGCCTGCAGGTTGGTGTGGCGAGACATTGCAGCATGCAGTGGGGGAGCACCTCCAGAAGCTGTGCACGTTGGTACTGCAGGTGCCTGGGCAGGAAGCATCACAGCTGGCCTTTTAGCCTGTAAGTCAGACGTTAATACTAGGCTCTCTTAAATGCTTTGGGGAGAGAGATATTTTGGCTTGATGTTCCTAGCACTTCCTTCGACTGGGAAACATCACAATACGTGTGTGAGACCAGTCAATATAGAGGGATAAGACTGTATTCAATGTTCCTGATACTATTGAGAAATAAAGTAGATTGAGGGCAGTGAGTGAGAACAGAAGGAGATTGAGGGAGCGGAGGATCCTTCAGACTTTGTCCATTGTAAAGAAACATGAAATTAAACAGAAATCAATTTTCTAAAAACCCCTCCCAGGTCACCTGTAGGGGAAATAATGTGACACAGCTCAACGCCATGCACTGCAGACTTTGTCAAAAACAAAGAAACCTAGTGCTTTAGTTTTATTTTTGAAGTGGAAGTGGTTCACAAGGTATACCAGGGAGATGATTCAGTGCTTACAGTTGTGACATGTCAGAGTCTCGTAAGCTCAAAGACGACTGTCTTTATTGTGTTTTCCTTTTCATCTTCTAAACTTTGAGCCCCTGTGTTCCTATCATTTTCCCTTTCCGATGTGAAATAAGGAGCATATTCTAAACAATGGTGTTCTTTTGATACATGCCATAATAAAGAAACACTGACTTGGAGAACAGCAGATCATAGCTCTCCACAAAGAAGTACAGAGCGGTGCTAATCCTTTTGGCATGGCACTGCAGCAGTTGCTCCTGCTGGCTGATGGAAAGCCAACAATTATTTTTCTCTTCTAACATAACAGGGACAAAGGAGCTTCCCTTAGCAGCCCATCTCTGCCCTCATTTATGTTCCAGCTTTTTAGGGAAGGGAGCAAAAGTCATTTTAGGAACTATTGAAGGACGTCGTCTTCTTCTATAGCTCCTGTATGTTTTTGGCAATTGAAGTAGAATACATTTGTGAGGCACATCAATGGCAGCAGCCTGTAAAGAGTTCAGGAAGGGCCTGATCACCTCCTCAGTGGTGGCACAGCTGCTCTGAGATCCTGCCAAACAGGGAAGGTAGGAGGCACCTCGGGGACCAAGGGAGGGCTGCTCTGTGGATGGGACTGCAGGGCTGGCGGGGCTGTCCTCTGCAGAAAGGGAGGTGACAGGGCCAGGTTAGGAAGCCAGAGTCCAGGGCTTGAGGGCTGTGCGTTGGATTGTGCTTTATGGCAGGCTCTTCCTGAGACAACTCTGTTCTCTGCTGCTGCAGCAACCTTGGGGGATAAGGCCATGGGGAGTTGGTTACGATGTTGCTGAGGAAAGGCTCTGGGGGCTTGTCACCCTTGATCCTGCAGACAGGTAGTTGTGACTCATAAAGGGCTCCGGTGCCCCGTCTCACCCCTGGGAGCTGCTACATGGGCCATCTTTAGAAGTGCTTTGTACAGCAGACGATTTTTCTGCCTCAAACAGGATGACTTTTGCTGTCCTGTTGTGTGTTGAGTGTGATGGCAGCTCCCTGCTGAATGCTGTGCTGGAGCCCTTAAGATGTGTAACACATGTGAAGCAGAAGCTATTAAAAGAAGTTTTGTGGGGATCTTTCATGTGGTTAGTAAGAGTACATGGTCAGAGCCAAGCTGACTGACCCTGACTGGACATCAGTACTGCCAGGTAGAATCCCACAAGGGACAGAAAATTCACCAGGGGTAGAAAATTTGCTTACTCTTTCTCCTGTGTATGGATCAGGATGAAGCAAGGACATGCCAACAAATGGCCCTTGATGTAATACAGGAGGAATGAGGGGCTAGAGCCCAGAGGTGGCACAGTGTTGTCCTAAACACTTACAGGATGAAGAAATCCTGCCAGTGCCCAACTGGAGCATATTGCTTAACACTGGATTGACCTGGGAGGCCTATTCTGATCAGGACAATATAGTTGAGAGTTGGCTCCTGTGTATTACAACTTGTGCTGCCTGTGTATTTTAACTATGAAGGGATCTCTGGGCTTCTAGAAAGGTTTTGTGACAGTCACAAAAACTGTCTCATATTAGGGAGGCAAGGGCTCAGGTCAAGGGCTGTCTTTTCCTATGTGAGTGTAACAGTATTTAATGCATAATGGCTTCAGTTTCTGACTGAAACCTCTCTAGGCTTTACTGCACCATGAGTAAAAAGTAATGAGATTGGCCAGAAATAAAAAAACCCTAGGAATTTTGATTTTTCTACCAGACTGAGCTGCATAGAGTCCCCCATCCCTTGAAGACTGGTGTGGGTGGGAGTATTTCCATAGCCAGTGGGGTGGCTGAGCGTGAAGCACATGGCAAGCCTTTGCAGAATGAGGGTTTAACTCCTCCACAACCTGCCAGCTAACGCTGTGTTTGGCACTTGAACAAACTGACCGCTGCTGTGACCAGTGCGATGTTTCAATCACGTTAAACCAAACGTGACACCACTTTCTCAGGCTCAGTTGCTCCTGCTGACGGTGCTGTGCCCGTGACCACCTGATATGCCAACTGTTCGCACTGCTGGGACTACCAGATTTTGTCGAAGGAACCTAAAATGAATGTGCCAAAGCCTGTGGATGGTTCGTGGATATTGGTATTTGTAAGTGCCTAGTCTGAAAACCTCCCTTGACTTTTTCATTCCTTTCTCCTTCTAATCGCAGTGACGCTTTCTTCTCAGGAGGCTGCATTCATCCTTTTATTTGCACCGTTAAATGTTGCTTTGTTGCTCTCTGACATCTATTCTTCTGTTAGGCTGTTTCTCTCTTGTCTCTGTGTTTGATGGCCAGATGGTTGAGATAAGCTCTGTATCTGGAAGACACCTGGGGACACCAAAAAGTAGGGTTCTTGATTTTTGGCTGGACAATACTTGATTTATCTTGTTCCTGTCACTGCAGTTTTGTTTTATCTGTTTTTAACGTCTGCTTTCTTTAAGAACAAATGTTGGGGGAGGGTCAGGCTCTGAGTTAGATCCCAGTGCTGTGACTTCATGGGACTGTTGCAGATTCCTGAGCCCAGCACCGGGTCCTTTGCCTCCTGGAGTCCTTTGCTGTGCCCCAGACCCTCTGTCATGCTTATGTAGCTTGGTAGTCCTGCCTGTGCCAGGTCTGTGCTCCCTTGACTGTGGTGTGGGAAAAGTGGGAAGAAGTGAGTTGCTGCGGGCAGTGATATGCAGAGCTTGGGGGGGAAGGGGTAAGCTCACAGGGGGTGTCTGTTCTTAATCAATTTGAAGATTTTTACAGATTGGCTTTGTGGAGCTGGGAGATGGTCCGGGGAGGTGGGGATCTCCTGCAAGCAAAGCCCTGTGTCTTCCCAAGGAGGCCTGCTCGGCTGCGGTCTTAGAGGAGCTTGGGGAGTTTCAGAGCAGCTGCGTGGGAGGAGAAGAGGGATTTGTGGTTGAGCTTCTGGGAATTAAAAAGGGTTGAAATCTTGCCAGCCAAAGATGAGATCCCTTTAAAACTAGGGTGAAATTCATGCGCCACTGAAGTCAGTGGCAGTTTTGTTCTGGACTTCAGTAGCATCAAGATTTTATCCTAGCTGTATGGGGAAGGAGTTAGAGTTACGTCCACTGCAGTGTTTGCTACTGAAGCTCTAGAGCATGAACACCTCTATAGAAAATAAGTGTCACAGCTGCAGGGCCAGAGCACTCAAAATTATATCTGTGTGTTCAGACAACAGAGGAAAAACCTGTGGGGGTGTTTGTAGGGTTAAATTCCCTACGCTCCTTTTTATAATCAGGAGAGAGTGCTCCAGCATGGAGCTCCAGTCATTCCCTGACTTTAAATGTGGTTTTTCCTCTGGAGGGAAGAATCTATTTCACCTCCCCGGGATCATGTGACCTACCTGATCGGTTGGTGCAGTGAATAGTATTATAAATACTACTCACCCATACAGGGAAATCAAATAACAAGGAACCAACTAAAAAGGCATTAATTCTATTAGAATAACAAGCACTTGCAGAACTATATGGGGTTGATATGTGAGTACACACCAAAAAAAAGGTAAATTGATTTAACTGCCAATTTTTTTGCTGTAATGTATGATTTTTAATTGGGTACTTTGGTCAGGAGATGGTGCTGTAAATATGTCCAGTTGTCTTTCACACTTCTCTAAGCATCCCTAGTGCTATGCGGTATTGAGCTCTGAAAGCAGATTGCCCTGAAGATCTGTTCTTGCTGAGATCTGCCCTGTGTAGCTCTGAGAAGAGGAATGAATTACATGGTTGACGAGCTGTCAAGCAGTTTTTGTACCGCAGATGTGGTCTCCTGGTGATTTGCTATCACCTGATCTTCCCCAGTGATGAGGGTTTGTCCTATCCTTTGCCCTTACCCCCCAAAGGGTGTGCTATTTGGGCAAAACCGCGGCAACTGGTATCAAGCCTCAAGCACGAAGTTGTTGTACCATCTGAAACAGAGCTATAGCAAAGCTCGTTTTAGCAATGTGAATGGCCTGCTGGCCTTAGCAGTAATATCTTGTCTTGCATGCTTGAGGTGGCTTTGATTAATACCCAGGTGGGGAAGCTGGCTGTAGACATGTCTTCACAAAGCTTTTTGTCTCAAATCTGAGACCCAAATACAGAATCTAATAGGATCTGGTGTGTCCACTAATGATTCCTGGAGCATTGCTAGAGAGATAACAAACCATTAATGGGCTGCTCGTAATTGTCTCTAATTTGTATAGTCTTCACTTAATAGATGTCTTTTTGTATGTGCTTAAGAGTAAAAAAATATTATGCAATTTGAATGTCTGGAGAGAAAAATAAGCTCCAAAAGAAACTGTAGCTAAATGGCAATGCATTTGTGACAGTAGATAAAATACATATGCTAATAGACCACTGCCAGGCCACGTAGTACTTCTGCCTTGTAATGCCAAGAAATAGATAATGGCTTTGAGGTAAAGCGTTCTGTCTCTGTTTTTTCAGGTTGCTAAAGCCGAGCGTGGTCAGGCTCTGACTCTTGGTGTCTCACCATACAATGCTAACTGCATTGGCTAAATCAGTATAGTGTTATATGCGGCAGCCTAACGACCGGGAAACCTGTCCTGGCTTAGCTGCCTGACCAGCTTACAGTGTGAGAGTGCTTCTGTGGTGTGGTATGGGCTGAACGTGGGCTGTGGAGCATGATCGCTCTAAATGCAAAAACCTGCTTTTTGTTGGCTTGGGACAAGCTGATAGTGGGCTGCCCTCTGACAGCAGTGCTGGAGCTCGGACTTTGGTGGCACGTTTAAAAGCACTGCTGTCTGGGCTTGTGCCTTCTGCAGAAGGGATCATTTTGCTTAACAGTTCTGGTGGCGCCTTTTTGCAAATAAAGAGTTAATGACTAGAGTGGAAAACACTTTAAATTCTTTTTGATAACTTCAAAAATGTTTTCCGTAGCAGCTGAGTTGTCAGAAAATATTTACATAAATGCATCTGTGAATCTCGCTACAATATCTTAAGATCTGCAGCAGCTTTGTCACTTCCTTACAAATAGCTGTGAGCGATCTATTATGTAAAAAGGTTCAGTTTAATTTACAGGAAGCCTTACATTTTTCTCCAAGTACTATGTTTAGTTTATCTTTTTTAAAAAACTACTGTGGCTTTTTTTTTAATGCTTCTCTCCAG
>NW_008825532.1:5503083-5510652 GCF_000699105.1 Pygoscelis adeliae
TCATTAGGCTGGCTGACTCGGGGAGGGAGGAGAGAAGTGAGCAATCCTCGTGTAGGTGAGCTGTTCTCAAAGCCTCCCTCAGCATTCCTGGCCCAACACTGAGGTGATGCTGGCAGCTGGTTGACTCAAAGTTAAAACTTCTCCTGTTGATGAGCTCTGAGGTGATACCAGCATCAGCAATGCCCAGAGGAGTGCGTGTTTCACCCTGCTGTGTAGCTCGGTGGAAGCCTTTGGGGCTGGCAGTGACTCCTCCTGCTCAACACCTGGTACAGGCACTTCTGGCTGCTCTGTTGGAAAGAGCAACGACCTGGCAAATTCCTGCTAACTTCAGTGCAGCTTTTGGAGATTTATTTATGCAAAAAGCTTTAGGTCTTTGTGCAGTGACTTTTGAAAAAAGTAATATGCAGTATCTTTGTTCAAAGGCCTGACATCCATGCCAGCTTAATGCTGTTTTCTAAAACTGCTGTTACTGCTTGAAGTCTGTGTGTGTTTTGATTCTGAAACAAATGGCTGATGTTAATGTAAATTGGCTATTTACATTAGCTAAGATGACTTTTAATCTCTCCCCTGCTCTTTTAACTTGAAAGATAAAGCTGTCCCTTGGTTAAATTGGTAAGAAACAACAAAATTGTCTTAAACTTGCACCTTACATTGTTCTGAATGCAAGTTTTATGTAGACCCAAACTGTTCGATATCTTTAATTGCGTTATGTAAATTTGACCTACCGAAGTTGCAAAGCTTCCCTGAACAACTAGAGGCTTGTTGGCATATGTCCTTAATCAGCCGAAAACAATCAGGGACACTTCCTGAGGTTGCTTTGTTCTTCTCCACTGTAATGTGTATTGTGTGTGGTCACGTTCTCTAAGTGTGTGAAGACTTACTCACACTGTGGGAATTTCTTCTCTATCTGCATTGCTGATGTAACCAGCTATTCAGACATATTTCTCCCTTAAGTGTAAAGCTAGAGACAATGATAATAATGGGACCAATTATTTTTCCTAGTGTAGTGTCCCAGATCTGACTTTTCCTGAGAGAATACAATGTTTCTCTCTTATTTTACTTTCCTCCCAAACACTAGATGATAAATTACCAAGGAGAAGATTGAGAGAGACAAATGATCTTTCTCTCAAACTTAGTAATATTGAAAGAATTACATATTTCTGTCCAAATAATAACTGAAATAACACAGCAATGAAGGCAGACTTTGAGCTGGTGCAGCATTCCCTGGAGAAAGGGAACGTATTGGCAGAAATTTCTGTTAATTTTCATGTGTACTTTCATTCAGTGGAGGATTAAGATCACTGTGTGGGGATGCTGATACTGGATAGAAGTTTGCATAGGAAGAGTGAAGTTTCCAGAACTACTCTCTAGAGTTACTTGAAATTTCTCAGAAAAACATTTGCTAGTCTTTGAAGCCATTTAACAAGAAAATGTTCTATTATTTGAGGAGGAGAAAACAAACCTATATTAGAGTTTGGGGTTTTTTATTTAAAAAAAAAAAAAAGGAAAGGCCTGTCCAAAGAAAAACTCTGCAAACTTAATTTTCTTGAAGTAGTGTTTGAAAATATTTGTTTTAGGGTTTCTTGCTGAAAAGCCAGAAAGCTGTCAGAACTGACCAAGTTGAAATGTCAGACATTAACAGGGAAATTTTCCTGTACAGCTTCAGTAATCCAACATAGTTTTACTCCTCCCAGTTTGCCAAATACAGCGTCTAGCACCGTTGTGTAGCCCTATGTATTTTTTTCTTCCTAAAAACGAGGAAATAAATGCACTCTTTCAAGACAGAGAAGACCATAGGAGTAAATAGAGCTTAGTGATTTAAAACTCAGTGATCACAACTGGGCTAGGAGAATGGCTTAATGGCACCAGTGAAAAGAGCAGCCCACTTACACGCACTTTCAGAATGTTCAGTGTAATCTCAGTTTCTGGTGTCAGTTTATTTGGCTTTTACTCCACTAGGTCCCAAGAGCTGCAGTGGGAGGCACTTCCCAGTCTCTGCTCCAGAGGGATGAATAAAAATAAGTTCTCTAAAGAGTTGAATCCAGTGTTTTCTCAAACATGGTTAGCTTTTTGCTCTGATCACTATGGTGACCTCCAGGTTAATGCAGTAGCAGGCTGGTCTGCTGGGAGAACCCTGCTCTCTCCTCCTATACTTCTGACCTTTTGACTAGTTCTCTTAAAACATGGCCAAAACTGAATCTCTGATCACATATTGAGAACAAATCAAATTTGATTGCTGTCTCATGAAGGTATGTAAAGCCCATTGGACGGGAATAGAATCCAATCTGCAAGTATTTGCTTTAAAATCATTGGAAGAACTTGCTGCAATTCAGGCAACTCTTGGATTGTGAGAGAGGCTGTTTTCCAGCCTAGTAGAGCCATCCAGTTTGGCGAGACTGTATCACTCTCCCCCTGTCCCAAAGTGTCTGAACTTCATTATGAGTTTTCATTTTCTTTGTCCTGCACAAACTTCATGGTTCCCCAGGGTGCAGCTTCCTGTCTAGCCTTGTTGCTGTGCAAATGTCGTCTTCCACCTCAGCTTTTCTATTAGGCCCAGGGTTAACTCTTCTAAAGGTTGCAGTTTTGAAACAGTGTGCATCCCTTCAGCTGCTCTACATTAGTGAGTTTGGTCTCGTATTATTTTTAGGTTTAGAAATTCTAATATCGTTCTGTGCACCTCCAAAGAACTTATATCCCTCCTCACTCTGTTTTAAGTCTTAGAGTACTTTTGTCTTTAATTTCCCAAGAGAAGAAAACATTTTCAAGACTCTTAAAATATTGATTTGGGTTCAAATATTAAATGGACTAATGTTTAGGTAGCTTAGTGTGTGATTTTGTAACTTATTTCATAGTATGAAATGAAGCAGGAATTTGAAGCTACTGGCTGGGATAGCCATTAGGGTTTCTTTTAGGTACCCAACTTGCACTGCCTTGATTTTTCAGAAAATTTCGAGCAACTCAGTTCTTAGTGTTACGCTCCTGGGCAACATAATAATTGCTCCTATTCTATTCCCAATGGTTGTAATTTTTTTCTAAGTTGTGACCACCTGTGAAGCATAATACTGCTGCTGCGTGCACTTGCATGTAATTTTTTTTTTTAAAGTGCCTGTTTAAAGATAGATGTCAGTGCTCTCTGAATTTGAATATGTAAGTAATTTGCTTTTAGTAGGCCAGTCCTTTGACTCATCTTTCTCTTTAGCAAAGCCTCCTTTTTTGGGCACTCTCATTTGTTGGTACACCAAGTGCTGTGTAGCCCTGGTCCAGTTCTGTGTGCACTACCAGCATTTGTGCTTGTACTCAGCAGCCAGATTGCTTTTGAGCTCTCCTGCCTTAAGTAACTTTTCAAATAGAACACAGAAGCAGGAGCCTTTGTATTGCCCCATTGGGGCCGTCCCGAGACACCCGGCCCCATTGTAGTCTGTTATTCTTTACAATTTAGCCTTTCATTTGGACTCTTTTGGAGAGGGATTCTTTCTCCATTTGGCAGCAATTACATGGTAATACACAATTAAACTTGGACTTATGGAATGTGAATTATCAACAAGAACTTTCAAGTACTTGTATCCTCGCTTCCCATGCCCTACACAGCTCAGACCAGGCCTGCTCTGCTCTCCTCTTCCTCCTGAAGTTGCTGTTGACTGCCCTTTGGGTCTTCTTTCCATCTTCTTTCTCCTTAGCCTCCATACCTCCTGCAGCAACTTCCCTTCCTTCAAACATCTTCAGGTTGCTGTTTTGCATTATTTTTTAACCTGTGATATTTTTGAGCCTTCTCCCCTCTTCTGTGTTCCATCAGCTAGAAGCTCTTGCAGTGCCTTATAACCATGTCCCATGTTTAGAAACAGCATAAATCTTTTCAAATTAATCCTTTGCACTGGCCTACAAATTAAATACAAAGGTAGGGCTGAAGTATTCCGCTTATGAATGGACTCAGTGTGTCATAGGAATTGACTGTGAATACAGATGGTTTCTTTGTAGCTGTGTGGCATCTTTTGGACATATACTTAAATATGAAACTTACAGGGATCTAAAATGAATGGGGAAATGAACAATAGATCAAGTATTTTGCTTTCTCATTAAATAAGTAGAAATAATAATGGGTGCCGATTTGAAGCTTAGATGTTGCTGCTTAACTAAAAGTGATTTTGAGCAATGATGTGTGGATTAAATCATGGGATGGAGACTTGAATCTGGGTTCAATTCCCAGATCTGCCATTTCATTGAGTAACTTGTTCGAGTCACTGAATCTTCTGGTGTCCCACTTCCCCTTTATAAAAAGGGGACAACAATACTGCTTTTATCTTAGATTATGAGGCCTCTGGGGCAGGAACTGCCTGTTATTTTGAGCGTGTGTAGTATTTAGCACAATGGGGTCCTCCTCTTGGAGATAATAACAACAACATGTGCAACATTCACATAACACGATTTATCTTTCATCTTCCAATGCACTGGAGTTCCCAGATTGCCATAGCATTTTCTTTTTTAGATGTGAGATCTTTTTTTTTTTTTTTGTCTTGTAAGAATGCAGACATGCTTTTTGTCTTTCTATCCTCTTGCCATCTGAGAGGAGGGAGGTGTATGGGATAAACATGGTGGTATAGTGCACATTTTTCTGAACGGTCTCCTTGAGTACGTTGTCAAGATGACTTACCAGTGTCAAAAAATCCATCCCAGTAAGGGGAAGTACTTGTGATATACAGGGAGAAATGCTTTTGGATTTCATGCCTTACGATGCACCACATGCAGAAGAGCAAGCCAGAAAGAATATCTTAAGCATTACTGTACTCCAAGGTAAACTACTCAGGTTAGATATATTTTTTTACCAGTGTTAGGGACAGCCTCAGAAAATAAAAGGCTTTACAATAGGGGGAAAGAAATGATTGTCAAAAATCAGTCAAACCCATGAGACTACAGAGTAATATGGCTGTGCAGGGGTGCAATGGGAGGGAAATGCCTATTTATTACAAATGGCATTGGGTGAGTCAGGAAGAAAAATATTTAAAAAAATGTATTAAAAGGCAAAAAGCTGTTCTGGCTATCTGTTATGCTCACAAGAAGTGGGAAGCTTCTTGTGGCATAGCTGACTTCAGAAAAATGTTTGGGTTTATAAGTATCTCGAAGTAGGAAGCTGAACTGAGCTAGAGGGATCACATCATTAAAGACTGGGAAATTCAGCTGGTCTGTAGAGGTACAATTTCTTTCCACACCTAAATCATGGACCAGCATGTCTAAAGGGAGTAGATGAGCAAAGCTCCCTTTCAGCAGATCTATTCCTTGCGCTATACAGACTTGTGCTTTGAAACTAAACTCAGCGGACTATGAAAACATCAATGATTTTGTTCTGCATCTCTGCAGGACAATGTAAAATTGTCAGCTTCTCCTTGAAGCTGAAAAGCTTCTCTGAGCGTAAGCAAGTGAAGCTTTTGTAAACTCCATGTTTTGAACTGTTTTAGCAACTTATTCCAACTAGTATTAACACAAGACACTTGGGTTCTTTTGAATCAGAGACACTTATCAAGAGTCATAGGATGACTTCAAATAAGGAAAATGCCAACTGTGTCAAGGAAAGATTCAAGATCTTTCATAAAGGATCAAATAGGAAATGTTTAGTTGCTGTGCTAGACCAGACCTAACTTGCCACTAGCCAAATGCCTTGTTTCTAGCACTGTCCATTGCAAAATGCTTCTGAAACAGATGTGAGAGCCCCCCGAAAGATGTGAGGATACTGTCCCTATTTGAGTGTCTTCTGTGTTTCAAGTAATGACAGGACAGTGTAAACTTAAAAACATGAGACTTACTAGTTTTTCAGAATTCTTGGTTATATATGGGCAGAACTGCTTAACATATACATGTTGATCTGTCCTGGAAAACCAGAAGTCACCATTCTGTAGAATGAGAGAATATTGTTAAATATACTCCATAGAGGAGTCTCTCAGATATATTGCACAAATGAGCAAATTTACTTTCTCTAACTTCTCTGACTGGTCTCAGAAATTTCTTTGACTAAACTTATTAGCTGTTCTTAAGCTATCCTCTAGATTTGTACCCTGACTGCTCACAAACAAAGCTGCTGGACTACTAACTTCTGGAGCAGTGTGTACAAATGGAGACACCGTGCATGCATCCTTTTTGAAAACGTAGTTGGCAGCTGTATCACTTCAGCCTGTGATGAACAATGTGGCACTGTTGAAGTGCAACTGCCCTAAGAGATGTGCCATTATGCAGTATTACTGGAAATGGCTGCTGCAAATACAGGCTATGATAACGCACCATGGCAAAGCAGCATGATGTTTTCATGCAGAAAGATAGATTTCATTGCAGTCCCAGACCGCAGTCAGCAAGCATTAGACAGTGTGTTGCTATTGGGTAGAGTCGTTCTAGCCAAGATGCAAGATTTAGCAGATGTTTAGCAAAAGGTTCCATTCTTCTTGCCACAGACACATGTGGAGCTGTCAAGAGTCTAGTAAAGATTTTACAAGTTCTATAAGTCATAGTTTATCGAGCTTGGGAGAGAATTTAATATGGCATCGTGATCTTGGAAAATGTTTTTTTTCCTGGAGTAATATCTTTTAGTTTGTTTGTTTGTTTTTTTTAAAGATAAGCTCTGTTTTTGTGATAACTAGTAAAAGAGAAGCTAAGTAGATCTTTTTAAACGTTGCTTCTCTTCCTCTTTGGAGTGTCCTCCTGTAATATCTTCTTAGGTTACAACAATTGTGTTTTCATCTGAGTGATAAACTACTAGCTAGCTGAATCAGCTCTTTGAAGCAGCTTAGATCTGGCTTAACTTTGCTCTGGAGAAAGTTCTTTACCAAGTCTCATAATGACTATAGAATGGTACAAATAAAGGGAACACAATTTATCAACCACTGTTGGCCATGCAAAGTGATATATTTAGATTAGCAGTTTATGTAAGTGAAGGACTTCTTAGGACACAAAACAGTGCTAGTATAGACACACAAAACATCACAGGAGGCATTTGTAGGGAGGGATCCAGTTTGGGCAGGGAGATGCAGCCATGGAAGTCAGTGCTGTTTCTACTGAGCACAGAGCCTACTAATAAAAGTGAAAAATCAAGTGTGATAATTTTATAATAGCTTGTGAGGTTCAGGCTGTAACTTATGCTACTATTTAAAGCGTAGTAACTCTGAAGCGTCTCACGTCCCACTGAAATTCTGTTGATTTGGTTAAGCCCTATGAAGTTTACTGCGGGACTTGCTTGCTGGGGAGAGAGCGCTCTACCACCAGCCTCAGTGATGTGAGCTGGAGCCGCAGGGATTTGGGTGTGAAATAAAAGCAAGGGACTGGAGAGGCATTGTAAGGGATATGAAAAAAGGCCTAGTATGGACACACAAGGATAACAAGCGCTTCTGCTTTTTAAATGCCCTTCACAAAGACTGGCTACCTTCTCAGCACTCCTCTAAGGGATTGAGAAGTAGTGCAGTCACTGTTTTGGAGGCTGAGACACCAACAAAAAAGGTTTCCTTCCCAACAGGAAAACTGGGTATAGAGCTCAAAGTCCCTGATGGCCACTCTGCTCTGACAGTGACACCACCATCTTCCTTCTCCTGAGCT
>NW_008825532.1:5510753-5516541 GCF_000699105.1 Pygoscelis adeliae
GTGGAAATGCATTTTCCTCACCGGCATAGCTGAGAACAGCAGTTTGTTCAGTACTCTACAGTTGTGACAGGGCTGAAGAGGTGGAAAAGAAGGGGTTAAGATACCTGCTAGTACTGTCTCAGTGTGATATGGCTGCCACACTTGGGTGGAAAAGCATTAGCACTTCTGCTCTCCTTTGCATATGTCAGTTCTGAAAGCACTAACACAGCAGAGGCACGATGATGTTGATTGACGTAACCTTGACAAACTGCTGGCAAAAACAGATAGCTGTGGTGCTGTATTTGTTAGTGGGCACAAAATTTGGAAAGGTCTAAAGTAAAAACTACAATCTGAAAATCTGGACCTGATCCACTAATTTGAATTTGAGAAACAGGATCTCCAGTAAGTGATTCTCACTCACTCCCACTGTGGAGGGAATGTGGGTTTGCCCAGTGTAAGCTGGAGCAAGACCAGCTCCAGGGTGAGTTGGAGACAGAGGTGCGCTGTCAGGAGCATGATGAGTAGCACCACAGCAATGTTTCATAAGGAGTTGGGGGAACACTAAGTAATAAGAAATGTTGAGAGTCAGGCATGGCAGTTCAGTGGCTGAATCCTCCTTGGTTTAGGGTCTGCCTTTGTTTTATTTCCGTTGTTTCCCCAGACAAGGTATGATGAACGCAGAGATTCTCAAGAGATCTACTGTCCATCCTGTATATGTGATAGCTCTCATTAATGTTAATGGGAGTTGCATGTGCTCAAAAAGTGAAGACTCCCTTGTGATGCCTTGAGAAGGAAGACTAATATCTAAATGATGTGTAATTATTTGTGCAAATGGCGTAATATGTGATGTCTTTGTTAGGTCATTGTTGCTCAGAGAATTGTCCTGATTAACATTTTTCTTTAGAAAAATTACCACATACAAAAAGTAAGAGTGTGTTAGTTTCTGCTTTGTTTTACTTAAACTCTGTGTGCTCCTTTCTTGTTTTCTAAACAAAAATAAGTGTTCCTGTAGTTCCCCTCCACCAGCAAAGTATCTTTGAAAACTAGTGTTTGTTAGAGAAGAGTGAAGTGTCTATGTCCTGAACTGCTGGCTTTCAGGGGTGATTAAGGAAACTGGGAGCTGTGGTGTGTACCTGAGCATAGGCTTTAAAAGACAAGACTAATACTTTTTCCTGACCTGAGCACTGCGAACAACCACTGAAGTCAGTGGGAGCTGGGGAGGTTCAGGATCATGATTATACTTTTTCCACCTGATACCTGATGGAAGGAGCACCTTGTTTGTAACCCACTGTGTTACTGGGAAGAGGAGCCAGAGGAAGAGGAAAGGGTCCCTTCTCTGACTTTGTGGTGCTCAGCACAGTGGGGCTCTACATGTAGCCTTGGGCACTGTGGCCTTTGTGAGAGTATGAATGATAAGTAATTGCAGTTAACATCTGTGTAAATTGGAAAAACAACCTTTGGAAGTTGTATCTTACGAAAGTACCAATAAAGACACAGAGAATTTTCCATGGAAGAGGCAGTTCGGTTTTTTGAGTAAGTAAAATATTAAGTGTCTGAAGCAAAGGCATGAACCGAGGTTACTGTGCACATTTGCTTTGCTGGGCTTTGAACCAAAGGGCACTCTCCACTGTACAAAGTGCATGCTTTCAAAGATGCTCTTGAAGTGGTGCATCCCACTGAAGTTTGGGTAGTAGCTGGTATTGACAGTAGCAAGGTTGGTTCCGGTTAAAACTTTATTCTAACTTCTAAGACTCGAGAGAGAGGGGAGTCTGGCCGTTGAAGAAATAACATGGTAACACACGGTGATCAGAATTACCTCCTGGTATAAAACTTTGAGGAAAATAGTGCTGTTCTACATAGTTGAACATGCAGGGAAAACTCTCAGCTCTTTGAACTGAGGGAGCTCAGTGGCTTGGCAGCTCTCAGAGCATTTGCTTACCCTATTGGGGCAGTATCAAAGACAGTCCCCAGCATTAATCAAGTGTTAGGGTTGTATCGAGTCAACTGCTGAAGTTTGCCTATGCAACTGTCAGTGAGTCCCCTCGTCTGCCAGGTTTCTTTATCCGACGTGCAGGATTGGTATACATGGACTGTGTAAGCACAGCGTGCCACGCAAACCCTGGGCTGTGGACAGAGTTACTAATATTTTTGTTTTTAAATGCTTCTGGCTTGTACACACTTAACAAATATAAATCTTCATGACAACACTGAGCTGAGAGGGTGACACAGACACCATGGAGAAACTAAGGAGTGGAGATGGAGTTAACTCATGGGGATGTCCAATTTAGAGAATGTGTATGACCGCAGAGTTATACCAATTTATACTCTTAGTATGTTCAGAGCAGAGCCCTCGCTGGTCTCATTTGCCTCCCGGAGTACTCAACACTTCTGCAGATCACTTCACATGTCTCAGATGGGGTACACATTCTGGTAGCCTCCAAATAATTTTTTTTCTCCCAGTCTTCTCACAGATATTCTGTGGTCAGAAGCCTATTCTGCTGGCACTGTACAAATCTGTACTGTCACTCTGTTAATATTTTTAGGCCGTTGGTGGTAGACCTTCCAAAGCCCAGAAAAGCACGCTCATATACTCTTCATTTCCACCTCTCTCTGTTGCTTCAGCTTCCTCAAAATAAGGCAAAGCCCTGCTGGAGGCAAGGGAACTGCCCTGGCTAAAACTGCTGCAGCAGAGGGAGTTGCTCCAAGATTATTACTTTTTTTTTAAATTCAGTTAACAAAACCTTATGTTAAAGGCCAAGTGCGCTGTGGGCAAAGTGGCTCTTTTGGCTGGAGAGAGGGTTTGCTTGGCAGTGTAAGACTAGACTGGAGACAGCTATATGTCTGAACAGTCTTGCATAAAAATGTTATATAGCCAAAAATATATTGGTTGGGTGTTGTGAAGACAGGTGCTCTGCATTGCCTTCTGGTTGTTGCAAGGTGGGTGCTTATGTACCAGACTACTGCAAGTTTCTTATGTCTTATAAAAACTCTCAGCCTTGACTCTGTTTCTTGCTCTGTACTTGGATGGAGTTGGATTAGTGAAGAAGTGATTGAGAGGCTCTGCATGGCTAACAACTCTGGAAAGCCCTTCATCGTGCAGCCAGGTTAAACAGCAATGTTAAAGTAAAACAGGTGAAGTATTCCTAATGAGAAACCAAGCTTTTTTAAAGAGTAAAATTGCTCCCTTTCGGCTGTGGCACTTCTGACTCAGTGTGGAGCTGATCTTTACCTCAGTGTGTGCTCTGACTGTGCTCAGGGTGCTATTAGGCATGTGCCAGTTAGTTGAAGCACAAGACAAATGTGACCAGAAGGTAAAACACACTTTGCAAGGAAGAAACTTCTTGGTTGCGGTGCAGCTGTTTGAGGATAGGCCAGGAAGCGTGCAGAGTGGAACGGCTACTGACCCTCATCCTTGAGGATATAAGCAAAAATCTCACTAAGGATTGCAGGTGGAAACTTGTTTGGCAGTGGGGTTCCTGGCACCTGCACGTTCAATCCTGATTTGTTTCAGAGATGGGATGCTAAATAAACCGAATATGGGGGATGGCAAATCCTATACCCTTTGCCAAAACAGGCACGGCAAATGAAACTGTCACGCTTTGCCTTTTCCTTCTCCTCCACGAAGCAGATATGTCCGTAGGAGAGTGGTCTTTCCTTTCCGCAGTGGTTTCAGCTGGCTCGTGTTGTTAGACTTACAGCTGATGCCCCTTGGCCAATCATGCATTGCTGATCACCATTCAAGGTAAGAGACAAAAGAAAGAGCTTAGCAGTCAAGAGGATACTGATGAGAGGGGAAATTGCTTATTTGAAAGGCTTTTTAAGTGCTCTTCTCTTTCTTGACAACAACAGAGTTTATCGCTCTCCTTTTATCCCTCTATATAGAGTCAGACACTGTCCATTATGAAGAGCTTTTAAGAAACCCTACTCTCCTCTTTGTTAATCTCTCTCTTCTGGCTTGTGTGTGCCAACGGGAGAGGACTGGGGCATCTGCATGGCCGGGTGCTGTATTTGGCAGAGGAATGAGTGGTGGCCAGCACAGACCTTGTCCCTGGAAATGATGTGAACGGTGTGGGGTTTAAATTTTAATAAAATGGAGATGAGGGTGAAGAAAGGAGAAGAAATACCAAAGAAAGTATACCACTGTGTTTTGAAATATGTTTACTGCCTATAATATTGGCTTTCTTTTACTACCTAAACCAGCCTGGACTTTTCAGTTTTACAGCTGCATGGCTAGCTGGAAAATCACAGAATTTCTTGGAAAGTAGCTCAATTGCTCTCTCCACTTCTGGCTGCCTATTGGTGAAGTTTACTGCTGGCAGTTAACATTGCTTGCATGCCGTTTGTCTGATACCAATGGCAAAGTTTAGACTTAAGGTAATGCAGCTGCTTTCATACTTCTGCTCCCTTCCAAGGGTTGCTCACAGTCTTCCACTACTTCTATATACACAATTTTTATTTGTAACTCCTTAAGGCCACAACCCTCGTAAGTGAGGCCTTATCTGCACTACTTTTACCCCAAAGAGCTTGCAGTTGCATAAACAGGTGGGCAGCGTGTAGGACGGGTAAAGTTGCTTTTATTTTACAGGTGGGGATTTGAGGCACAGGGAAACTAAGGAACAGAGAAGGAGCATTGGGGCCTGTCCTTTAGAAATAGGGCTTTGTGGAAGACTTGCAGCTGAATGTAATCCATAGTGTAATCTTCTGACTACTTTCTGCAGGGATGAAGGTGCTTGTTTCCAGGTTTCAGATGCTGTCATTTCCACATGACTGCTTTCTGACCAGCCTATCTTGATGCACAGCTGTACTAATTTGTAGTCTTTCATAGACACCCATGGGTTACCTATACAATTTTTGGCTATCATGGAATCGGATCCCAAAAGGTTTAATTTAGGTTAACTTAATTCTTGGATTTGAATACTTTTGTATTCACTGCCAACAGTGCCAGTAACTGTTACTCTGAAAAGCCATTACTCAGCAGAGTCATAGTACTTAATTCTGAAATCTTTGAAATGTTTCATTACACTTTCCTAAGTCAACCTAAAATGTTTTGTTTCTGGGCAGCTCAGCTATTAAGTCCTGCTTCTTGTGGTGCATTTCTCCACAGGGACATGAGTTGGGAGACAACTGTCCTTGTTCTTCATGTATGGTGGTGCCCTGGGCCAGACTGCATCTCCCATGAGGCACCACAGATCAGTTGGTGAGTGTGTGATTACACAGAGTCTGGCCATAGGCAAGAACAAGGCCTGGATTTGCCTACATTTCTTGAATTACAGTAGTGAGACTGATAGGAGAAATGTACTTCGGTGTACGGACGGTGCCTGAGCAAAGTATCTTGCATTTTCCAAACATCACCTCTTTTTAGTGAGCTCCTACAGAAACTGCGTTTTTAATTGGAAAATATTCTCTGTACTTTTGCATAGTCCCTACAGGGTTATGGGGGTTTGTCCCTGGTAGAAGTAAAGATTCTTCCCATTTTGAAAGGAGAATATCAAATGTCGTAATTGAAATCCTGGTATTGATCTGTTAAGTACAAAAATGTCTTAGGTCAATAAATGTGGGTTCAGAACTGTAACGTTCTCAAACTGCTCCTTGCTGTGCACAGAAAGGATGCGAAATGGCATTTTTATCAGTCAGTGAAAGCTTAGTTTAATTGGCTCCAGTCAAGTTTCTGTATTGTTCTGCGTAGTCTGAATTAAACATTGGCTTGACTACATATGTGGCTTTATCTTCCTTGAAGACATAGGGTGCTCAGTCAGACAGTAGCATCAGCTTTGAAGTTAAGTTATTCATAGCTCAAGGATTGATTCTG